>NC_058511.1:14062073-14403998 GCF_020382885.2 Scatophagus argus
CTGCAAAATTGATAACATTCCCATCAGCCTTAGCTTTGGGTTTGTTGCTTAGCTGCAAATGTTAGCATTCTGACGAGGTAAACTGAGATGGTGAGGAAGTGAACAATATATGCGCCAAGCACCAGCATGTTGATATTGTCAGTGTGAGTTTTAAGTATATCGTATAGGCTTAGCTATCTAAGACCTGTTGGTCTTGGGTTTATCCACAGTTGGTAAGATTTACTTTTCTGCCTTTGTGCCATGCACTGGGCCTCCCTCAGGTCCACAGCCACCATACATAATCCCTGTGTGACCTGAAATCTGCTCTCATTCCATTACTTAACTTAATGACCAAAGACAAGAAGATGTGAAACAGTAGTGAGTGGACACTTTCACGGCACAACAGGAGGATGACAATGATGATGGCAGCTGGGCTAAACATGCTACCTTCATCACTGAGGAAACTTTGGACATTTTGAATCCCCAAGGTATGGAGGGGAGATGCGGTGCAGGGCAAGTCCTCTGACTTGGCTCCCTCCATTGATGGCTCCCCTTCTGGTTCTCACCTCTTCCCATTGGAAGACCTGGAGTCTGATGGTGAGAAGGAGGTCTTCCCTAATCACCAACCTACTGACAAGCTTTGGGCGATAAATTTCTCCTTACCTGGCGTCATCCAGTATGGCCACATTTTCCCACAGTCCGGCTCTTCTTCTCCAAAGCAGTGAAGGCACTGAAAGCACCTGTAGCCCACTACAATCTCTTCACCACAATCAAGGTAGATATGTATTATGGTTTACCTTCTGTTTTACCACTGGAATCCAGTGTGTGTGTGATCATCTGTTGCGCGAGCCTACCTTCTTTGGCCAATGGAAGCTCACACTGTTCCTCTCATGACCAGGGCACAGCTCACCTCGCTAACCCTGCCCATCAGTGTACAGCACAGACAGCAGTGTCCATCAACAACATTTCATCACTCACCTTCTCCATTTAACCACTTGGGAACAGATCTTAGGTCACACAAAACTTATATGCTGTGGCTGTGGACCTAAAGGAGGTCCAGTGCATGGCACAAGGGCACGAACAGCTGCGCATGCGGTTAGGGGTAAGCCCAATGGCAACAGCTCTTAGGAGGCTATGTCTCTACTCACAGAATCTGGGATTACAATTCGTAACCAATGATAGTGTACTGTATTCTGTATAGTTCAAAGCACTGTTGTAAGTATGGCATGACTATGGACTCCTGTTACCTTACAGAAGAGAGTCCCTCAGAGCACATTCTTTTTTTAGCTAACCTTGATTACAAAAGTGGCATCAATACAAAAACGTTCATCAAATGCAAGCGAACCAGATCCATACTGCTCTGTTTTGTGTTATTACTGGCTACATCAGTAGACATGCGCTGTCCTAGAGCTGCGTTATCTTTTACTCATTTCTCAGAAAAATGATTTGTCTGACAAAAACTGTTTCCATCTGTGTCACACTTGTAGACTTCCCATCCTACAGGGTGGTACATTTGCTTTGCTGACCCCTGCCATGGCCATGTTGTCCATGCCAGAGTGGACATGCCCAGCTTGGACCCAGAATGCCAGTCTGGTCAACACCTCCTCACCACTCTTCATAGAAGTGTGGCAGACCCGCATGAGAACAGTGAGCCAACATAAACACTGTGCATTCACAGCTTGTGGTGACAGCAAACTAACAAAGGCATAAATGAGCACTTCTGCAGAGCTCATGATTAATTCAGTGAGCTCATGTGGTTGCCGCTCTAGGAAGTAACCATTCACGTTGTTCTTAAAGTTTATCTATCTACTATATGTCAATGTTTATGTTCTCTCTTATTGTGTTCCTGTCCAAGCTGCAGGGCTCTATCATGGTGGCCTCTCTCCTCCAGATCCTGGTGGGCTTCTCAGGCCTCATCGGTTTCCTCATGCGCTTCATTGGTCCCTTAACCATTGCTCCCACAGTCTCTCTCATAGGCCTGTCACTGTACGATTCAGCTGGATCCAAGCTTGGCAGTCACTGGGGCATCTCTGCTATGTACGTAACCACTCACCTCCATGGTGAATGCCTCTTTGCACAGCTGGAAATTAAATGTTTTTAAAATGTGAACCGGCAGTTATTGGGCTACAGATTTAGCACTTCATTGATTTCTCATGAGGTCACAGTCTATAATTATGTGAAAAACTATGTTTTGCTTGGTAATGCTGTAGCCTGAAGCCTCCAATTTTGCAACATGAAGCTAATGATACTTCTCATACACACAGGACCACAGTGCTGATCATTCTTTTCTCCCAGTATCTCCGCCGCATACCAATCCCTGTTCCTGCATACAACAAAACCAAGAAACTTCACACTTCAAAGTTCCATATCTTCCAGATAATGCCTGTATGTTTTAAACTAAGATACTGTACATTACTGATGGCAATATATTGGTGTGCATTTTTGGTTCACATGCTATATTTTGTGGTTACCCAGAAATACTGATATTGATACTAATATTAGATATTGATTAGATTCTGCTGGGCATTGCGGTCTCATGGTTTGTCTGCTACCTCCTCACCATCTATGATGTCCTGCCATCTGATCCAGCCCAATATGGCCACCTGGCACGAACTGATGTGAAGGGAAATGTGGTGAATGAGGCTTCCTGGTTCACATTTCCATATCCTGGTAAACTGATAAGAATACTATCAACATACCCTTGTTGCTGTCTCTTTCTTTAATTTCTTTATATTTTTTCTTTAATATATCAGTCATAACTCATATTGTCAATGCTTACAGGAGGATAAGGGACAGAAAGGCACGCAGCAACACAAGTATTCACAATACCGCTGAGAGTAAGAAGCTGATTTCAGTGACTATACAGTAATTATCACTTTGACTCCTCGCTCAGGTCAATGGGGCATGCCAACTGTGAGTCTGGCAGGTGTACTTGGCATCATGGCTGGAATCATTTGCTCCATGGCAGAGTCTGTGGGGGACTACCACGCATGTGCCAAGCTGTCAGGGGCCCCTCCTCCCCCGAAGCATGCCATCAGCCGGGGCATTGGTGTTGAAGGGCTTGGCTGTTTGTTGGCAGGGGCCTTTGGCACAGGTAATGGCACCACCTCATTTAGTGAGAATGTGGCTGCCCTGGGTATCACCAAGGTAAGACACTCACAACAATGTTGTTGTCCAACCTGACAGTTCATTTATACAGTTTGATTTCATAATTAGGCTATCATCAGCGTGGTAACGCAGAACAAGGACGTCTACACACAGTACAAACATATGTGACACTGTTTCTGTGAAAGGTGGGCAGCCGAACGGTGCTTCTTCTGAGTGGACTTGTCATGATTTTGATGGGGGTGTTGGGCAAAATTGGAGCCATCTTCACAACCATCCCCATCCCTGTGCTTGGAGGGATGTTCCTGATCATGTTTGGTGTTATAACTGCAGCAGGCATTTCTAATCTGCAAGTAAGCAAAGGCATGAAGTGTGTTTTATTCAGAAGATTGTTTCTGACTGCTTTCATACTATTTAGAATTTTGCTGACACATCTCGTTTTACAGTCCACAGACATGAATTCCCCCAGGAATATGTTTGTTTTTGGTTTTTCCATGTTTTCTGCACTTGTCATTCCAAACTGGATTATAAAGAATCCAGAGTTCTTCAAAACAGGTATAATCTAAAAGAGAGAATTTCCTCGCTTTTTATCAGCTTTCACCTCAACTGCTATTAACTGTCATGAAACTATTCTGTTTTTCATTATGAAAGATACAGAGCTAAACTTTAACTCAGCCTTGAAACCTAATACATATCATTCTTGAGATGTTTTGATTGTTTTTGACTCATATTTTGTCTTTTTTTGTTCCTTTTGTGTAAGGTGTTAAAGAGGTAGACCAAGTGGTGCACATTCTGTTGACCACTCATATGTTTGTAGGAGGGTTTCTCGGCTTCTTCCTAGATAACACAATTCCTGGTAAGCTAAAGTGGGAGGTTGTAATTGTATCAAATTGCATTCAATGCACATGGCAGCCTTACAGCATGCTTCTAGGCATGCAGTTGTTTTTGTTATGTTTGTTTCTCCTAACATCTCAAAATTATGTAAACTGCCCATTTTGATGTGGTGAATGTAAACTATTTACGTGTTGTTTTAAAAAAAGGTGTGGTGTAAAGCTTTATTCTAACAATCTTTCTGCTGTCTCAGGAACCAAACGTGAGCGTGGCCTCTTAGCCTGGGACAAAGTAGACCTTGAGGACTCTTGCAACACTTTGGAAAATGAAGACATTTATGATCTCCCCTTTGGCATAACCTCTCACCTCTCATATCGGTCTTGGATTCGTTATGTTCCTTTCTGCCCACAGAAATGGCATAGAACTCAGTACAAATCTGAAGACAACAATGTGTCACAGAGCCATGGGAGTGAGCAAGAATCTAATAGAAGAGGGATCATTGATGAATATGCTCTTTAAGGTCTAAACATCATATCCTTCTCTCTGTTTAGGTCACAACTGATGTTCCTTATCAAACAAGAACCACAGAAATATTTCCAGGCCTCTTTATACTGTCAATCACATTTGGATTATTAATTTTGAATAAGTATATTAATCTTTTGCACCACTAAGTTGGACACCAGCATTGAAAAAAAAATTCTGTTATCATTGTGTAATGTTTTATTTGAGATATTGCTCATGTCCATTTGTTAAAGTGTTATTGATTGTTGTTAATATTTATTGCTTAAATAAAAAATACAATAATTGCATTTATGTTTACTGTCCTACATATGGCAAAGCTGCCAGCTATGAGTTTCATTTTACTGTGCAAACCTTTATCTTTTCTTTTCACTTTTTGAGCCTGCCTACACCGAGAGAACTTAAAATAGTGTGAGGATGAATTGCAGTTGTCGCTTTCTGTCAGCAACGATTAAAAGGGAACTAAATGATCAAAGTTTTTCTGTTTGTATGTTGCACTATTACTCAGAATTCTTCCGATTACTCAGAGAAAACAGAATAATGCACACTCATTCTCCTTTTTCAAAGGAAATGAAATTTAGCCTGTGGAAAAATTTATTATCACACCATATCTTCACACTGCAGCTGCTTAAAAACCTACAGCAGCAACCCTCTGCCTGTTATTGTGTTTCCCTCTGCAAACACAGATAACACGTCTGATCAATATTTCTCTTTGCCTTCCATCTCTTTGTCTCTGTATTCATTTCCTCTGACTTACCAGCTCCGACAGCAAGGTGGAATTTAGTGTAATGCTTTGATCTGTGAAGCCATCAGTTTTCCCCGAGGCCCATTTTGAGCAATGATCAGTGACTGTTTGTTGTAATGTCATTTTGGGATGGTACAACAACACAAATATAATTTTTACCCCTTAAAAATTTTACATCTTTCTTTTGATGTCATTTTTGTACCTCACTGAGATCACATTACAGAATATTAAAATCTGTATGTTGGTGTGCTGGAAAGGGTTTTTGATCAGTGATTCAGGATAGGGTTTTCTGTAACACTGTGGCAGTGCTCTGCTTTTCATTGGGAAATGATCATGATAACTCAGCAGTTCATCAGGGAAGGCTCCACGTTTACCAGTACTATATTTTTTCCTATCTGGGACTTCAGCCTTGAGGAGTGACTTGCCTCTTCTTGAATTCTACATTATGGCCTATTATTTGTCCTCCAGTTTCGGGTACTTGATGAGATCGATTGTAGGCCCTTGAAAGCTTTAAAATGAAAAGTTTATCTTTTTGACATAAATATTACAACAGATTGAGATGGGAGAGCAGGGTGAGAGACAGGTAGAAAATGTAATGGACACAAAGAGTGTGTGACAGGGAGAGACAGAGAGAGCAAGAGAGAAGCAGAGAGTTTTAATGACCAGTAAATGGGGAGCATACCATGAGAGACTGCTCTACACAGTCCTGCTGATTCATTCACTCAAACACAAACAGGATGAATTAAAAATATCCCCTGCATACGTAAGTGTGTTTTTTTCAGCTGATATAATTTATTTTACCAACTTTTATTCATGTGAATGATTTTTATTTCAGAACTGTAATAATCTGTAGGCAATTCTTATTACTTCCCTGCCTTGTGGGCTTGACTTCTGACTCTGACTGCCATTATTCTGTTCTTAGCTAATTCATTTAAGCATTCCGTATCACAAGTACACCAGTAATGCTTAACAGCGACAATATCTTTGACACAGTCCGGGACTACTGATATGTTTCTATTCAGTACAACATATCAGGCAGTAGGAAACTCTGTGTTATGCACCCAAACCGCCAACATATGGCAACAACAATGGTAGATCATTATAAGAGAAGTCAGGTTAGGCCTTGGGATAATTAGTGGGCCTTAACAATCAGTTCTGTCCTTTTCCTTGGTGGGTATATTTAACATTTCTGTTCTCAGAAATGCTGAATGAATCAGCACATTAAGGTGAAAGGTGAAGCGGACAACTAAACTGGATATGAGCAATAACACTGTGAGTATTACTTCCCAGACTGAGGTAAATTTGACTCATAAACCTCACCTGACAAAGGAATCTGTGATTTATTTTAAACACCAACTTCAATTTTATTGTTTGACAGGAGGTGGGGCCATAATATCAGGGTGGTATCCTGGTTGCAAAGTAAAAATATGATTTCACTGATTTTAAATCAGAAACAATATTCCAGCTTCAGAGGCTCAGAGGACATGTGGTCCAGTCACAGTCATGTATACAGAAAGCTACATGTTAATGAACGAGCTAGCAGGTTGTGACTGGTAAAAAGAGAGCACTGCTGGATGCTGAGAAATTTTTCGAAAAATTCATAATGCTGTATCATTTCGCTCAGCATGACTTTTCTCTGTTTCTTTTACTCTTTCCTCAAACTCTCCCATACATCTCCCTCCCTCCCTTTTCTGCATTCTCAGACTGATCACTGATCCATTATTACAGACACCAGAGCAATCTCAGGGCTGCACTCTGGCAGCAAGAACATTTGCTGAACTTTTCATGCTTGAAACATTTAGAGCAGATATTGTCTGCATTTTCCCAGGTCAGATGAATAATTCTCTCCCACCCTGAGACTTACTCCTGCTTCATCACTGTGGGGATCCCACTGGTGTTCATTAACAAACCCAGACAAGAAATGGAGACAGCCTACTTGAAGGAACAACTCATTCCAAAGTGAAAACCCTCACTATTCTCATTGCACTCATTAATACCATGCAGTGTCTGCCTTGTCCAAAACAGTAGGGACCCAGCAATCCCTGATTTATCAAAACTCTGTGTGTAGATTTTGCTTTGTCTCCATACATGTATAAGATAAGATGAACTTTACTGATCCCGCAGTGGGGAAATTTACTATGATAGTATGTGTGATTCTTATACTTAACCTATTGCATGTCAGAGATCAGGAATAGCACTGTGAGTCCTTACAGTGTATTTTCTGGAAAGATGTGATTTAATCCCATTTATGCTGCAATGCTTCTCTCATCCATGACTGTCTGTGGTGCATTAATGCCATTTGAACACTAGGGGGGGCTAGAAGCTAAACATTAATTTTCAGTGTGTGCTTTAAAGAAAACCTGTAAGAGGTTGAGAATCATAGTTACAGATCTTTCTTTTGCAGGATCATTTACAAATGGTTAGAGGCTAAATAACAAGGCAAACCAAAACTCTCATATCATCACTTTATCTAAAAGTCCTGCTGTTTCAAAGTTATTGATAATGTGCCTTTTGGCAATTGTGTAGTCGGAGCAAACATTATTAGATCCACAATGCATTCATATGTGGAGGACAAACTTATAAGAGCGCCAGGCTATTCAGTCTGTCTGAGTGTTAACTACATTTCATGAGTACAAAAACAAAACATGTCATGAAAAAAATCTTGCCTGTCAGTGCTGTCAAACACAGTACACTGTATCTGTAGTTCTTCATTGTTATTGTTTTATGTTATATTGCTGTTGAATAATCCATTTTATTTTATTATTATTATTATTATAGTGTTATTTTAATTGTCTGATTTCATTTTGGCTTATTGTAGTCCTGAAATTTTAATTCTGGTTAAACCATGTGAAGCACGTTGAAACTTTGTTTAGTTTTGTTTAGTTAACTTAGTTTATTATTATTAACATTCATTAGGCTTCAGTGTATCAGAAATATTCTTGTGACCAAAGTCCAATTGGGT
This sequence comes from Scatophagus argus, assembly GCF_020382885.2. NCBI lineage: Eukaryota > Metazoa > Chordata > Actinopteri > Scatophagidae > Scatophagus > Scatophagus argus. The sequence goes on from NC_058511.1 coordinate 14,070,215, forward strand.
TGTAACAATTAAAATTAAAGTATAAGTGGAATATGATTACAGGCCGTCAGTGGTAGGTGATAGTAAACTGAGTTTACTACGTTTTCCCAGTAATGAAGGTCCTTTGAGTAAAGTGCTTTATCCAAATCTGATCTCAGCTGTGGTTTTGGTTAGCTGGTCAGTCTTACTAATAAATAAGTAAAGAAAACTGACCTCACCCTGACACATTATTCATTAAATGCATCAGTCCCGGATCAACACTGTCAATAAATTAACCATGCCCAGAGAATCGAGCGCTCGGAGGTTTGAGAAAGGTTATCAGCTGCTTTGGGCCGTCGTTTCTATTGTCAAATGCCTAAACTAAAGTGAAAGTGTTGATGACTCTTTAGTGTTAGTAGGTCCGGGGACATTTGAGCTACGGAGACCTCCATCACCTGACAGCGGTCTCTTCTTCCAAAAGGAGTCACGTTATCAAATATTTACATTTGACTTGGTATTATGCAACTGTACGCTTTCGTAGAACATGGCTTCCCTCAGACAAATCTCTATTTGTGTGTATTTTCCAACTTGTTGAAGAGATGTTTCTGTTCAACAGTCAAGGATACAAAGTTCATGACGCCAGGGTCACCCCTCCTATTTAAGGGACTGATTTATTCCTGCCTTATCCTCAAAACAAGGACATATTTTCATCCGAAAATGTCCAATTTCATCTCTTTCTGCTAACGGTATGTTCACACTTGTTATTACTTTACGACCACGCACTCTCAGAAATATAAATATAAAATTTTTAATTACTTCGCTTATGCTATCATCTCTTCCTGCCAACATCTTATCACTACAGTATTTTAAAAGGTGAGACTTTCCCGTCTGTTTACTTTGGGGTCAAACATCGGCGCTAAGTTAGACATTTTGGTATTTCCGAAAGTACAATAATGCAGCCTTAATGACAGACCATGGATCCGGAGCAGGGCGGTTTGAACCGGCTCCGTCAAGCAGTTAGCGGAAACCAAAACACAGCAAGAAATATTGAAATTATACTTTCAAAATAAAAGTACAAATTAATCGCAAAAGAGAGACCATGTATTTGCACCTGAGGTATTGTATTGGAAAACATTGTGGATTTTAATGACACTAGGGGTATGTACCTAGTGCAGACATTGGGTGTATATTTTATGATGTGCCTTAATAAAAACTGTGAATCTTTTGCAAATAAAAACAAAAAACAGCATTTACTTCTTTATTTATGAATTCTGCGGATTGTACTTCACAACATAGCGGTCCAAATGCCATTTCAAAGCCCTCCGAACAATTTCAATTCACAGTCTCCTCATTGTTTACTCCGAATTCCTTAAAATATTACTATTGTGACATCGAAGCATGCGGAATACAGGAAACTTACTTCGAAAGTATATGCCGGAAGTTATTTTCTCGTTTAGGCCAACTTGGAGCTCATGTGTGTTGTTTACTAAACCATCCAAGTACTGACTAATCTCTGTTGCTACTTTGTTGCGGGTTGCACTGTGTTGTTTAACGGCGCGTTTAATATGTATTCGCCTTGTGATTAAAAGGGCCGCAATGAGTGCTGGTGGGTCGGCGAGCTGGTTAGGTTTGCTTTCCTTCATACTGAATCGTCTCTGCAGTACAGGCGAGGCTGGTTTACTGTGAACTCTCCATCTTCGAGGCTGCCAAGAGCCGACACAGCTGCCAAAAACAAGAAGGTAGCTATTATGAGCATCGTTTCCTCCGCCGCTGTTATTTTGTGCTAGTGTCGCTATTCGCTGGACGTTAGCTAACAAGTAGACGTGTCACCAACTTAACGGTGCTTAACCACGGTAATCTCATTTTGGCCTGCCACAATTAAGGTGAAAAGGCTTTTTTAAAATCGTTATTACCATAACGGTTTTAGTAATCAAAACAGCCAGTTACATTGTTTATTTGAAACATTTCTTTCAGCTTGTTTCTGCTACCAGTCTTTTCTGTGTCAGTGTCAACTATGGAGAGCACTCAGGTGACTTTGGCAGTCAGAGGAGAAACATCACCAGGTATGGCTGTTCAACTGGACTTGAGGTAGTTTAAGATAAAGCGGTCGACACTTGCTATGGCATGATCTTTAACCTACTGTGTTTCCTCAGATATTGAAATCTTTCTTTGTGTTGTGCTTTGTATGCATGGTTCACGCAGGTTATTCAAGTTTCTGGGAAACGTGAACAAATTTAGTAGACCCAGGATATAACCTGTAAGATGATTTGAGGCATGTCTCAGCATTTCGTAACAGTTCATTTTAATAATTTTAGGGGAAGTGATTGCAGTTGTTGGTAGCTGTGAAGCCCTGGGAAGCTGGAGCCATCAGAAAGCTGTGACTTTACAACCTGATAGTAATGATGGGTAGGTTAAATTGTATGTGTAATGTCTCACCCATTAAGAATATGCTGTTAAAATGTGATCCACACGTGGTTTTCTCTACCAGGTTGCATGCAAAAAGTGGTCTGCTTTTCTTACTATTTTCTTACTAGTGTCCTTATGAAACATTAATTTTTCTGTTGACTCCCTGACAGAAATACATGGACTACAACAATTACTGTGCCTAAAGGAGATGTTACCAAGTACCGATATTTCAAAGGCTTCTTTCTGGAGTCAAAGGTGAGCAGAGTCTCCTCTCTGTACAGTGATATATATTTAAACATTACAGATGAATTTACTCAAAGTTGTCAATCAAAATCTTTCAAAATTCGTTATTGGCTGTTATAAATATTGTTAAATGGACTTCAAATGTCACAGCATTGTTGCATGTTTTGTGATGTGATGGTTTTAAGTTCCCTGTTAAATTATACCATTCCGTTGCAGCTTGTTAGCTTGAAGGGGAAGAACAGGTTATATGAGTTTTTTTCTCACTAACTCTGAAAGGGTGTATTACAGTGCAAATGTAGCTCAGTGCACAAGTATAGGGAAAGCAATGTAGTGCCTATTGCTTTCCCTGTATCTGTATTTACATTCAGAAACAGCTTTAGGTCAGTGTTATGGACTAGCCAGTCCCGGGCAAACTGCCAGCTGGCTTGCTCTAATCTAAGTATGTGAGCCTATGCACGTGAGTCTATGCTTAGACTCACTGTTTATAGATGTATGCATACATACAAGGGGTCAAATTTCCCTGTAAATAAAAGACATAGACTCAGAAATTTCTCACAGAAAGATTCTAGCATCTAGCTTCTCTTCTTAGCTTTAACTTCCTGCCACATTTAAAGTCTACTTTGAGCTGACTTTCTTGTGTTTGCACTGTGTTGTTTGTGACATGCTTCACTGCAGAGACTCTATGCTCTCGTGGAGTCTTGGTTTTTTTTAACATCTGATACCAGGTTTAAGAAGTCTTTGTTTACCAATGTTTACCAGATTCCATCATGGCATCTGAGTCATGGTTGAGAAATTGAAGTTACTTTCACATCAATAGCAACAGTATATAGCTTTTTTTTAGACTCATGGACTGTAACTGTGAAGTGTAGGGTTTTTTTCTTTCCTCAGTGAAATACTGTGGTACCACAAAGATGTTGTATCTATAGGTAATGATGCCTTTTTTTTACAGATAAAGAGCACACCTTAAAGGTATAATATGCAGAATATTTTGGTTGCAAGATTTTCTGATTGTTTGATAGCTGCATTCCAAAACACAAACACAGCTCTTCAGAACTTCCTGGATTTTGTGTCAATACAGCTGAAGTGTCGGCTTCATCCTGCCTTTCTGCTCATGCATGTCTCTGTGCAGCTCAAGCAGACAAGCCTCCAGCTCTTTATGTCAGACTGAGAGAGACCATGTTTTCATAGAGGCTTGTTATTGGGTGGGACTGTACAGTACATTTCCTCATAAAGGCAGACAGCCAGAAACAAGTTCTAACAAAATAAGAAAATGCAAGCGGAGTGCAAGGTCTTTGCAGATACAGACACTGGATTATAAGTGGCAATTGAGAGAAATTACTTTTGTATGAGTTCATACATTGTTTTAGGAAATTGCTGCATATTATACCTTTAATGTTTAACTGTAGTAATGTAGTTGTTTTTTTTTCTTCACTAACAAATCCACTTTTCAGATTTCAACCCATGGTTGCTGACTGCCCTAGATGGGGATTGGTGAATATACCATCTCTAATTCCTTTCTCACACTCCAAAGACAGTTTGGAGGCCAGACTGAAAAGTAGTTCAATGTATCTGATTTGAAAACCCTAACATTGTACCAAACATTGGAATTGCAGAGTGCAGGTGGTCCCTGTCAGGTGATAGTCAATATGTGGGAGACCCATCATCAGCCCCGCACGATGAGCCCCACAGGTATAGAACAACAAAAGCTGTGGTTGGGTTTGATAAAGTGTGTCGTACTCAAACCCCCTGTAGACCCCATTTCTCTGCCCTAGCACTATATGTAACATACAGCTATCAACACTAATGTAAGGTCAGTTCTTGTTATTTTCTCTGAGTAATGGCGTTAGTATGTCAGGGATCTGACCTCTGGTTTGTTGTGTTGGGCATTGTTTTTGTCAGAATTAACATACTGCCGCCTGACTGCAGTGCTTCACCCCCAAGCTCTTTAGTTTACTGGTTGCCTCTGTGGCTTCCTGCTTAGTTGGCAGTGTGTGTGTATGCTTTGGTAAAGATCAGGAACAATATTTGCTAGAATAATCTGTCGCTATAAAGGAAAAACTGCCGTGATATTGTAGTCCTCTATAGTTAAAACACCTTTGTGTTGGCCCAACACAGATCTGTCAAGCTCATTCAAAATGAGCTTGACAGAAAGAATAATTGCAACCATGTGTGCTTAATGTCCTTTTTGACCCCAGCCTGTCACACCATCCTTGTTTTTGTTTCTTCTAGCAATACTCACTTCACTGCTTCACCCATTATAAAATGAATTTGTTACTTTTTTATTCTCATGTTTTGTTGAATTCTGGCTAGTTCTATAAACATCCTGCTAAATTAACCTCAAAGGCGTGCTTTAGTTGAAGATGTTTCTTAATCAAATGTATTTTCTTGCTTAGCTGACTCTCTTGAAGTTGAGGCAAATCAAAATCAGAGCAAATCAACAAAGGCTTGAATTCAGCATGTTGTTTTAGGAGTTCAAACCGAGGTTTTCCTCTCTGTACTCTTTGTGCTCTGGTCTTGATCTGACGTCTACTTTTGTGCTGTTGAGATTTTTCCATTATGTTTTTAACGTGCTTTCCTTCATTGCAGCACCACACCAGAATATTGATGATGGACAATTTGGAATTCACAGTAAGTTGGATTAAAAACTCTGTCAATCACCACAGGTTTACAGCATGTAAAAGCTCCATGAGATAGAAGTATTGTAAAACTGAATAGCCAACTGATGTAACTAAGCCAGGGGAATCGAATTTCCTATAGCCCACATTGTAGTCACTTCCTCTGTTTTGTACACCAGAGGTTTTGAGGTCATTCATTAGAACAGAACAGAACAGTTGTTCCCTCCCTGCTATTGTTGCTGACACCAGTTCTCTGGTCAGCAGTCATGGGAGACAAAGTGGATGTACATTATCATCAGACTGTTCCTGTCTGTGTCCTCCCTTTTTACAGATGGGGGGAATTGTGTTGATTCTGGTTGGCTGACATGCCAAACAGAGATCCGCCTGCGTTTGCACTATTCAAAGGTGTCTCCAGTGTCTATCACCAAGAAGAAATTCAAGAAGTCTCGCTTCAGGTAGGGATGAGGTCAAGGTCGAATTGAACACCACCCAGTGAAAGTTCAACTTGAAAGAGACATGAGACAGATCAGTTGATTCTTACAGTGCTGCTATTACTCGACCTGTTTGCTGAGTGTAACAGAAATCATACATACATTATTATAACAATAGAAGCTAAGATATTAATGCTTTGATGGGTTTTTTATTATTATTCTTATTATTCTATATATTTTACCTATGCATACAGAATCAAGCTTACACTGGAGGGTATAGAGGAGGAGGAAGATGAAGAAGAAGAGGAGCTCAGTCCTTCATCTTTGCACAAGATGACCACCACCTTGGAGATCAGTATGATCAGTGCCAATGGCTATAAGTCACGCCACTCGCAGCCTGAATGTGGTTATGCACTGGAGCCATCCCAGTGGACTGAGTACAGCATCCACACCATGGACCCAGACAACCTGGAGCTCACCTTTGAGTTCTTTGAGGTAATTCTCATCAGAATACTGTCTCTGATAAACCTATTTTTTGATGAGCAATGAAATTTGTGTTCTTGGCTAAAATATAGTTGCAAGAGGAAGAGTTAAGCAGGCATCATGATTTGATCATGAAGATTTAAACATAAGTGTACTAATTTTATGAATTTGTCCACAGGAGGATCTGAGCGAGCCTGTAGTCCAGGGGGATGCTCACCCAGGACACGTGGGCACAGCTTGCCTCCTCTCCTCCTCTTTTTTGGAGAGTGGTAAGGACAACGGAGTAGTCACACTTCCCATAATGGGCCGAAATTCCAGACAGACCATCGGCAAAGTCCGCGGTAAGATTTTCATACAAATGAAGTCCACACCGGCTGACATTTATGTTTCTCAGCCGATCAGTTCACACAGCGTTACTCTCGTTTTAGTGGACTACCTGGTGATCCGGCCCATTCAAGGACTGCATTGTGACATGAGTTCCTCATTCACAAAATACTGGAAAAAGAGAAGTGCTGTGGATGTAGGTCACAGGGGAGCCGGCAGCACACACGCAGCCAAGTAAGTTATAACAAAAGTCATATGGGTGAAGGCATCATGGGGTGAATACTTGTGCATTCCTTCACTATTGAGAAATTCTCTTTTGACTTGTGCTTTACAGGCACCACAGAGTCAGGGAGAACACAATAGCCTCATTTAAAAGTGCTGCTAAACATGTAAGTGACGTAGAGGATTATAGAGTGAATTCATATTCACCTTCAGAACATATTCACATAAATATATATATATATATATATATATATTTACTTAAATTATGTGTCAATTCTGTATTCCCAGGGTGCAGCCTATGTAGAGTTTGATGTCCACCTCTCCAAGGATGCTGTTCCCATTGTATACCATGATCTTACCTGTTGCATTTCCACCAAGAAGGTAAAATAAAGGCTGTTTTACTTGATAATGAATATGTGAAAATGAATATTGAAATCGGACACATTACACCTCTCTGTTGTTCATTTACTAATCGTGATCTGATTAATACACATTTAGAAAAATGTAAAGTGTATACAAATGTATGTCACCTTTTAATGCATGTCACTATTTAACGTTGTGTAATTCTTTCATTCTTTCTGTCGTCTTGACAGAAAAATGACAAGACCCTGGAGCTTATTGAGGTGCCAGTCAAAGACTTGACATTTGATCAGCTGCAGCTTCTGAAGGTAAAAACCTGAAACAAGGGCCAAGACTATGCAGACCCAAGACCCAAACTGACATAAAACTTTATTGTCCTTTAGATGAAAGTAGATACTGATAAATGTTAGCCACAGCTATGCCCTCCTGTGAGAAGTCAAAATGTCTTCCTCTACAGTTAGGAGAGTGACATCTTTCAAATTAATCAAATGACAAAATGAACACTAATTAAATCTTTTTCTAGAAAGCTGCAGAATCGCATACAGGGACGCTTAGTGGAAATGGAAATTACAAGTAGAATATAAATAGTTACTGAATGCTGTTATGATAAAATGTCAAACTAGGAGGGCACTCGAAGAGCGCAGACTTCTGCCAAGGCCAGTAGTCCAGGCTCTTAAGACATGCAAATCTACATTCACCCTATATATGTTTGTTCTATTTCCAGACTTTTATTGCACAACCAACAGAGTGTGTCCCAATGGAATAATTTGTTGATTTGCAAAGTAAACAACTGATTCTTTGCTTTGTCGCACAGCTGGCTCATACCACTGCAATGAAAGAAAACAGTGACAAAGGTACGCTCATATTGTTTGTTTTTATTCTATCTGTATAACACCACTGCCTGTCAAGTGGCAATGACAACTTGAGACTGTCGTGGGGGGACCACAGATCTTATAGTGATGGTTTCTGTGGGCATACCCAAGACGGAGGAAATTTTGAAATTTTAAAGTAAAATGCTTCAATCTGGTGCAGTTTTAGAGCACGATTAAGAGGCTAGATCTTAAATTGTAGAAAATAGAAAATATCAAAAATAATAAAATACAGCTCTGAGATATGCCTGCTATTTAGTGGCTATGCAATGGTTTTGGATTTACAAATGGAAACAAAAGCATATAGGGTCCATTTCTTTCATCTTGCATTAGTCTAGACTTGTGACTACACCTTAGCTGAGAGAAGTACTTATGAGAGTCATAACAAACGTAATAAATAATTGTATTTCACTCTCACTTGTTAGGCAAAACATACAGAGCAACAGACTGGAGAGAGATGCACTTAAAGCTAGCACATCAGCATAATATGAATTCATTTTTAATCAAAGATTACTTTTTATTTATCACAGCAAAGTGATCTAGTAGGTTAGAATGTGATTTGTGTGCTGGATTAAGAGTCATCTGTTTTGTTGCTCAGATCTGCTAGATGATGAAGACGAAGTCGATGAGCACCAGCCATTCCCCTCACTCTCGCAGGTAAAATACTTATCATTATTATAATAATTATTAATAGCTTATTCTAATCAGTAAGACTCAGTTGGTTATTTATCGGTGATTACCTGCCTCCTCTGCTTGTATCCTACTTTTCATAGTTTTTACAATGAGTAACACCCTTCATACCTCTGCCTCTACAGATTTTTCAAGCTATTCCTGAGCATGTGGGCTTCAACATTGAGCTCAAATGGATTTGCCAGCTGAAGGTGGGTATACTTAGCCGAGAGAGTCAGTCACATTAGCGGGGCATTGGACCATTGCTCAATAAGTATGGCTTAGGGCATCTCCAGTAGAAATAAAGAATGCACTGTTTTTAGTTTGACTTGATTGAACGGTGTATTGCAAGAGTATTTGATAGTAGAATTCATTGTGAAATAAAAATGTGTTCTCATAATAAACTCATGAGACTGATGCTTTTTTTTTAACAGGACGGGTCATGGTATGACAACCTATCTGCCTACTTCAACATGAACACCTTCATCGACATCATCCTGTCCTGCGTTCTGCAGAAGGGTGGGAAAAGACGCATTGTCTTCTCCTCCTTCGACCCAGATATCTGCACAATGTAAGCACAGTTAGCACCTGAGGACAAAGAATGAACACATTTGATTAGGTTGTGGTAACCGCACACTGTCCAGAAACACAATATCTTCACATCGCAGTGCAGTTATTAGCTTGCATGAAGGTATGTATGTTGTCTTGAAAGACTGCATGTTAATTGAGCGTCACACACTTTAGCTTAGTACATTTGTAAGCATGTGTATTGGTGTATGATGTTCTAAATACAGTAGGTACTGTCCAACTGCTACTGACTTCTTTTTTTTTGGATTTTCCCCTCAGGGTGCGTCAGAAGCAGAACAAATACCCCATCCTCTTCCTCACTCAGGGAATTTCAGACAGGTATCCTGAGCTGATGGACATCCGCTGCCAGACCACTCAGATCGCCATAAGTTTTGCACAGAGTGAGAATATTCTGGTGAGCTGGAACTCAAACACTTCTCACAGTGCATGCGCTCAGTTTTCCAGATTCTGTATGTAACTGTTCTAAAAAAAAGGGAAACATTTAAGTAGTTTCAAACAAATTTTTAAAAATTGCACATAACTTAATTCAACGTGTAATTTACATTTTGTGAGCACTGCTTCATATGTAATAGACCAACCAGACAAACACATGTAAGACAGGCAAGATCTAAGAATTGTTCTCTTCACCCTTACCATCTAAAGCAAAAATGTCTGTTGAGCACTAGTTTTAATGCTAACATGGGGGCACATTACCAAAATCCTGTTAGAAATTTTTTTAAAAAAAGCTTTATTTTAGGCTTTACAGAAGTAACCCATCGCTCTCTTGTCAGCTGAAACAGTCAAGTCAGCTAACAGAACTCTGTGTCAGCTGTTTCTAAGACGTGAGTCTAAGTGGTTTTAGCACATCCAAAAATGGACTTTGGACAGCTTATACAGCATAATCTGACAACGTGACTTGTTTTACACATGTGGAGCTGATTTTGTGTACTTGCTATGTGTTAAGAGTACAAGATTCTAACCGTGATTGTACTTCTATACCAAGAGTTAATAGGTATAGAAGTTCATTTTATAAATAAAAAAATAAAACACCTTCTTTCCCTGTACTTCCTCCTTTAGGGGATCAGTGGCCACACCGAGGAGCTGCTGAAAAACCTTGCCTTCATTGGGGATGCCCAGTCCAAAGGTCTGGTGGTGTTCAGCTGGGGAGATGACAACAATGACCACGAGAACAGAAGGACGCTGAGAGAGCAGGGAATTGATGGGCTCATTTATGATAGGTAGGTTAATGCAATTTGCTTATCTGTAGCTGCTGTGTAGGTGTGGTGTAGACCACAAACACAGCCATTTCTGTTCACGTGTATGTTCACTACATCACAGCCCACAAGTGAAATGCTATTATGGATGATTTGGTCTTATTCTAACAAAGAAAAAAGGAACACCTAGTATTTGGGGGCCTATCTGCAAGCTGTGTAAATGATGTGTGGTAGTAAAGTACACACAGATTTTGAATGACCATCTTTATCAGTGTCTGACAGAGCTTTGAAATAATCAAACTTTTAAAGTTTGTGCAAATAATCCAGCAAATGCACATGAATAAACGTTTTCCACTTTCTCCTCCATTAAAACAACGGTCCCCTTTTTTAAAAAGTCTGTCTTATTGTACATTATTTTATACATTATTATAACGTAAAATGTATATTATGCATTATTATCTCATTTTTAATATCACAATCCAAATCATATCCATTAACAACTTTTATGGAGCAAAGAGTAAAGTACTGGGGATACAGGCTGTTGGAGAAGGCAAACTGGACTGTAATGAGGATCAGGATGTGCCGCTCCACCAGAAACCTCTCTAAACCGACACTAGGCAGCAGATTCTAGAGATTGTTTTTATAACATCCATGTTCTGATAAAATCGCCTTATCATGTTCTTTGCAATGTCGTCGATAAAAAAAAAAAATCCCATCGACATGAGCCTACTTCACATTTGTACTTATTCTGCCATGAGAAACATTCTCATGAGTGTGTTTCCAGATATTATCTGCCTGTTATACAACACTCTGCACTGCAGACTGTACAGCACACCCTGTGCTATGGCGTCTCTGTTATGAGAAAGGGCTTTTTACTCTTTGTCATGCTACTGAGTGATTAGAAGGCCTTTTCAAGGTTCAAGGTTACATAATCAAGCAGATATATTACTCACTTGGCACCTGCCATAGCTGCTGATGATTATTTATCAAACGTTTTGTTTGTGAATGTCAAACGTGGTACAGTGGCAGTGCTGTTGCACAATGCTCGCTAGCAGTGTTTCTAGCAGTGTTGCTAGCAGGATGAAATAAGATTTCCTCTGGTCTTAGCAGTGCAGCTTGTTCAGCCTGTTTGTTCAGCCGTTTCAGTTCCGTATTTCCGCTATACAATGACACTTGCTCTATATTTATGTTTGCACATTGGCCCAGATGTTGGCAGACCCCTGCAGAAAGCCGGCAACCGTTACAGACCCCATCTGTAACTTTATTTAACATCACACATCAAAAGAAAGTTGACATCTCCAGGCTGTTGTTATAACTGTGCCTCTTTTTTACAGAATTTGTGAATGCTTGGTGCCATATTTTGACTCAAGTTCTTCAGATTCCCGTAATGTCTCTCTAGTTCCCTGCTGTGTTGTTTTATTATTTTATTTTTAGTTTATTTACTCACTTTACATCCCTTGGCTGGTTTTTGGTTCCACTCTCAAATACTGCCTGAAAGCCTGTATCTTACTCATTCATATGTAGCAGGAACCAAATAATGTTACTTGACAATGATGCAAGACGGTTGACTTGTCACACTTGTTAACGTTACAGTACTTGATGTTTCAGTGACAATGATTGTTTTGTCTTTTTGGATTTTCTAAAACACTGATTGGTCAACTGCCATGTTTATCATTTCTGAGTCTAGTTCCCCTAGCTGACACTTCCTTTTTTAATGCCTGTTTTTTGTTTTGCCTATGCTGTGAAAGGCCTCCCTATCTTATGCTTGGTATGATATTCAGTGATCTTCAGCTCATGGCTTGTTAACCGCATGAGTCGTTACTTCATGACGTATTATTTAACTTGTTATTTACTTAACATGATATCCTGTCATTTGCCTCTGTATGAACCAAAAACATGAGTGCATTTGCATTTTAACTGCTAGTTTTAAATTCACTTAAAGTCAACGTATTTGAGTTTCACAGCTCCAGACTGCCTTGACAACCTCAGATACTCACACTGTATTGACTCAATTAACGCTGATCCAAGCTGAGCAAGTTTGTCAGATGTCACAGCATATTTGTCACATGTACATTTTATATTATTTGCACCTATTGCGTTTGTAAACCATCTGCCTGTAGTGCAGTTTGGTTTCCTTATAAAAGGGGTGATTATACTGGATGCTCTTTGCAAGCTTGAAAATGAACTGCACTGCTCTGCCTTCGTTTAGTGAAGCATTCAGTGGCCTCTCTCATGAAATTAGTTGAACCCAATCAGCCGTCTTGGATTATGATGCTCACAAGGCTCTGAGGTTTCTCTTAGTGTACTCTCAGTCTCTGCACATGGTTCTGTGTCATGGTTAATATGGGCCGGCCCTGAACTGAAACCCAAATTATGATGTGTAACCTACTGTAAAGCATTTGACTGCTCATTGTTGAGAATGCACAGCCTGGGAAGAGCAGCTCGTTGCCCAGCTGCTTGCCCCTTTACCTCAACAGAAAGAGGTTTTAGCTTACTAGAACAATGTTTGAAATTGTCCTTATGGGGATGGAATTATGCCTTTGTTTTCCATACTCAACTGATGAGGATGTTGACCATATGCATGATCTGACTTGAAATGAATCTACTTTGCAGGCTGTAAAAGTGAGCCACTCAAATAAACACTGATAAGCCAGGACCCAGCCAAAGCAAACTTGTTAACCCACTGATAAACATGAGTCTTGCCCTCGGTCACTGAAAACATGGCACACCCCTAGCAGGTAAAAGGCGAAGGGTCCTTCACTGCCAAAAGCACAACCAGTACAATCACCCATCTAGCCAAAATGAATGCAGCAAATGTTGTTTTTATTAATGTGTGTGCATGAAAAAATAAGTGTGGAGCTACAGTATGCTAACATTGACCCTCTGTGCCCATTAGTTTAGAGCAGAACTGGAACAGGCTTAATATTTGTTGGATTTTGCCTGGTGGATGTTCTCCTGTTATTGTTTCACTTAGATAACATTTTTTTGTAAGTTAGTACAAACAATAGCTTTTGTCACATTAGACTACTCAGTATTGCTTGATGATAATTCAGTATTATCTATGTTTACAACTTTTAGTGGATTGTATATTATGATAGTCTGAAAATACAGTCGCTTACTAATGTGTTGCTATTCTTCCTACTATTCTTACTTTGAGTCAGGAGAACTTTTTGACTTTTGGTTTTTGAATGATGGATGGCATGTAAAGAAACGCGCGAGACACCAGTGTGCACTAACTACTGTCACTAAGTGAAGCACATCTTTTCCATTTCTTTCAGTATCTGTGAGGACCAAGGAGAGCAGCCAAACATCTTCCAGGTAGAGGCGCAACACACTCTGCAGGAGGTTATTACAGAGGAGACCCTAAAAAGCTGCAACTGTTCCTGCTACTCCATTCCCTGCTCCATGGCTCCCTGCAATGCTACCAAGGCCCGTGCTGGCAGCGCTGAGTCCGACTCTGGCCTCAGCTCCTCATAAATATCCATAAATTACTACCTTTGGGTGAACCTCACTGCACATACACACTCGAGAGGACCAAGCAGGGAACAGATGATGAAACAAAAATGACAGCTAAGATTTGTTTATATATTCTAAAACTGACTAAAGACTGCAACAAGATTGTTTCATGTCTCCCCCTCCAACCTTGACCCCTCAACTTGATCACTAGGCTATAACCACAGAAGCCATCTTCACTCATCACTCCACTCTACTCAATTACAGGTTTTGTCTGTTGTTGTAAATCTTCACATATATTTTGTTATTTATAATGAATAGATGGAAGCTTTGCCAAAATATTAAATTGGGCATGCACGTTTTTTTTTTGTTGTTGTTGTTTTTTTTTCCTGTTTTGGGATCAGAGCAGGCTGTACAGAGGTGGCATAATAGTGTAACAGTGTCAAAGTGGGAGATTATGCTTCCCATTGAATATTTATTTAGCCAACACCGACTTCACACCGATGGTTTGGTTCATTTGTTCTGGATCAAGGGGGGGAATGTTATTATATCATTGATAATATTACATTGCAAATACACTCTACATTATGATTAGTAACTAACAGGGACAGGAAGTAAATGAGACTTCTTGTACAGAAAAGATTCTGACTGTGGTATTGCTGTCAGACACTTTTGTATGGACTGACAACACATAGTAGGATGCAAGCACAGCAATTGGTTTTAAAACAACTGCTCCAGACAGGCCAGATGTGAATACACCCTGACTGCTAACTGTTAGTGTGATATTTTACAGGAGGAAAAGTGACTAAACTGCAAATCTTATGTCTTTACATTTTTGGTGACAAAGATTACAAAGTTTTTTTTTCTTTTCGTGACAGTAGCCATTGCCAAATGTTTTTTTTTTTTATCTCAAATGAATCATAGCTTATTATTGTTGTCAGAAACAATCTGGAATGGTCTAGTACATCCAGTTTGGGCTTTGTCATACACTAAGATTGTTATTACCTTTGTCACGTCTGTCATTAATGAATGCTCTTGGTGGATAGAGTACATAACTGAAAATGTTCTCTTGAATTGACTGTTGGAAGCGTTTTCCATTCCACACCTTCAGACTCCTGCTCAGTCGCTCTTAACAATGATTTTGCTCAGTCGCTCTTAACAATGATTTTGACTGAATGATTTTAAAATGTATACTGCAACATTAATCCGTGTTATGTCGTTGTTTTAAGACAAAGGAGAAGAATGTTTTAGTTGTGACAGCACACATGGATAGCTCAGTCTTAAGGGGAAGAAAACATGTCCATTGCTTGCCTTTTGTTTGAGAAACCCCAATACCTCACTCACCATCCATTAGAATAGACTTGAGTCGAAATGTCTGTACAGAGTGAACAAATACCTCCTACAAATCCTATTTAACTTCACGACACCCACACTTTTTGTTGCATGGCAGGTGACTTTTTTTAAAGGGGTGCTGAATTATAATGCAGTAGTAATGCTGCATTCTGAACCCAGCAAAACAAATCTGTTCATAGTCTACTGTCTACGTATCTGACTTAGTCATGCATGGTGTGTATATTTGTCTGAATGAATAACCAGGGAGAATATAGTATCTGCTATGTAATATTCAGGACAAATGAGAGTAATGTAAATAAAATTGAAACTTGTATTTGCTTATTTTGCCCGTGACATTTTTTTTTCTCTTTCCCATCACAAGTCTTTTGTGACATCTTTTACCTTTTGTGTTGCTGCAGGTTTGTCTTGCTTGCATAGTGAGTTAGGAATGTTTAGGATGCTGTAGTTCATCTGAAATTATCTGCATTTTGCTCTTTTACTTCAAAACTTCGCAGTGATTCTGCTGTTTCATAGTTATCAACACACACACACTCAGTAGTAACATTTTCAAGTTGAAACTTCCAGCTGGTTCTGACAGAGCCACAGAATATCAGAATTATTGACAAAACTAAGCTTAATTGCCTGCTACTGTAAGGCAGGTAGCAGAAAAGAGCAGCTCACAAGAGGGCCAACTTTTCTGTAACACTTATCCATTGTCATATAGCACATTAATGTAAGCCTTCACAGCTGTGAGATGTTTATGGAAAAAAAGGGTTTTAGCTCAGTAGGACAAGGTTTAATATTGTCCATATGGGAATGGAATGAAGCCTTTGTTTTCCATGCTTGAGTGGTGACCATATGTGTGACCTGATTTGAGTTGAAGGTTCCTTCTCAGTGCCAAAGCAGTACAATTACTCCCCTAGACACACTTAATGCAGATATTGTCCTGATTAACGCGCATGCATGGAAAAATTATATAGTAGTTAGTGTATAGTAGTTGTGATACTCCAGCTCCACACTTGCTCATCAGTTCAGAACAGAACTGTAGCAATCGTCATATTTTTTATGTTGTCTTTTAGATGTTCTGCCATTTTTGTTCCCCTGGACTACTCAATAGTACTTAGCTTTGATCAGTGGTTCCCAAACTGGGGTCTGGAAGTCACTGAGGTCCTTGAGAGGGTTGCAGGGTCTAATTTCTTTTCAGTGTCACAAGTCATGGGTTTCATACACTTTCTGTCATAAAACATCTAAAAGCCAAATTCTTATCAGATGAGGGATCCTGGGACAAACTCTTATCAAATGACCCCCACCTGTACAGATAATCTAATTTGTAAAGGTTTAGAGGTTCTTGACATGAAAAGGTTTGCCAACTTCTGTAACAGAATGAATTTCTGAAATAGTTATTTAGGAATAAAGAATCAATTACACATTGTCTTGTATCTTCACAAAACTTTTGTTATTTCTGCTCTCTGTTGAATTAAGTCAGTTTTGCTAAAATATCAAGCGAGCCATACATGTGTATTTATTATTACTATTATTTTTTTTTATTTATACAGAGGTGGCATAATAGTGAAACAGTGTCAAATTAGTAAACCACTGTAGGCTTCGCAGTGAATCTTTATTTATCCCATATGTTACATCTGTTAATAGTGCTAAACATTAATGAGTGTGGTTTTTTACAGGTATAAAAGTGTCTGAACTGCAGACTATGGGTAATAAAGTTTGTGCTGTTGAAGAATTATGTGGTTTCTTGTTGGTTCTGCTGGTTTGGTATCATAGCCGTGGGTTATCTCATACAGCAATGAATCATGTTTAATTGTACCTTATGAGTAATCTGGGTGTGTCCAGCACAGCCACTGCTCGCCTAAAGGTGTGGCGATTTGATAAACTACAAGATCATTATTGTCATTGTGGTTAATCTTGTCGTTAATCTCTCAGTGTACAGACGGCCAAATTTTCAATCTCCTGCCTATTGGTGCTTGAGGATTAAGACTGTTTATTGTAAATAACATACGCCATTGTTTGTCCCTTTTGTCTACCTGATTTAAGATAAAGGAAAAAATGTTTTATTTGTGCAGAGCACACCGATAAAAAACAGTTGAGGCCAAAATGCTGCAAGCACACACATGCGAAATATGTCTTTTGATTATGTAAGTATGTTGAGAATGTCCTCATATTTCCCTGCACAGTGTTTCCATGATGAACTGCCTAACAAAAAGGGATAATTTTGTTCTAAAAAGACAAACCATTTGTTTTATCTTACTCAGACTGTCGAAACTTCATGTTAACTTTGAATAAACTTTATGGCTCAAGACGAGGACTGACCTGTCATCACAATCACTTACACTGAAGGGCCAGTAATGAGCAGGAGGCCTGACCATCGCAAGTGAAACCTGTTGTTGTGGACTGGAAATTGTGTTCAAAGTTGCTCCAAGACGCTTCCTAGGAAGGTTTAAAGACATTAGTACCAAGCTGTGCTTAATTGGTGACAGACAATTTGAAATGTATTTGTTCTGTTAGACACAGTTTCCTAGAATCTGTCACTTTAAGCAACGGCCACAAAGTGATGATGTCATGTTAAGTTATATCCGGCACACATATTTTTCCCCCTCCTGGTCGATCTTATTAGTCCAGTTTTGACCTTTTAAACTTTCACTATTACAAAACCCATCTTACATAATCAGAAACTGATGTATTTGGGTAATAATGGACACAAATTACTCAAACACTTGATTTGTTCCACAAAAGAGGTTGGTAAAAGCCTGGTAAATGACACACTCTTGGCTTCTTTTCTGTTTAATATCATTATGAAATAGGTTAATTATGGAGTCTGGACATGTCTAAAGCACATATTTTTTTAATCAACAGATTAAATAATAGTTCAGTGTAGATCAAATTTTATTGCTGGAGCAAAGAACAACAAACCCAATAGCTTCTGACTTGATATAAAAGAAATCCATACTTATGTTACCCTACAGACATTATTTCTTTTCTTTCTCTCAACACATCCCATCACAGCATCATCCCATTTTCTCATTTCCACAATTTAACCAGTATATTCATTAGTTTTAGTCATATTCCATTATTTTCCCAAAACCGTCCCAAAGACGTTTCCAAAAAGGCACAAACTAACCCTGAACCATTATTGTCTCTCTCAGCCTTTTCTGCCCGGAAAATAACTTATCATTTATTAATATGATACACTGTTGAATGTGAGTTTGAGTATATCTTTTGATTGGAAAAATATTCTCCACAATAATATGACTCGGCAAAAATAAAATCAGCTTTTCTCTGCAGATATACACAGACTCCACATCGCAACACTCCAGTTAAAACATTAGTTAATGACTGATTTCAATAACAACTGCACACTCTGTAGTAGTTGGCTTTCTTTCTTGTTTCACAGTGATCGTCTTGGGCAGTAGTTATCAACATGAACCTTGTAACTGATTTATCACTGATCAGTCTTTTCATTTACAACAGCCTGAGCTATTGTATACTAGGATATCATCCTTTGGTAGGGCTGGGCTGAAGAACATACAGATTAGCAAGATTAACATGAAAGGAGAACCAACACATGCTTCAAAATTACAGATATACACTTGTATTTAGAATTTGTACATTTATAGGGAGATCTCTTTTGTTAAAGTTTCAGGTTTCTGCACTCATCTGGAGACCACACCAGGTTTAAGTTACCTTGGATAACCGTTATTTGTTGTATATTGCTTACATGTTAGAGCGAAAACCCCAGATGTAATTAAGAACATTAATTGTTAAACGGTATTGTAATGTTTTAGCGCTCTCTGCTGTACAGATATATAAAGTACATTTATAATGTTGCTTCTTTAGGATTTTATTTGACAGTAGAATGTTGTATTTTATCTTCATAGAAACCTAAAAACAAAACGTAATTTAATGCTGTGTAAAATTTAGTGCCATAACGTGATACATTTTCAGGAATTTCCTTGAGCTATTACGTAACATGGATATGAAAAATAGCTTCATGTTTTGCTGGGTGTTGTAGTTTCTACTTACTTTGAAGTCAATTGTGTGTGTCACGTAAAGCACTCAAACCCCCATAATGCCACGCGGTTCTCCTAAATCACTAGCTTGGGTACGCCCACGCTAAATAAACCCATCGACTGTAATCCTCACTGTACACAGCGGAATCCTCTGCGGCTATTTTCTTTCTTACTAGAAGTTTGTGTCAATTAAATCGAAGAAATGGACAACTCTGGGAAAGAGAAGGAAGCAATTCAGCTCATGGCGGACGCTGACAAAAAAGTCAAGTCCTCTGGCTCTTTTTTGGGAGGGATGTTTGGAGGGTAAGACAGCACTGCACCAAAGAACAGCTAGCAAGCTTTAACTGTCAGCACCAAAGTTGGCACGCAGCCTGTTTCTATGTAGACATATTCACTTAGTTGTCGATACGTTATCTATGAGACATTATAGAAGTTTATTTAGCTTTTGAGCCAGAGGAAGACGACACTTGACATTCAGAGTAATAATTCCTAATTTAGCTGTCATTATCATTGTAAACAAACCAGCAGATCATGACTCTCTCCTGGACCAGCGTTGGCTTGGGAGCTACGCAGTAGACTGTTAGCTAAATTAGAAATTTACGATGTCTACTATGACTCAATTTGCTACCTTTTCTATACTTTCAGTCTCTGCATTGTGCAAGGTAACAAAGTCAGTATATGTTGTTCTTTTGATTATGGTTGAATTGAATTTCAAATGCGAGATCATAAATCTTGCATTTGAAATCAACATTAACATCCAAGTTAATCCCTCATCCTTTGTTTCAGATTGAGATTTAGCTATTTTTTGAATCTTTATCATGATTGCATGGTATGGAGGACACACAATATATAAAACAGTGGGACCAGACAGGAATAAAGTGCAAAAAAAAAAAAAAAAAAAAAAAACTTAAACAATGGCAAAATATTCAACAGCACCTAATGTACAGGGTTTGGCTTATCTGAGTAGTCATAACAAAATTCAGTTAAATGCAGGTGATAAATTGGTAACTACTTTTCCCCATTATTTATTATGCCAAATCGTTGCCATTACAAAGGTTAGAGACAAAAAATTAAAAGCCATCAGACACTGCAGGGTCAGTCTTTCTTCCCCATAGTTCTGTCTGAGGTGACCCCACATGTTGGCAGTTCTCATGAGTGATAACTCTTGGCAGGCTTTATACTGGTAATTCTGCAGCTGACCAAGTAGTGACATAATCCTCTGCAGTGATTGAATGGCCAAGAGTATTATTACACTACAGGGATCTCCCAGGGGTCCTCTTCCTGCCATGGAGTGAGGGGGCTCTTTTGTGCCTTTGTAGAAGGAGTTATATAAACCAATCCACCAATCTAAGCATTGCATCTCCCTGAGAAATGCAACGGCTTACCACGTTACGGTACAGTTCTTACATTTAAGCATAATTTTTTTAGATCTTCAATATTCAGGTCAGACATAATTTTCTTTTCACCAGTTTAAACTTAGCGAGCCACGGACTCCTTTCTGAAACTTTGTGGTAAGATCTGTTTTTTTTTTCGGTTTCCTTTTTTTCTGTAGAGGACATCACAAAGTGGAAGAAGCATGTGAGATGTACTGCAGAGCTGCCAACATGTTCAAGATGGCCAAGAACTGGAGTGGTGCGATAAGCTCTTTTCTACTAAAAGATACTCAACTTATCAATTATCAGTTTAAACACAATTGAGAAGGAGTAAGATTATGGGTTGTTTTTGTTTTGTTTTTTGTTTTTTTGGCAGTATAACTGCAAAGCACAGCACTTGTAAAGGTATAACACATAAAAAAAGGAAGAATTATGTGTATAAAGCTAAGTATGAAGTATAGATAATGTGTGTGTGTGTGTGTGAAATTTTCTGTCTGTGTCTTCTTTCCTGTGTCTTAAGCTGCTGGAAATGCATTTTGCAAGGCAGCACGTCTCCATATGCAGCTGCAGAACAAACACGACTGTGCCACCAGTTTCATTGATGCAGGAAATGCTTACAAGAAGTCGGACCCTAATGGTAAGACTGCAGGGTAATTAATTAAGCTGAAACCTAATTTCAAACCACATCTTACGCTGTAGTACATTGATTTTGTAGTTGACTAGCAAGAGGGTTCCCGTGTCTAGCAGTGTGGAAATGAGGCTATAGATGTTGGACTTGTCCTCTGACAAAAAAATTAGTTAAGTCTCCAGAGATAAGCCAATAGATGAAGCTGATCCACCGTTTACAATCTGCATGTTGCTACTTTAAATAATTTCTGTGCTGTAGTTATTGCCCTTGAATTGCATGGCATTCACTATTAGTTGATTTATTGTACTCTCTGCACTCTCTGTGGCTTCATTTAATATTCTCCCACATAAAGATTTAGCCAAAGATCTGGAGGGTGGTAGCTGTCTGATGACTTGTAAGAAAAAAAGACAAGGGTCTTGCATGTGATTATGTATTGTATTTTACCGGGCATATATAACGCCAGACTGCATGTAACATGGAAGGAACTTTGATTTTTTTGCTCTATTTCCCCGCTGAAATAGTAAAGCATGTAGACTGATGCAGAACAAGGTACTGTGCAATGTTCTGTTAGAGTAGAACAAAACTAACATAATATCTACCTTTCCCCTCCTCTTCCCTTTATGCTGCCAAAAGAGGCAATCAAGTGTTTAAATGCTGCCATCGATATATACACAGACATGGTAAGATGAACATAGAAAAGTGTCCACAACAGTACATCTGGTCATATCATATTTCTGTTCATGGTTGAGAAATGTTCACTTGTTCAATTTTAGACATCGTATCATTAAAAAAAAAAATCTTTATACACATTGATGTGGCTTATTCTCATTGCCTTTCCTCCCACACTGAGCTTTTATTTTTGAGCCCATATCAACCTATTCATAGCACATAATTTTGTTTATTTAACAATGACACCTTGGTCAAATTGCCAGCTTCTTATTCCCTTTAGTGAGGATTAATTTCAAAAAATAAAAACTTGCAAGTCACTCGATACGACTTGACTTCGCCTTTCTGCACAGAGAATGTAACACAACTCTTTCATTTACTTGAGTGCAGTCTGTGGATAGAGCCGGTTGATAATGATTTCCCTCCTCCTTCTCCAGGGAAGATTCACCATCGCAGCCAAACACCACATCAGTATTGCAGAGATATACGAGTCTGAGTTGGTGGATATCGAAAAGGTGATATTGCATAATCTGAAGTTGGTCAATGCTGATAATGTTGAATATTTACTTTATAGGGCGTAGTTGCTTAGTGGAACTCACAACAGTATTTATTGCTTTTCTTTTGGAAAGGCTATTGCACATTATGAACAAGCAGCAGATTACTACAAAGGAGAAGAATCTAACAGGTACTGTTCTCTGTATTTCTTTTACTAGGATAGGATATGTTTATTAAATTGTCTTTTCATGTGCATTTTGAATGTTAGAAGAAGTCAGAATATTTACATACTGTTCTGTTTCTCAGCCTTTTCACAGAGTAACACATGAATAGGTCAGTTAAGGAAAAGCACAGGTGTAAATCGTGAAGTTGATGATGACAGATTTAGTCAAGTTCCAGTGGCTGCTTCAGTTTCAGAGTGCTGATATTTTGTGTGTCAGCTCGCTGTCATAATGTCATAGTTTACTGAGACTCTTCAATACTGTAGAACGGAGCCATTGAAGATGTTTCACCTGTGCCCTTTTATGCCATGACAAGTCAAAAAGGCCTGTGCTCAGAGCTGCTCTCTGTCTCATCTCCGTTCTTGACTCATCATTGCGTTTTTTGATATCTCACTCTCCATATATGTAGCTCGTAGAGTTTTTGTTTTGTTGAATGTGTTGTGTACCTTCTGAATTGTTCCTTAGTTCTGCCAACAAGTGTCTGCTGAAGGTGGGGGCTTACTGTGCTCAGTTGGAGCAGTACCAGAAGGCCATTGAAATTTACGAGCAGGTGTGTATTGCTTGTATTTATGTGCTTGGACTTTTTCAATCAACACCGACTTGTTAATGCTGACATTTCCGATCCATCTGATTTTATTTGGTTGTGTTTAGGTTGGAGCCAACACAATGGACAATCCATTGCTGAAATACAGCGCCAAAGAGTACTTCTTCAAAGCCTCCCTCTGTCATTTCATTGTCGACGAGCTCAATGCTAAGGCGAGTTTTTACTTTTGTGGTTCAGTCCCAGAATTAGGAACGGGGAGTCTTGGTGAATTTTAACATGCTGTGTCTCCACAGATCGCTGTTGAAAAATATGAAGAGATGTTCCCGGCTTTCTCAGACTCTCGAGAATGCAAACTGTTGAAGGTAACGGAATGCTCAGAACTCTGAGGAATCTGATGGCTTACTTTTCCCTCTTAATCTATTCATTTTCTATGAGCAACCTGGTTTTTTTTCTGTCTTTAACAGAAACTTCTTGAGGCTCATGAGGAACAGAACAGCGAGGCTTTCACAGAGGCAGTAAGTCTTGTATATGCTGAGAAAGTTCTGAACTTTTAAAATGAGGCTTCTGGTGCGCACAGGAGTCCCTCTGCCTCAGCTCTTGCAGTTTTGTTTGATCCCTTGTGTGCTCAAGGAAGTCTGAAGGCTGGAGCTCAGGTGTCCTTTCAGTCTCTCTGGACTGTGTGTGTGTGTGTGTTTATGTGGCACTGGTGCAGACTGATGGGATTGCATCACTGTAGCTGTATATAGTAGAGGTCCTAAAAGATTTTTCAAAGTTAAGCCAAAGTCAGTGAAGAGGGAAGAGTCCTCATCTGCAGTATGTTAGACAAGGTGCAATTTCCATGTCAGAGGTTTGGAGAAATAATCACAGTATTAACTGGTGTTAACTTGTCCACTTGCAGGTAAAAGAGTTTGACTCAATCTCACGTTTGGACCAGTGGCACACGACCCTCCTGCTACGCATCAAAAAGACCATCCAGGGTGATGAAGGGGATTTGAAGTGAAAGAATCCCAGGAAATGCAACACAGAAGGACAAACCCATCACGCATGCTTTCTCTCTCTCTCTCTCTCTCTCTCACTCTCTCTCTCACACACACACACACACACATACACACACTGTTTCACTTACTTCACTGTGTATAGCATCTGGAGATGAGTGTCTGGTGATGATTTTGAATATTCCACTGCTCACTGCTATAATGTCACAGTTCTGTCTTTGCTTTCCTTATGAGAATAAATGAATCTAGTCAGAATGTAAGTCCTCTCGCCCTCTCCTCTGTCCAGAGGATTGCTGCATACCTTTCCTGCTGAAATCTGTCCTGGGGGATTTCAGAGTGGTATACTGTATTGAAAATGAGGTTAGTATTGACAACAAGAAGTGCATGTTTTGTACTATTGTTATTTCTTAGTCAGATGCAGCTTTTTTTTTTTTTTTTGATTGAACTGATTATTTGTTTCAGTTTGGTGTACATAAACCCACCATGGTGTGTATAGATTGCAAGAATGTACCATTATCTTCATTTTTTTATCTGCCAGAGTACAAGAGAAAGGAATCAAACCAATGTTGTGATTGTTCTTAAAACTAAAGTCATTACAGTGAGGAAAAAAATTGTGACTGTTTCCATTTTATCACTAACGGGGAGAGACTCTTCTTGGAGAAGGGCAATGATATGCACCAAGTGTAGACTGTTAAACATTTGTATCTTTTGACAGCCATACGCATTCATTCTTCTTACATTACTTTAGAATTGTTTATTATTACTGTAGGGTTTGTTGATGTGATAATATTTTGAATTTGTGATTTCTAGTTGGCCTGTGGAAAATTTATTGCACTGACATGGAAAACCATGCTCCTTACTTCCAGGGATGTAATCTTGGGGGTAATGTGCATCATTAGTCACTCATCTCGTGCTGTGTCGTGATGTGAACTTATCATTGAAGGTGTGCCACTACAGTGCACCTTCCAAATCGCCAGTCGCTAAGCATGTCATTGTGTATAGTTCAGAGTTGTGTTCCATTCACTAGTGTGAGCCAGACCAAAGGTTTTACAAAAGGGTCAGTTGCCCTGCATATCCAGCTTCTTCCATGTGGAATGACATTGGACCTTGGATATGATCTGTATGCTTGTGCGGATGTACAAAAATAAAGATGTTATATCCCAGCTGTGCTGTCCTGTCTCTGACCTTACTGACTAATCTGCCTTTAAATTATCTTGTGAGTACATAATCCAACATTTCCATTATAAACAAGGCTGAGAATGCCTTGGAATCCTCCAGGTGGAGCTGGAAAACATTGCGTGGGGGGAGGGATGTTCGGATGTACACTATTATTCATTGGTTAATTATACCTGAAACCTTAATTATTCCTTAGGTGTGACTAAAATGTAACTAAAGCACAAGCAGGTTATTGTGATTTTTAATGAAG
This sequence comes from Scatophagus argus, assembly GCF_020382885.2. Lineage (NCBI taxonomy): Eukaryota > Metazoa > Chordata > Actinopteri > Scatophagidae > Scatophagus > Scatophagus argus. The sequence goes on from NC_058511.1 coordinate 14,095,731, forward strand.
ACTTTGACATTCCAAATAACTTTGACAGTCACTGAAAATCATATCAGGTGTGCTCATACACTGGACTTGAAGATCAGAATCATGGAACACCACATGGTCAAAACACAAATTCAGACTCTGCCAATGCCAAAATAAAATAACATTGTGGAATGGGATTTTCAACTCCCTATAGCCAAAGAAAAATATTTCTATGTACATGCATTTTCTACACAGCATCTTGAGCTGGGACTCCTTTAGGTTCAGCTAATGGGTCATTTGCTGTCCTCTGCTGCCCAGCAGCTGTTTTTTCTTTTCTACGAACCTCATCAGTGACAACCACAGTCTGAATATCAGGCTGCGAAATATCCTCGGAAGTGGCTTTAGTGTCTGAAACTGGAGCCAAAATGGTTTGTGAAGCAGCAGCTTCCAGGACAGATGACGTAGAGACAGTTGAGATCTCTGAGACTGACTCCAACGTGCCATCAGAGACAGGAACTGACAGAGTGGGTACAGATAGAGAGATGGTGGAGGCTTCAGAGGACAAGGGCACAGGGTGAGCCATGGACACTGGTATAGAAAACGGGACAGGGATGGCTGATCCATCTAAGGAAATGACACTGGCCCCTGTTCCATCTGTGGTCACAATGGGCTGGATCTGGGTCCCATGTGGCACCTCAGTGTGGATGACAGTGATCCCACTGACGGCCCCGTGGCTTACCAGAGCAATAGTTCCATGAGTGGTCCACTCAGATGGGAGGGTGACTTGCTCAGCTGGCACCACAATCGAGTCTGTGTGTGTTTTATCAGGACTGCCAGCTGCACCAGTGCTAGCACCACCAGTACCACTACCACCACTTCTTCTAGTGGCACTCTTTTTCTCGCCTGCTCCTGCTTTTTCTGTCTTTCCTTTAGGGGGGGCTTTGGGTTTCTTGTCCTCCACATTTCCTTCTAGCACCACAAGGTAGGTTTTCCAGGGAGCATCTGAGTCATGAATCTGTATGTTAGGAAAGCTCAAGTTATTTCCACAGCAGTCTGATGGATCAAAGTACTTTAAACACCACTTATCAAGTGATAAACATGCATTAGTATCTATTGTACGAGAGCCTAATGCCCCTGATCGTTCATTGTTGACATTTTAAAATGCCCGTTCTGATAGTCACTACAGTAAGATAAGCACTGCTCACCATAGTGTGCCTGCGAAGGGTGGACTTGTCTGTAAAAGTGCGTCTGCAAAGACCACACATGTAGGGCTTCTCTCCTGTGTGAATGCGCTGGTGCCTCTGCAGGGCGTTGAGCTGGGTGAACTGCTTGTCACAGTCTTTACAGCTGTACGGACGCTCACCTAGTAATTAACAGAGGGAGAACAAACAAAACATAAAAACTGCTTTGTCAGCTGTAAAAGTAGATTCTGCCTACAAATTAACAAGAGCAAATATGTCAGCGATTTATATGATTACCTGTGTGTATCTTTAAATGCTGGTGGAGGGAATTTCTCTGAGCAAAGCCTCGACCGCACTGTTCACACTTGTATGGCCTGGACCCGGTGTGGATGTTCGAGTGGTGTCTCAGGTATTCTTTAGATGCAAAGCTTTTTCCACAAGCCTCACACATGAACGGCTTCTCCCCTGATATGATAAAGCAACAACAAAATGACTTCACTTCAACTTTCGGTCTGGTATGTGCAGATGGATTTTTATATTTGTTTAAATCAGAGACGAGATTAATGGGTCCAAAATCTCCAGTCAAAACTAAAGATGAAACTCGTACCTGTGTGCGATCGCTTATGATAGGCCAGCATGTGCTTCTGAGTGAACCGGGCATCACATTCATCACATGCAAAAGGCTTCTCTCCTGTATGAGTCCTACACACAATAACACAGACACGTAAAGCCCTCATCTGTTTTATACATATGTGTATGTTATGTTATTAGTAAGTAAAGTTATTCCAAAGTCAAGAGGTGAGATGTGCTTGATCAAACTACAGTCTTCCTCAGTGACCCAAGATCTGTCACCCTTCAGCTGCAATCATGCATGTCTTTAGCATCTGCACCCCTACAGTGAAGCATCGATGGACCATCCATCATCAGTTAGCTCAGTACCTGCGGTGCATCTTGAGAGCAGAGTTCTGGGTAAATTTGGCACCACAGTCGGTGCACTCGAATGGCTTCGCACCGGTGTGTGTCCTCTCATGCAACAACAGGGCAGTTTTGGAGCTGAGTGCCTTTCCGCACTCAGGGCAGACATGTCGCAGATTGTCGCGCTCATGTACCTGAGAAGCAGCAGGGTTGTAAGACAGGGACCAAAAAAAACCATGCAGATAAATGTGACTCTGACAGGAAGTGTGTGGAATTTGACTAATTCTTACCTGTCTTTGATGGCGGACAACGTCCTTCTTACGTTTGAAGGTCTTTGTGCAGGACTCGCAGGAGAAAAGCCTCTCAGTGCTGTGGACGTGCTTTTCATGGATCTTCAGGTTGCTGCGGTTAGCGAAGGTTTGCAGGCAGGTCTCACAGCGATAGACGACATCTGCTTTCACTCCATGATACGTACTGACCAAGAGAGCAGGAACAGGTTACGGTAATATCAGAACACATAAAATAATACCTTACGTTGTACCTTAACTTATCCACCACAGCTAGCTACATTACTGGCTAACTTTCTTGCACATGGATACAAATCAGTATTCACTACTTTATTTTTCAGTAGTTCTAAAAGACAGCTTGTGTATTATGAGCTTGTACTGTAACAGCGATAATGTGGTCACTATCACAGAGGGAGCTGTTAGAACATGTTAAACTGCTTTCCATCGATCGATCCAGCTGTACATCCGATCAAAAGCTGTCGTTTGCATGGTATTACGTATGATTTAAAAAACTTAATGTGCATATGCACAGCTGGTGTAAAAAAAGGTCCTTATTTAGCACCTAAAACCACTTTAAGAGAGATGAGGAAACTCTGAGGTTAAGACCGGAGGCCTACATGATGACTCACAACCCCTACCATAATTACCAGTGTGACCACAACATGGAGTAGCACAGTGTAAGACCAACAGAGGAAATGTCAAAAATATGTTACTTGTTTATTTTGCTGTGCTACCCTTTGATCATGTTCATATTTTTAGAATATGCTCACTGGAATATAGGTTTGTTAGCTGGGCGCTAACCTCACAGCTGGTTTCAATGAATGAATTAAACCCTTGAGCACTACTGTGACCTACCTGATGTGTTTCAAGTAGCTTCTCTCATAGTGGAAGGTCCTCTGGCACTTATTACACTGAAACTGTGCCCTGGATGTTCTTTTTATTGTCTCCTTGGACTGTCCCCCTGTCTCTTCCTCCTCCTCCTCCTCCTCCTCTTCCTCCACAGGAGATAGCAACGAGGGGTCATCGGCATCATTGCTCTGCTCATCTTCCTCACATACTGAGTCATTCACATCAGACACTGGCACTCCCAACTTGTCTCCTTTGTCCACCTGATTCGGTGGCTGAGCCTCAGTCCTGTCCTCACACTCCTCTGCCTCTTCATTGCTGGCTTGGTTTTCATCACTGAAGTCCTCTCCTTTAGTATTTAAACGCCTCTGAAGGACTTTACGCCCAGCCACACTAAGTTTGAGCTTTTTTCCGTGTCTTTTTTCATCCGTCACTGTTTTTTTAATCTTACATCTTTTAGAAGCGACTTCTTCCTCAGAGCTCTGGGGAGAGAGCCTAAGAAGTGTGCTTTTAGGGTGCTTCTTCCTTTTGATCCCTTTTTCCTTCTTGCTACCATGTAATTCAACTTTATCAACAGCCTCTTGGGCACATATTTTCTTTGCAGGGTTTTGTAGGATTCCGGCACTCATTGCCTGACCACAAACCTCTGCCAGATCTTCACAATCCAAAAACTGTGCCGTTGCCAGAACATCAGCAATCTTGTCTCTGGCAACTTCAACTTTACCAGTATAGACAAATTCCAAAAACTTGGAGAAATAATTATAGTGCATATCTGAGAGTAACAATTTGTCTTGGGGAGCATCCTGAGAGAGAAGGATCTTCTTGAAGTAGCCACTGGATGCTGCAAGCATCACCTGGTGGGCCCGAAACTCCTGCACATCTCCATGGTAGTCTACCTGCACTGTAACGTCACTCAGCTGCCCCTGCAGCCTAAGCTGATGCAGCGAGGCCAAGAGGTTTTCATGGTGGTATTTAGAGGTGAGCTGGATTACATTGATCCCCATTATTCATTGGCACTGCTGAGAAAAACAAAGATTGGAGAATGGTGATTTTCAGTGCTATCACTAGCTGTGTTTCAGTGAATCTGTGAACAAACACACGAACGTGCTTTCTCAGAGGTGCTATAATAATGCTGTATTTTGGAGAAGCCCCACTTGGTTGCTTATCGTTGCTTGATGTACTTTAGAAGCGGTGAACGTCGCGTGTAAGCTACACAACACCGGAGAGGAAGTGAACTGCCTTGATCAAATGTAAAACAACAGTTAATATCAGACTAAATGCTTGGCAGTGATAAATTTCGGACCCACAGTGCATCTGAAACCCCAGAGCATAACGTTAAGGTAAAACCTGATACGATGACCAGCGTCATAATTTTGTGCTTTTGTGTTGATAATCTGCTAACAGTAGCATCAGAGACACAATGGTAAACAAGCTAGGTTAGCCAACTGCCAAAACAACACAAACCGCTTGGATATTTGTTTATACAACTTTAATCTAACGTTACAGCACACAGAGCACGGTGTTTGAGCGGACGTATAGCAGTCAACTAACAACACATCGACACGAAGCAAGTTATCTTACCGTAAGGTCGGTAAAATGGCAGCCCTTCACAATTGCTCTCTACAGCGGAAGGTATTTCCTGTAGAAATCGCTCCCGAAAACGGCACTTGTCTTCTGCACATAACGACATCCGGCGCCGAGATGGCTGATTTTGGATCAGTTCTGCATTTACGGTCTTGTTCAAACGTTGGAATTTCCGACTACAAAAGCTGCTCTTGGATCATTTTAGCAGGTTTATTGCCTATAAGTGCAGAACGCTAAATGTTTAAACATCGCATTTGGGGCTTTACTGGCATTATTGTCAAGCTAAAATAGCCAGCTAACAACTTATATGGTTTTCGGCTTGGCCTTACTTATCTCAAAAATATTCCTTTACATCATAAATTTGTAGATGCATATATAACAGACGTTTTCGCATTTCTAGCGTTAGTTTAGAAGGGCTTTATTTAAAATAAAACTCTTCTTTGTCTCCCCTCTAATAGCCAGGCTATGTGTAAGAGAGTTACCGTAACTCTAACACCACTATTTTTGACTGTTTGTTCATGTATTACTATGTTTTACCCACACGAGGTCACTGTTGTACAAAGAGACACGGCGTAATGTTAACTGAGGGTGTTGGATGAAAAATTAGTTCAGCCTGCATCTTTAACAGCCAAATTTGCATTTTCTTCAGCATTATCAGTTTCCACACAGACTGCTCTCCTTATGGGAAACAGTTTCATTGCTGGTAAACTTGCTCATCAGGCAGGCTATTAAACTAGCTGCTGAAAGAATAGTATTTTAGTACAAATGGTAGGCCAACAGGCTTGTCTGTTATAGTTGTATGACACTGCTTCCAAAAATAATACAAAATAGGCCAACATGCTGATAGATTTAAGGTAATTCATTTACATTCGGAGCGGTGTAAATCATCTACAGAGTTACAAAAAGCATGTTGTCATTCCAAAGGTGCATGGAAAGCTACTTGAGGATTCATTGGGGTGCTGTTCTGCAGCTGCCAAGGTTTTTTTTTCTTCTACAGGAAATCCATAGACCTTACATTTGTCTTAATGAATTCTGCAAGCTAGCAATCTGCTCTCTTCCGGTGACTCATGCTGCTCTCTGGACCAAAGCTGTACAGAATTCAGCTCTGGCTTGGAACATTGTGTTCGTCTGACTTTTATTGCATTAATCCTCTGCCATACACACACATTACCATAATTTATGAATTACACTTTTAATACAACCGGTCCTTCCTGATTCATTTATATATGAAGGACCCACCAAATCTGCAGATGTAATGATCTGTAACTGTATACCCAAGGGAATCAAAAGTATTTGCATAGATATTAATATGGTGTAAAGTATTAATATGAAAATAAGCCTAGAGTTTAATGGAATACCGAATTACTATTTGCAAGCTAATGAGACAAGTCTTACAAATTAATGCTCCATATATTGCCATCAGTGCAACTTTTTGCACAAATGTGAGAAAAGTGACTATTTGACTTCATACTTCTTTGACTTCAAAGAAGTATTCTGCATGTTGTAGAAAATAGAGCTGTTCACAGAAATTGCTTAACCAACATGATAAAATATTTTTATTTTTCTTTATTTGTGACACATAGAAAAAGGTCAGCGGTTTCAGGTTCTAGGTAATGTCAATGGTAAATATTAAACCCAGGCTGTGGGTTGTGGTGTAGTCACACGATGCTTTCTCAAAATGACGACATGGCAGAGAAACAGACTTGTGGTCTCTATATATCATTACTGGCTGTGTAATCAAGGGGACAAACATATTCTGCATCACTGAAATAACAAAAGGTCAAACAGTCATTTCAGACACATGCCATACTTTCAACCAACCCCGGCACAATACTATGTATGGCATAGTTGACCTGGGAAGAGAGAAGAATGGATGTCATGTAACTATAACCAAGGGTTCAGATGTTCCCGGGCTTGCTTGATAGCCAGCTGCATTACCAGGCCTTGCAGCAACAAATTCAGTTTCCTCAGAGACATCATCAGGTTGTCAGGGAAGAAAATGAGGTGCAAAAGCTTGCTGAAAGGTGACAGGCTCAGCAAACAAAACATTCTCCCAATGTTGGGTTGTGTTTGCTCTGCTATGGGTAGACTCCTCCATGCAACCGAAAATATCCGTGCTGACGTTCCACAGCGCACAAACAACATAACAAAATGTGCACTGTGTGAGAGAAAAAGTAAAACTCAAAGCCAAGGGCCAATTTTAATTCGAGGTTACAGAGCACACACATGCCGTACAAAAACACAGTAGACTTCAGGCGTTTGGTGGTGATGGTTGTGTCCCGGCTCGGTTTGTGTGCTGGACTCGCACAAACACTTTAATTTGAATGCAGAGAGGGTAAGCCAGTCAGCCCGTGTCCTTGCAGGACCTCTCTACAGCTCCTAACAGGGTTGACTCATAATCTCAGCAGATGAACTGAACCAGCAATGGTAAACACCAGAACATTACATGAAAGTGCGGACAGTGGTGGTCCAAGAATAACCGCAGCATTCTCTTTGTGCTTTGCCCATATAACCACACAGCTGATGCCAGACCAATCATGAAGTGGTCCAACTTAGTGTTCTGTGGTGTCTTTCTCCTCTCCTCCAGTCAGTGAACTTGGTTAACAGAAAACATGCTTCATGAATTTGTTTTTTTTGTGCTTCTTGACTTTTGTTTCAACAGGCATTGGAACTATATATATATATATTTTCTTGATGTATGTAGATTGGAGAGTTGGTTTTAGTTGTTTAGTATATTGACATGAATCTCCACCCATATTTATGTGAGGAGGAAAATGAACAGGAGTCAAATATTGCACATGTTTGTGCAGTCATGTCAAGGCCAAGGCTGCTTTGCCAGGATACACACAGCAGTCCAGACCTGCCTGTGGTAGTCTCTCCAAACACTCTGGCCTAACTCCCCCCCCTTTTGCCCTTTTCTTTTCCCTTTTCACTGGCTGGATGCCACACCACATTCAGTCTGTCCAGAATATTGCCGGAACCTCTAAAACCTCAATGTAACATCAGGATATAAGAAACCAATGATTCACAAAAATTGCAGAAGACTCTTCGTGCCATAATGTGGAAATGAACTGCTTCTTCTTCTTGGCTAAGAGTGATGAGAAATTACAGTATCTGCAGAAGGACATGGCCTCACACAGGGCCAAAGATGATCACAAGCAGGCAAAAAAGATTCAAATGTTTTAGCAGCATGGCTTTAGGGATGGCATTGTCTGTCAGTCTGTCTGTCAGTCTGTCTGTCTGTCTGTTTGTTTGACTGTCATTCGGCCTAAACTAAAATATTTCAACATCTATTGGATGGATTGCAATAAAGTTTGGCACACATATCCATGTTGAGGGAATGAATCCTAATTACAGAATGCCCTGACTTTTCTCTCTCTGGTGTCATTGCATTAAGTTTTAAATTATTTTGTTTATCACCAAATGCTTACAAAATTAGCTAGCATGCTAACAAGATGATGACAAGGTGGTAAACAAACACCATCAGGTTAACCTCCAGCATGGCTGCAGATTTCTTCCAAACAACCTCACCTTCATGAAATAAATACAGTGCAAAAATAACCTGTGAATGGTTTCTATCCTCTCCCACTCAAATAGGCTTCATTTCACCAAACAGAGATGTTTTTCTTCTTCTTGGTTCAGAAAATACTTTCCTTTCATTGATGAAAAGATATACAGCATTCAGAGATGAAATTACTTTCCAAATGGCCTCTGACTCACCATCTCTTTTCCCAGTGCTCTCTTGTGCTCACCCTCCCTCCCTCACCCCTTCCCCACCTTCACTCGTCCTTGTGCATGTTCCATCTATTGTAACTGTATACAGCACTTAGCACTTCAGACGGCAGACAAACCAGCTCAAGGACAAGCGCCCACTCTTGCCATGCTCATAAATAGACTATTTGCCCATGCTTACCAATCACCTTACCCACTGAGCCTGTGTGGGTGCTTGTGGACATTGTGTAGCTTGCACCGAAATAGATCTCCACTGCTGCTGTGTGAGGGTGGATTCGAGCCTCAAGCCTGCAGTGAGCGAGACCACTTTGCACAGGGAAAAGGATTGTTGTGCTTTTGAAAATTAACAGTAATGACTCACAAAGTCTATCCCTTTTTAATGTGAGATTTTATCATCCGTTTGCAATCTGTAGCGCACTAAAACAGGTGGCGTCACCTCCGCAGAGCTTCCCAGAATGCAACATTCTCCCCGACTGTGTGGGACATGACCGTCAGCACATTCCTGGAGAGCTGGATCCCCAGAAGCAACAATTCCTCCTTCCTTTCTTCCCTCCCTTCCTTCCTGCCGCCCTCATGTCCTCTCCTTCGCTTCCGTGGATTGCATCACTCGTCTGCCTCCTGGCCTCCTCTGCTCGGACCCTTTAATCACATGTAGCACACAGACACAGACACACACAGATACACACACACAAAAGTAAATGTGTGCACACCACAGACACACACAAATGCAGAAACACACACACCCATTGTGGGCAGAAGGCACCCTCGTCAGTCCTCATACTGGTTTTGTGGCTCCGGTTGGAATTTTATGGTTGGTTTGAGAAGAGGATTCTGGAGGCTTTCCAGCTGCCCTCTAAAGACTCTGCTTCTCTCTCTCTCTCTCTCCATCTCTTTGTTCGCTCCTTTCAGCTTTCCTCTCTCTTTCTTTTCCTCCCGTCTTTCCCCCTCCTCCCCCTCCCTGCTTTACCCACTCGCCCTCAAGGTCAGAAATATCCTGTGGTTTAGGTTTGATCCCCCTGGATATGCCCTCGCTCTCTCCCTCTTTTGGTCTCTTCCTTCCTTTCTGTCTCATTCGTGCTCACTTAGGCACATGCTTACTGTAAGCATAGTGCGCTACTCTAGGCATTCACGTACAGGAAACACATGCTAGGATCAGCAAAGGCGGTGGCTGTATGCTTTTTAACTAAACACAATCAACCACACACTCCCGCCAGGAGTCAATGGGCTACCCAAAAAAGTAACAAAACTGTGATACCAGTAACATTAAACAAAAGCATACTAATCCTCAACTTCTTTCCATGGAGTCACAGTTGAGTTGACTCTCAGTAGTGAAGGGTAACAGCCAGGTTAACCCTGTTCCTCTGGGTTCACCTATTCTCCGAGTTGTGTAACATGGCAGAGGTCCAGCACTTGTGCAATCACGGGGGCCTTGGCTGGCTGAAAGAACGCCAGTTCAACCAGTCATCCTTTCATATCCGCCAGTTAATGGAGGAAAACAAAGTCTTGCCCAATTAAAGTCCCTGATCCTGAGTCCCTTGAGTCAGTCCTGGTCAGACAGATGTTGAGTTTTGGTCTTCTACTGGAAAAAAAACTGTGGATCTTATAATAAAGCAAGTTTCTTAATTTTCTTCCCATTTAATTTTTTAGGGAGTTGTATTTAGTTCAAACTGAAAGCATACAGATAATGGGTTTTATCTACTGTACAGACTGCAGAGCCCTTTGAGACAAAGTTGTGACTGGTGTTTTGTGTTATATGGATAAATTTGACTTGACTGGGACTGACTCCTCTCGACTTGAAAAGAACTGGCTTTGTTACAAATATTAATGTGAAACAAAACATACATCACTCTCTCCTGCCTTAACAGTATCTGTGGAGTTTTCCTGAAAACAAAGTGATCTGTTTACATTCAGTTTCTCGCCAAAACACATTGTGTGTATCCTTGAAAACTAACAAACTGTGTTGAATACATTTCCTCACAAAACATTTATCAAGACAACCTTAAATTTTTATTGCGAGCAGTCTTGTAGACAATTTGGAATTTGTATCCCATCGCCTTCCCACTTCATGTGTGTGTAAATGTACAGTATCAAACCACAGACCCACTCAAAAACATTGCTCTATAGCACTACTAGTGGTCAGAAACTTACAAAGTACCTTTAATATCCTTTAACTTTTTTTTTTTCACTTGCTAAATACTGGCCTGGGATCTGTGTAAAATAAGCTCATTAGACATTTTGATCTTTGCAAGGATCATGGTGATTTCATAAAACTAGTTTTTCAGTAAAGAAAATTGAATATAACAGGACAAACCTTAGGTGGGCATTTTGTGTAGTTAGAATGCCTTTTACAACAATGTAGGACTTTCCTTATTAATTTTTATTGTCTCTTTACACATACAAGTGTCCTTTGGCATGCAAAACATTCTGCTGATAGATGTGGCTTTGATGTGAGTCAATTACTTGGTGGGACAGGAGCTTTGACAGGGACTGCCGTAGTGCTGTTCTGGATTGACGCTTTAACAGGGAAGAATAAAAACTCTCCCAGTAAAACAAACCACGAATAGTTCTCAAGAAACACTGCACCCTGCTGCTCGGTTTCAGCTTGTTGACACAACGGTTCATGACAGATTGTTTTTCAAATAGGCAACTGGTTGTCAAATATACAGTGTCAAATTAAATGTGGGGTTGCCTCCCAAAGGCCTGTGTTCTCCATACTGAATTTGTCTGTTTTCTTTGGTTTGACTCCCAGAAGTGGAGGAGACCACAGACATGAAAATACCTATGTGAAATGAAGCCCAACCATTCCAGCCAACTGGCTCAACCCATGTAATTTAGCCCGTCTGTGAACATAAAGCTTTGCACTTTTTTTTGGTAATTTTTCTCATAAGAGATTAATTTTTTGTTGTTTTTAATATTCAAGAAATTGCCTTGTTTGATTTATAAAACCTCCATTAATTGGGCTTCATAAAATTATACTATCTCATACTAGGTGAGAAACTGAGGAAGGTGTTTTCAAGTATCCAAGCCTTGAAGTAAGATCTCATTTTGACTCTTGGTGGATCAACACAAAATCCCAGTAATCACAAGAAAGAAAGCTTTGCTTTCTTTTTGACGAACTTTGTAAATGTCCCAAAACAGAGGAGAGAGGAAAAAGACCATGGAAGAAGGGGTAAGGAGGATGTGACAAGCTACGATTAGACCCATGACTGACACATTTAGTGTGGAATAAGACATCCATGTGAATGTGTGAAAGAAATAGACACAAGGAGTGCGAGGACGAAATAGAAATAATGGCTCTCTCTCCCTCTTATTCGCGCATGCACACACACACACACACAAACTAAAATTTTGGCGGGTCTCCTTTCGTCAGCTGAGCAAAGTCATGGGACTGAAGCTCCACTTCGCTAATTTCATTCCAACCAGGCTGCCGAAGAATTTTGCAGGGATACAGGCATCTCAGCAGTGCTGCGTTCTCTTTATGTTCTGATTCTAAGCCTTGCTAAAGACCCCGATTTGTCACTTTTTTCCATAATGAGCTCTCATTTGATCCGCTGCCATCAAAATGGCCTTCTGTCTGAGAAGACAGTGGCTGTTTATCCATATTATGATGATAACAGGGCCATCTTGGGTGCTTTGGTGGTGTCAGATGAGTGGTGTGTGGAGGAGATTGTCAGAGAGGAGGAGAGTGATTCATTGTGTCGCTCTATAATTGAATGATCCAGAATTCATCATGGGTATGATGGTGAGTTCATCTCCCACGATTATACCTAAGTGCCATAGAGATGGAGTACAGGACAACAGTGTTGTGCAAAGACATTTAAGCCCATTCACTATAATTTGCAAATTCTTCACTTTACTGCTATTTTCTATAGCAGACTGTAAGCGTTAAGACTGATATCTTCCAGGAAGTCACTGGTTTCCATTTCACTACTTTGTGAAAGTCACTTAGCAGCAGCTTGAAACTTAATTGACACAGCAATCAATCACACAAAGTTTTTTAAAGTTTTTGTCAAAATTAATTGAACTTTCCCCCGACAGTGCATTCAGGGATACACAGACATGTGAGAGTTATGAGAGCTGACTTAACATTTTTGTGACACTAAATGTTTTCTCTTCGCTATTCTCCTTGTTTTGATTTTACAACATCACAGTATAGTTTTTAAATGCTGTGTTTTTCAGAAGCTATCTCAAGCATGTAAAAAGAGCCTCCACAACTTACACCTACATTACAAACAAGTAAATTCAACAAAAATAATGGTGTAGCATTCTCAAGCCAGTTTTCAATGAGTGACACAATTTGAAAAATGGATGGCAGTAATGTAAATCTTGATGATTTATAGATAAAGAAATGTTGCCGCAACTTAGAGTAGCACTTTCAGAATGAGCTTTTCAGAATTTCTTGATCTTTAGTCCCTGGTGTGGAGTATGGATCGCAATACCCACTGCAGTTTGTAATGCAGGATGTCTGCAATAAATGCGTAGTCTCAAACCCAAAAGATAACCCTAATGACATCAAGCTCCTTCAGAACCACAGAGGATAGCCATATGTGCTCCTTTCTACTGCTTGTGCCCCCCCCCCCCCTTCTCTGCACCTGACCAGGTGTTCTACATCCTAATTACTCAATGAGGTGCACCTGGCCTGCAAGGGAAATGTTCATAAAGGCACCCTTGCCAGCACCTGAAGGTAGAGTCTTCTGGAGTGGAGAATGCTGGTGTTGATGCCGCTCAGCCTGGTATTTGTTGCTGCTATTTGTGTTTGAACTAAGTCCTTTCATTATTATTAGTTTAGTATCTTGTTGGTTGTCTTTGTTTTTTGTCTTAATGTCATTAAATTCCGTTGGTATGGTCAGTGATTGTTCTGCTTCATTGTTGGGAGTGTTGTTTGTCCCATAATGTGGCCTAAGTGTGGAGTGTAACAGCTGCTGGAATGACCCTTAATATACCTTTAATTCACTATTGTGGACCTTGAGTTTAAGAAATGAACACATTTGTCATGTCTTATTTGAGTGATAAGGTCCCAGAAAATGTGAATACAGCCGAGTACAGTACAAAGACGTGTGTCACCAAGTTTACATCATCTTTTCTTTTACAATGTTTTCAGCAAGCATTTAGAAACTGGGGACACTAAAGGTTTTGAAAGTGAATTATTTTCTCCCTGTTCTCGCTTGACACACAACTTCAGTTCACAACTCAACAGTCTGTAGCAGTATTTTGCACTTCATGATGTGCCACATATTTTCAGTGGCAGACAGGACTGCACTTGAGTCTTTTAGTATAAAGCCACCCTGTTGTAATGTGCAAAATGTGGCTTGTCCCTGAAAAATACATCATGTGGATGGTAGCATATGCTGCTCAGAAACCTGTATGTACTTTTCAGTCAAATAGTTCCTTTCCTCTTTAACCCAGAGGACATGATGTCCATGATTCACAAAAACTTGTCAGACCACAGCACACTTTTTCACTTTGCTTTAGTCCATCTCAGTTGAGCTCTGGCCCAGAGAAGGCGGCAGCAGTTCTGCATTGTGTTGATAAATGGCCTTCACTTTTGACGGAAGAGTCATAACTTGGATTTGTCTTTACAAAAATAATACAGTTTATCAGTTTGAAAACTGCATATTTTGTCTCTGTACTGTTTCCAATTGAATATAAGCTGAAAAGGATTTGCAAATGAAAACTTTCTCTTTTTATGTACATTTACACAGTAGACCAACTTTTTTACGAGAAGGGGTTCTTTTTTAAAATCACAGTTTAAGCTAACTTCACTTGTATAAAGCAATATCTTTGCCTAACATGCATTTCACATCTAATGTGATGCAAGCAAACCTTTAACAGCAACATAAAACATTAATTAAGTTAAATTAATTTGTTGCCCAAGGGTTAGTGTGCATGTTTAAATCCCTGTCAATCATTTCAGATAAGTGATAGCAGGTTAGCATTTTAGTGTTGAGCCAACCATCATCTGTTTACATTCAATTCACAGATTACACCCTCGAGTACCATGCATGGGCCTGATGGAGAATGATGCAGTGCCTTAGGAAGGTTCTTTGTCAGAGGCACAAGATGAAAGAAGGTACTTAACCTCCCTTAAGAAGCTATCTGTATACTGTGTGTGCCTACAGTACTGTACAGGCTGTCCCTAATGTTAACAACACAGATACTAATACTGTCAGAGCTTCATGGATTAGCTGCCAACACTGAAATAACTATGCTGTACTGCTACAGATGTTTTAAGCACCCCATGAGATTTGCTTTGGTATGGCTATCCAAACAAACGCATCATTATAGTTGAGGACTATTATATTTAGATGCCAGTTTTAATTATTTTTCATTAGTTGGACACAGTGCTATTCTGACACTGTGAATACATGTGTGTGTTTGAAAAGTAGAAGCAGAAGAAGTGTGGGGGTCACCTTGACATTGCCAGTGCAGTGCATATCAGTAAGTTAGAGAAGGCAATCTTTTTCACATTTGTCTAGCGAGTCTCACATCAGAGCACAGAGAAGCAATTTACCCTCTCAGCACTGCACAAAGTAAATACACAAGCTGCAGTCATAACCTTCCCCCTCCCCCAACCCTCCCCCCTTTTGCCTTCCTCTGTGTTGCACGAGTGATAAAAGCCACGAGGACGGAAGAAAGACTGCTAGGTACACAGGTAGATGGACAAAATGATCCAGTTTGCCTCATTAGAGAAAAACGTTCTGTTCCCTCCAATCCATGTAGGGCCAGGTAGCCATGGAAACAGCATTGTCGTTGTAGACTGTTTCTTGTCTGTCTGTCTATCCAAATTTGCTCCGCATCAGGGAGACTCAGATCACTGATATTCTACACCACGAGGATATGACTCATGCACATCTCTCTTTTTTTTTTTAATTATTTATTTATTTGCATCTGGAAGAAAAAGGCTTGGGAATAAAAAAAGATGCACACAAACACACACATACTAGATAGGCTGTATAACACGCACACACACCTTGACATACATATGTACGCACATATAAACACACATAAACATGCACAGAAGCATTGTCTGTGTTTTTAAATCCATTAGACAACATATATAGCAACACAGACTTTCAGGATCCAAAGGTTCTGCTCTTATGCCTTTTTCATAACATGACAGCTGTGCCCCACACCATGTACTCCTCATTTCTGAGTGGTTATCTTTGTGTCTGTCCGGCCTTGTGATCCGGGCTGTTTCCCTTCATTATATATCAGGTAGATTATGTGCCTTAATCGCGCTTTAGTCTCACAGATCGGCTGATGTGCTCAGTGTGTTTCCAGCTTATCTAGGCCACCAGATGTCAAAATCTGGAGCCTCGTGGAAAGTCAGAACAGCATCCTCAGCACCGAGCTGGGAGAGGAGATGACTAATGTGGAGTAGAATGCCAAACTTTGTAAGGAGGAGAGAATCTGTGGAGGGGTTATGAGAGCAGCAGCACGCAAGTGTTTGCCAAAGGTGTTTCAGGTACACCAGGTGATTTCTATTTGAGTTGAGGATAGGGATCCCAGCAAGCTTAGGCCTGTGTAGGGTTCACAATCATACACACACACACACACACACACACACACACACCGAGAGAGAGAGTCTTGTTTCCATACCTTCTGGGGACATTACATAGACTTACATTAATTTCCTGGAGGCTTAATCACCACCTAACCCTAACAATAAACATTACTCGCATTACTCCCAATCCTAACCTTTACCTTAACCTAACCTTAACCTCAGCCTAACCTTAAAGCAAGTCTTCACCCTAATATTTAATGATTTACACTGTGGGGATTTTGTGTCCATAAGCAAAGCAGGTCCTCATAACATGACTACTACAGGAATATTTGTGTGTGTGTGTATAGGTGAGCACATGAGGAGGTGCCAGAAGAAAGGCTTCGATGAAACAGCTGTAGGAAATGGCAGCAAAACGATGAGAGAGTGGGTCACTCGTCACTTTGTGACACACACACACACACATCACACACGCTCTTTGCCCTCTTTAGAATGACATTAACTACACATGGCTTAGTTACATTCTACATTCCACATATGGGATTATGGATGCGGGAAATAAACATGTTCAAGACATTCGATGTGGATTCTGTGTCAGAGAGAAAGTCATCAGTCATTACAATCCCTCCCCTACAGCATCATCTCTCAGTTACTCCTCCTTCCCACTTTTGGATCATGATAATGATTCTCACATAATTCACTGAGGTCCATGCATGTGCAATAATATACCAGGTGCTACATTGTAGAATATAAAGCTGCTCTTATTACCAGCTGAAATACCATTATAGAACTGTCTTGCAACGACAGCATTGCAAGCATCCAAATTTCTCAAAATAACAATCACATTCTCGCTAAATCCTGGTGTCAGTTATCAACAGAATCCTGCTGTGCCCTGGTTTGTCTTCCTGGCTTTGCTTAATGGTTGCCTGTAGTTTCAAGCTGTGTTTGTAGAGCAAAAGCTGCAGCCATTCCACCAAATTTCTTTTTAGAAATGGTCTTATTTTGTCAAGGTAAATATTCTGGTCTTCTAAATTATTTAGGCAAGAATTTAGTTAGACGAATATCTTAATGTAACACCTTTAATTGCCAAGCCTCAGCGCCACCTGTCTTGTACCGTGTGTGTATTTTGAGCATGCACCTGTCATTTTGACCTTGAAAAGTCTGACTTTGCTTTACTTGTTTATTTTTTGTTTTGGTCTCACTGTTACATGTTCAAAGCTTAATCACCATAGTTGGATATAATAGCTCCTTCAAATAAGTATAATTTCCATAACTATTTGAACCAGCCTATCTTTATAGCGATTTATATTACAAAGTCATGAAATAAAAATAATATAAATAAAAATGGTTCCATGACCTTGACCTAATGAAAAGGGTTGGAGCAGTGGCATGCATTCCACTTTCACCATCCTCCAAAACCATCTGTATCCATCTTCCAATGCATTAAATGAACTAATGAGGTGTGAAACTGGCTGTTAAAGTCACTGATTACAAAGTGTGGGGCTGCTTCCTTAGCGGAACAGCATGTAACATGTAAAGGCAGCTATTTTGTAGCCAACTGCAAATCAAACATCAGTTAACAAGAAAGTCAAAGAGTCTTGTATGAATCTCACCGGAGTCTTGTGCTCAGTGGTGCATAGCTGATGAGTTTCCTGCCTAACTGCTTCCAACCAGCCAGCCGCTCCCTGGCAAACCAGCCTGTGTATGACTCATCACATGGAGCATGTGATGGGTTCTTGTAACGCACACACAAGCGCACACGCACAGTCATATTTATCGGTAAGAGGCTTCCCTTCCCAATAGTGCATTACATGTGACAAAAAGCCACTGACATGCACACAGAAAAGGGAAGCCCCTTCTGTTTGTGTGTGAATGTGTGCATGTACGTGTGCATGTGCATCTATGTTTGATAGTGTTTATAGTGTTTATAGTATTGGTAGTGCGAGTGGATGTGTGAATACGACTGTGTTGATTTTCCTACAGGGCCACCGTTTGATGAGGGATGAGTCATCCGGATGGAGACCCCGAGGAAGACTGGCAGGTTGGTGATTCACCCTGCATTAAAAAAAAGTGTGTGTGTGTGTGTGTGTGTGTGTGTGTGTGTGTGTGTGTGTGTGTGTGTGTGTGTGTGTGTGTGTGTGTGTGTGTGTGTGTGTGTATGACTGTGTGTGTGTGTTTCTGTGCGTGTGTGGTTGTGTATTCCTGTAGTTGTGGGGACAAGAATCTGTTTACACAGTGACATTGTGAGGACCTGTCTTACTTATGGGGGACAAAACAAAAGTCCCCACAATGTAAATATTAGGGTAAAGATCTGTTTTAAGCTATATTTACTATTATGATTAGGTGGTAGTGAAACCTCCAGGAAATTAATGTAAGTGTATGTAATGTGTGCGTGTGTATGTATACATACATTCATACCCTTTCAGTACATATCTTGTCCGTGTATATCCATATGCATGTATATGTTCATGCAAGCAGTAATGAGGGCATATGCCAGTATTAAAAGTGTGTGTGTGTGTGTGTGTGTGTGTGTGAGTGTGTGTGTGTGTATATATTATGGGTTTGCTTTGAGCTGTTTTTGTTTATCTTCTCGTAGAGTAGGGCAAGTCGGTATGTGCATAATCAGAGAAACGCCACAGGGAATTGTTGACTCCATTAATCCAATACGCAGGAGAGCATTCCTCATTCCATACTACACGCCCCCAAACTCACACTCTTATCAGCTGCTGAGACAATATGAATGGCATAATGTAACGCAGATGCAAGTATCTGCATTTATGCAGCGATGCGACTAAAGTGTTCTCATTATTTTCTCATCAGATATGTCTGTACCTTTAAAGCAGGAGAGTGCTGCAGCAGCCACAAGACTTATTCAAAGATATCAGAGACTCATTGGACCAAACTGATATTCTGGTGGTACCAAATGTGTGTCTTTTTTTGATTGTTCAAAAGACTTTTGTGTCTGGTGAGAAAATTCCTAGATTTTCTGAGTGAATTGCAGTGTTGAGAGATTCATTTTGATAATTCTGCTTTGCAACGTTCATGAAAATCCTTCTCATAAAGATGCTCATAAAGTTCTCAATGAAATTACAGATTCCTCAAAACAGATTATGACAACCTTCAGCAGTAAAATGATTCAAAGTGTTCTACATAAGGCATGAAGGCATTAAGATCAATATGTAAAAGAAGTACAAAGCAGCATAAAAATCCATGAATAAAGCAAAAACTACCTCATGCTTTGATTACAAAGAGCTATCATTTAAGGTCAATCAACGCCTAATGGCCTGTTATGGATATGCTGAATATGTCACAGCATTCACAGGAGGAGTTCACAGAAGCCATAATGAGCGATCTTCAGATGAATGCAGCTGTAGTTAAAGCAGTCAGAGTCTATCTCTTTACATTAGGATGATTGATCAGCGAGGCGGGATGCTTGGCTGATGTTGAGGCAGTTATCTCGAAGAGACACCAGCAAGATCATTAATCTTTCCCCCGTGATGAAGATACGTGTGTGTGTGTGTGTGTGTCGAGATGCCCACGTGTGGATTTTTGATAGGCGGAGGCAGCACTTGTTTGTGCACAGCGGCACTGATGAGGATATATCAAGAAAAGGGAACACTGTCTCCCACAATACACTCTCTCTCTCTCTCTCTCTCACACACACACACACACACACTGATTCGCTCTCCTGAGGGTCACCTTGAGCTGCACAAATTGGCTTTGGTTGGTGGAGGTCTCAGCACTGGCAAATTAGTCAGGCGCTGCATCTCTTTGAAAGTCTGAACTCACCCTCCCAACTGTCTTTCCAAAGATCACTCTTTTGTTCTCTTCCTTCAGCGTCCCTCCCATCTTCTGTTTTTGCAGTGCTCTCCCTTGTTTTCCTATTTTCTTGCCAGTTCCTCTTTGCTCGCCCTTCTCATTCATCAAATCTGTATCTCTTTCTCATTCTCATTTTATTTTTGTCTCCTTTTCCCTTCGCTCACTCACTCTCCACTTCCTCTTTCACTGCTGATGAATGAAGTGGAAAGTTCTCCCGCAGTATCACTAAACGCAGCTGCTGTGGTATTTCTTTACTCATTCATTTCGAAGGCTGTTAAATACAGTTCCGCTTTTCAACTGTTATTCTCCCTCCTCTGTTTATGTGAATGCATTACTTCAGCTTTACTTATTGTCGCAGTGAAAGAGCTTGTTTGCTCGGCTGACGTGCAGGAACTTGGGAAAGTGCTTTGGTTTAGCAAGAATGATATTGCTGTGTCACCAAAGCAGCTGAGACCATTAATTTACTGCAAACTGCACTGTCAGTAGAAACAAGCGCCTATTTTGTAACTGACATTAGTATGCATCTACATTAAAATGGAGAATCAGAAGCATGTTAACAATCAGGTGCGTGAATAAACAGTGCATCTGTCATGAATGTATTATTTAGACTGGGATATGATGGTGCTGCTCAGCCTTTATTCCAATTTTGCTCAGTGGCCACTTATGTTACTGCAGCAAAAAAATTCCCAAAAAGCTAATTTCCTCACAGACCTCTATTATAAAACACACTGTAAAACTGTTGACAAGATACCTCAAACTGCAAATCCAGAGTCAGAGGCTTAATGTTAGTAAAACCTTCCTTGAATCTAGAAAAATGTTTTTCAAATCTGAACAGTTTATGAAAGTTGAGTTTTTCACTTTGATTAGCAGTGCATGTTACAATGAATATGGCATCTTGTACGTTACGTGAGATCTGGACATGGTACATTATAGCGTTTGCCTTTTTACAGTACTGTAAGAACTCATCCTTTGTTGTCTAAGTTTGCAGATTTTAATATTTAGGTCCACCCCCTTGCAGCCCTCCAAAGGATGAGCAGTTATAGATAGTGGATAGATGGATAATTATATATATTTTTGCATGCCTTCCTGTTTCACTTCAAATCACTTCATGCTCCTGTAAATCTACTACTAAACTGGAACTATTTTAGTCACACCTCAACAAGGCATAGCAACACACATCGATAAGGAAATAGTCTCCAATAGCTCAATATTTTGCAAAAGCAATTCCGAAGAATCCCAACCACAGGTACTTACACTTCAGGGGTACATCTGTAGTTCCCAGCAGGTGCATGAAAAACTTATCTAATTAAGCTTTGGGGGAGTGGTGACCCTACGGCTGGAGAAGTGAGCTTCTGACCAAGAGGTTGTCGGTCCAGAATAAATCCAGGATAAGTCTGGATCAGAAAAGTGAAAAAGCAGCACTTGCCACTTCCTCATTACCACCACTGAGCTGACCATGAGCAAGGCCTTTAACCCCATCTGCTCCAGTGCAGCTGCAGTGCAGGAAATCAGATTACGGTTGTACTGGGCAGCATCCATGTGTGAATGTGCGTAACTGTGCAAATGTGTTGGGGCTAATCCTTTGTCAGCTTAAAAGAAAGATTAGTTATTGTGATATGTTATGTTGGAAACTGTGAACCTTGTTTTTGGCAATTCTTTCATTAGAACAACCAAAAGTAGCACAAAACTCTAGTATTTTCTATTATTTGAACAGGTCAGAACCCCTGCACAAAATGGGAGTATCATCTCACAGGCCTAAATTCAGCATTCACTGTGGATATAGATGGCTAAAAGGAATAAAAAACAACTGAAATTGTTTTCCTCTCTCTCTCTCTCTCTCTCTCTCTCTCTCTACAAGCTGTTCAGTAAAGGCTAAAAGCCTCCAAATCTGAAAACACACCTGAAACATGACTCTTAGTGTTAATGGTGTGATCTAATCTGACAGGCTACAGCTGATGAAAACAGGTTGGGAACCACTGCAGTACAGTGTTTTCTCTTTTTATATATCTCTGTGTGCACATTGTATCTGTTTCAGAACATGCTAGATAACAAGACCAACAGATTGAAGCAGTGGTCTCTTTGACCAAGTGAGTCCTCATCTTTTGTCTTGCCACTGGCTGCGTTGGCATGGAAACCTCGGTAGAGCGGGGAACACTGTGGTCGATCAGCAAATAGGTCACATGGAGAGGAAAACAAGCAAAAGACCCCTCCACACACATTCAGAGAGAGAGAGAGATACTTGAAACTTGTGTGGCAACCCCCTGAACATCAAGTGCAGTATTACAAAGTAAAGAAACCCCTGACCTATTTCACCACCAAGCAAAAAATTAGTCCTTTTCTTTTGCACAACATGCTTATGTTGCAACATACTATACAGTTAAAGTATAAACCATGAGCCATTTGTTTCACTCAGTTAGTGCAAGACTTTTTTGAGGACTTAACTAAAGTCCCTTTTAAGTCATTCTTCACTGATATCTTGGCTGTCGGTCTGAAGGATGGAAAAGCCATTTGTAAGGCAGAGAGAAGTGTCTGGAAGAGAATTTGTAAAATTAACATTCTCCTCTCTGAGACTGCCTCAGCATCACCAGCGGGAAAGGCAGGAAAAGGGTTAGGGAGGCACCGGCCTCTCTGCAATGGCCTCCCGCTCGAGGAGAGTCCTGCATAGTGAGTCATTAACTGGTTAGGAGGGAACACTCACTGCAGACAAAAGCACAGGAAATGAGGAGAGAGAGACGAATAGGAAGAAGAGAAGAGAACATGGCAGATCACTCTTTCACATTTATTCAGATCTCTCAACTTTTTGCCCTTCTGACCAGTTCACAGCCTGAGACAATGTTTACTCGGTCCTAACAGACTTACAATAAAGGTCCAAAAACCAGTCAAAGATTTAGTGCTACAGGAGTTGTGAGCCTTGGTCCACTGCCACATCTTGGTGACCTTGTAAAAGTATCTGCAGGGCAGCGTGATGCAATAAAAGATCATGTTTACTGCAGTAAAATCTGGGGAGGCAAAAAAGAAGTTCACAAAAGAAGATAACTTCTCTGTCTAACAACATTTTGCAATTAGTAGTAAATAGTGATACAAGAGATGTAAAGAGATATAAAGACATACACACGCACACACACACACACACACACATTTCAGTGTGTCTGGCTGGCTGGCTCCCCTACTTGGTTTAGGGCTGGCATTCAGTTACATCATTCTTCAGAGAACGGAAGCTCAGATTACAGGAAAGGCAAACACAGGCCTCTGGGGTCTGTACGAGTGCGTGTGTGCACTTGCTCTCCCTGTATGCTCTTCTTATATAACCAATCAGAATGCCCAACACGTTTCTCTCTATGGATGCAGTTTCGTTTGGGTTAAGATTTCATCATTCAGTTCAACACACAGTTTCAGGGCTGTTTGTATAGTTGACATTTTGGTGATGTGTTTGTCTCTGAGCAACACGTTTGTCTGCATTTTGCTGAGATATTCTTTGTTACTGTGGTAGCATGTGCTTAAATTATTGATTGAAATATGTAAAAATAGTTTGGGAATTTCATGAAAAATCTATTTTGGTAATATTAAATGCACTTAAATGTGGGACCTCCATGTTTAATACAAATCCACATATTGCAGAACCAGCATGAAGGTAATACTAGAGCTCAATGAGCCAATAGTGTGCAAATTTATATTGGGACTTAAATAAAAAATAAAAAATTCTAGGCTGAAGAGGTCATTCGAGGTCCTTGCACTTAATCTCACAAGTAGAGCCTTCATTATTTACTGCAAAAATCCTCTGAATAATCTTAGCTGAAAGGCAATATATTAGTGCTGGATTTCTTCCTCAGTGGGTAAAAAATATTGCCAGGCATTAGAGAAGTTAACTTTGCAAAAGGCTGCATAATTACCATGGAGAAATACAGTAGCTGACAGCGTCATCACCAGGCAGGTTTAACAGGAGATAAAGAAGAATTCAGTACACAGTGCTCCACAGTTCACTAAGCATCTCCTCCCTTGTCTTTGCCACTGAGCGTGTGACTTAAATTAGTGCTGCATAATTAACGAATGAACTCACAGATGTTCCAAAGTCAACTGAACATCAATAACTCCAGCTGAGACTGGTGACTCTCACTGTAACACTACCATGTCTCTCTCTCTCTGTCTGTCTCTCTCTGTCTTTCTCTTTGTCTGTGAGTCACAGTGTGAAGCTGAGATGGATTTCACAGTCTGTTTGAAGATGCTTTTTGGCCGTGTGGATGGATGAGTACAGTACATTTCTGTATGCTGTTGCTGCTCCTGCCTTTTCTCTCTCAGCATCTCCAGAGCTGGTGGGCTGTCACATATGTCTGCTGCTCTCTGCTCTCTGCCTCTCAAAGCTTTCATATTCCTGTGATTTGAGCCAGACCTGCTGATTATGTGTGTTTCAATCCTGCAGTATAGAGGAGCCAAGCACCCCTCACATAACTTGCTCTAGGCAGACCTGCTGCCTTTTTAGACTCACATTTTGATTGATTTGACACAGAATCAAGCTAAAATAAGGACATCTGAATCCAACTAGGAATTATGAAAATCTATTTTTGTTGTTCGGCATCCTACTCACCCAGTTTACTAAATAAAATACATAGTCCAGGTTTTGAGATACACTATATAGATGAAAGTATTGGGACAACTTTAAACCAGCAGGGACTTTAATGATATCACTTACTAAATACACAGACAGCTTTGCAACTGTCACAGCTTCCACTTCTCTGGGAAGGATTTTCACAAGAGTTTGTGTATTTTGTTTGAGTGTTTCTGTGGGAATTTTAGGCCGTTCATGCCGTAGAGCAATAGTGAGGTCATGTTGGATAAAAACCCCTGGCTCACAATCTCCATTCAAGTTCATTCTGAAGGTGTTGGATGGGGTTGAGGTCAGGGTTCTGTGTGGGCCAGTCAAGCTCTCCCACACCAGACCCATCCAACCATGTCTTTAAGGACCTTGAAGGGCCTTCCCCAGACTGTTGTCACAACGTTGGAAGCACAAAATTGTCCAAAATATCTTGGGATGCTGAAGCATTAAGATTTCCCTTCACTGGAAGAAAGAGTCTGAGCCCAATCCCTGAAAAACATAAAGAGATGTGTCTGGATACATTTGTCTACATGGTTTGTCTGTCTGGTTATTCATGTCCCTGTATACATGATCATGCATGTAGGTGTGTCTTGATTCTCCTTTCTCTACCAAAATAGATCAGAAGGTTTTTTCAAAATTGTGACAAGACCTTATCCAGGTTTCTGCAACAAGGATGTGGTGTTTACACATGCAACATCCAACCAGGATACTTCATACTTCATAAACCCTGTCACAGTGATATTATGTAAACATGCCCTCTGTCTGTCAGTTTCCACCGAAGAAATAGTCCCCATCATAACCACAGACAGCATGAGTTGTGACCTGTACAGGGACATGATAAAATATTCTGGACTCAAGGTTCGCTTACCTGTTCCAGAGCTTCAGCTGTATCCCACAGCCTCCTTCAGGAAACAGAATTGATTCATTTGTTATCTAAGGATGGAACTTGGTAGCCAGCTTCACATGGTAGCAAGTGGTCACATATGTGACCTTATGGCCAGACAAGAGCATCTCAACAAAACTTTCTACAATATCTGTTATCAGTTATAACATACAGCATTGTTGAGAGAATAGTTTAACATTTGGGGAAATATGTTCATGTGCTTTCTGACAGAGAGCAGAAAATTGCCACCACTCTCATGTCTCTATATAATAAATATGAAGTTACCATTAACAACTAGCTAACTTCGGTGCGCAAAAACACTGGGAACAAGGGAAAGCAGCCCAGCTCTGTCCAAAGGTAACAAAATTCACTTACTACCTCCCTAATTAAAACATCTTATCTAATTTGTTTAAAATGAAAAAAAAAAACCATCAATTTGTAGTTTTACCAGGAGTTATGTGCCAAACTGCTTCATTTTTGTGTGCTGGCAAGCAGATTTTGTTACCTCTGGACAGAGCAGAGAAGGTTTGAAAAGTTAGTGGTGCCAACGCCGGTGTTATTTTCCGTCAGTCCAGCCACATAAGGGACTCCTGGGAGGTTTCTGGTGGTCCTTGAATAGTTGGCATCATGCACTTCTTGTACCCGCTGAAAGTGAACTTTGAGTTAAACAGAAATCTCCACTCTAAACAGGGACACTGTCCCTGGAAATGTATGGTACTGTTGACAGTTTTTGTTGTAATTTTACCGCTGTGAGCACAACAAACAAAAATCCATTCACCTTCATTGTTGTGGGATCAAGGCGGCAAACTCAGTGACCTATAACTCAAAACCAACACCACCTGCATGGCCAGATACCACTTGAGTTGAGAAAACATATGTTTTTTAATTTTACTTCCAACTCTCAGCCCACAAGGCTTTGGAGAATTTTGCTTACAGTTCCTGAAACATGACACTTAACACTCCAAAATGAGATGTTGTCCTAATAAAAGTCTATTCTTGCATCCACACTTTGATATGCTGACTCGATTTTGCCCAAACTAGGCCAACAACCCACATGACTTCAGAGCCTTGAAGGAAAAAAAAACACACACACACACATTGTAGTTTTTCTCAGCAAGGATTCACTGTGCGTTACAGTCTTTACAAATCTGGCTAGAGCAGCAAGTTCTGATCTTAATTAGTTCAAAGAATAGTGCACTTCCACCCTAAGGCTTTATTAACAGAGAATCAGACTGAGCTATGATTAATCTGTGCAGTGCTAAAAACTGAAGCAAAAGGGCATAGCATTCTTCGCATGCTGAACTGTGCTGTTAGACACAAGCCTGCTGAAGTCTGAAGGCTAATTCACAGGAGGGCAGGACAGAAACTCCCCCTTAGCGAGTGCAGATTGAATTCACCCCTGCCTGAAGAAGACTGTCTCTCTATTTTTTTTGCTCTCTTGAGTCTTTTTTGTTCACTTTCTGTAATGCAATTCAGCAAGGTGACAATAATGTGGTCCACATGCAAAACCTGCCGGCCATATGCAAAACACAGTCACTCAAGTCAAGGGAAGACAAAGCTTATAAGATGGCAGTGATAAAGCAGAGCACGCTGATGTCTTGAGGTTGATACTGAAGGTTTGATTCTCAGCTTTGTAACTCTTTCATAAATCATAAGTAAAATTATCTGTTAGCCTGCCACTGCAGATGTTATCTCCTTTTGTCTTTTCCTCTTGATGACCAGGCGTAAAAAGGTTGTACCTCTTGGTGCCATTTATTCTTTTTTCCTTCTTGAATTATGCTGTTTTTAATTTTTGTACTCTCACCCTGTTTTTTCTCTCTGTACTTCAGCCTCTCTAGTGCAGCTGTATGACTCATGCACAGTGATAGGCTCACTGACTTTTCTGCGCCGGTCTTTTCTCCACTTTTCCACGAAACATCACAAGTATCATGAATTTTTGCCCTCCCCAACTCAGACAGGAGAGAAGCGAGATGATAAAAGGGGAGAGTAATAGAGGGGAGGTGTGGGTAGATTGACAGAGCCATAGAGACACGCAGAGAAAGACAGAGATAAACTTTGACTTTTACCTCTTGAATGAATAATCTGAGACGAGAGAGAGGCAGACAGAAAAAGAGAATGGGGGAGGGAAAAAAGGCCCTTTTTCCTCCAGGAGTGCTGTGATGTGGCGTGTGAGCTGAGGCGAGGCCATGGCTGTCAACAGCTCTCTTAGCAACCAAGAGGAGGTGTTCAGCCAGGCAACAGAGTATTGTCGAGGTTATGTTGGTAAACGAATAACCCACGGATGATCCTGGTGGCCCTGGATCACGTGGCCTGTGAAAATACAACATGGAGTTGTGTTTGTGGCTGTATGGTGAATGGAAATGCTCACTTCTCTTTTACCTCTGTTGTGGACCCCTGTAACTGTGAGGGACATATCTCATTTAACTACATGCTCCACACTATATATACATATATATATATATATATATATATAAGAATGCTGATTATAGCACATTAAAGATTAATTACAAATAGTGATAAAATAATGATAAATAGATGCACATACACACACGCTTATGCTGCACATAAAAGTACACACACTCAAACACATGTTGTCTTTATATAACCTACAATAAGCTAGACCATAAGCAAATGAACCAACCTATTAAGCTCATTCTTGGAAAGATTCCATACGACACATGCGCTGTCTGCATCACAGTGAGACTTACACCCTGTTACTTTTCCATCATGCCGTCTTCACAGGTGGTTCGCTTCTCACGGTCAAGGAATGTAAATCTATGTAAAGTGTACACAAACCATCCTGGAGTGACGCACATGAGCCACCTGTGAACAGGTCATTTGTCAGTCAGCACTGTGTGGGACAATGCATGAAATCAAAGCTCATCAGAGGTAGCCTTCTGTAAACCCTTAGGTTAGTTTGCATTTGCAAAAAAAAGAAAAGAAAAGAAAAGAAAGAAAGAAAGAAAAAGAAAAAAAACTATTAAAAAAGCTATAAGACAAAAACCAACATTCAGAGACCAGTGAGTGTTTACAAAAGTGTCCAAAATGTTTGAAGATTATTTTTCTTTTTGAAAAAAATTGTACAATACTGTCATTTGCTGGCTGCTGGCCATCCTTTACTGCAGTGCAGTATATCACTACTGCAATAGTGTAAAGGAATCAACATTTCATTTTCTGTGTCTGTGACAAATAGTGAAAGCAGAAGAACTCAGACAAAATAAATTTAAAAGTGTGTCGTCTCAGTGCCTCAGAAGACGATAGAGGGGTGAATTATTCACTGAGGCATCCTGATTAAAAATGATTAATCAGTCCATCCAGGCCAGCCCAAACGGAAACACAATCTTCAAACAGAGCAGAGAAGTATTAAGGTTGGTTGGAATATTTGACGACAATCTCATTAAAGAGGCCAACAGCATGTAATCTTCTCTTCTTTTTTCTCCCTCTTTGTCTCCCTGTTTCACTCTCTTGCTCTTATTCTCATTCCTTGAAATATGCAAAGGAGGCATTTCTTCTCATGCGGTAATTAGCACAAAATATGCAAAGCAGATCAAAATTTGGAATTTAATACGTTTCTTATTCACAACACTTTAGGTTTTTATTGAGGTGTCTCCTCCCCCCAGCGCCACACATTTATGAGTTCACTCATGTTTAATTGCTGAGCCTCAAAGCTGATCTTGAAACAATGAATTTATATAAAAGTCACAATTTTCTGTACAACTGCACCCACTCAGTGAAAAGACTGGATTATAAAACTTGGGAATGGAGAGGTCAAACATGACCAGGTTCTTATTTTAGTTGTAGAGATGAGGTATAACCACAGCCGAGTGTGCTCTCTGAACTGATTTAACCTCTGATATGTGCGCTATAAGAGGTCTATTGTTTGCAAGTCAGAATTGTTCTTTTGGTGTGCCAGTCTCGAAAACCCACATCCATTTATTAGACTAGACCTGCTGAGTCAACCCGCACCCCACCCCTGGACACACACAAAAATTCCTCAGGCTACTGCTTGTACTGTTCTTGCATCTGTGTATGTATATTAGCAGCATGTATGCTTGAACACGTAGTCTGCGAGTGTTCATGAACATGTGTGATTCCTTGTGTGCATGTCAGTGGATACTCATCATGTCATTATGAAGGCACACATCATGTATTCCCGAGATAATTTGTTGTTGCCAACCATGAACCCTCAGAGGTAATGCATTACCTTTAACTCATAAAGTTTATTGCTAATGAGTCGGGGCCGATCGTAATGTTCCTCTTGAGAGAGACTGGGTTTTCAAGCATTTGAATATGACTGACTGGTTTAGAACACATTCACCAAAAGAAAGTGAAAGATGTGAAATGTTGCTGCTCTTTTTTCATGACTCCCGCTTAATGGCATCATGGACTGATGGCAGGTAACACTGTAGCTATGATTATAGTTGGCCTTGTGAAAAAGCAAGATAGGGGTTTCATTGCATTGAGTGTGCACTGATGGGGAAAAACACAAACAAAAACCATAGGTCAACATGGTAATTTCACACTCCCAAACCACACTCAACACCCACTCAGATGCCCTCGTTGCAAACAAATATATACATACACATGAGCTCAAGCACACATTCACAGTAGCATCTTCTATGGAACTGAATTAGCAGAGAACAATCAGTTTAGTCTTCCTTCTCTAAAGTACTGAGCAGCAGTTCATATCTTACTTCTGCCTGTCTTAGTTGCAGGAATGAATCCGCCATAGATTCCAAGGAAAGAATTAATTCCCATTCAAGCATTAAAGTCAATCTTAAAATGAAGTGGTGAATTCCACTGCTGTATAAGAAAGAAGGTAATAATTATTCTGCTAAGGTGAACACAAGATGATTTTAATTTAATCTTGCGCCTGTCAGTCTAATATACTCATATTATATCACTGTGGTTGTAACTCGTTACTGAAGGTTGCACATGCTATACATTCTTTTGTGCATTTTTCTCAGAAATCATGGGACATCTTTACGGTCATATCAGAGCAAAAAAATCTCATCATGTGTCTTGCATCTTTTCTGGACTGGAAAGCAGCTTGTTGTCAGAGTGCCTCGAGAGAAGTCAGCCCTCATCAGCAACAATCAAGGTGAGGTCCCTCTCCCCAGGCAAAGCCAAGCCACCAGCCACATGTTTCTCACTTACCGCCCTGCCTTGCATCATGTTCTGATCATATCCACAACAAGAGACATAACATTGGAAAGACAGCAGGTTGCAGTGCTCGGGGCTGAAGCAAAAACTGCAAAACTTTACATCAGAACTTTTTTAAAAGGATTGGGTGTGCCCAAAATTGCTGAAAAGTTCCAGAGAGAAAGTCAATATGAAAGTGCAGGGGCTGGTTATGCGACATACCTTTGTGATTTCCTCTGTAGCTACATTTGTAGTTTTTCCTAATTATTGATTTTCACTGTTGTGGTGGCTTGAGGCAAGCAGCTACATCATAGGTCTGTCTGCTGTGATTCTGTATCCAGCCGTGATGAATGGAAGTACTCTAGTACTCCCCCATCAGGAGACAGGCTTTCCTGTGGCCCTGTCCATTAATGCATTATAAATGAGCCGACTAGCATCTTCAGAGAGACATGTGAGGCATGTGAGACACCACAGACTAGTGCTTCCTGTCTTCCAGTAAGGAGCGGCCAATGCCTCATGACCTGGCTGGCAGGAAACCATATGACACAGCAGTGCAGACCACCAGACCAAAGATTGGCCTCAAACTTACAGAACAGCAACTCCACACAATTTAAAAAAAATCACATATTTTGAATTATTCACTTGCTTTGTTTTGACTGAGGTGTAGTAAAACCCTCAATGTGCACCATTATTTCCAAGAAAATAATCAGTAAGATAGAAGTGACCGAGCCCGCAAGAGGCTTTCGTACTGCATCTGACTTGCCAAGAAGTTACATGTGATAGGCAGACATGCATGTCCTGTTTGAGTGACACACCATAATGACTGCCCTCATTTGGGTCTCAGAGCCATATCAAAGGCTTGATTTTGGGACACTTTCTCCAGGTATTATGCAGTAAGGAAAATCCTGTCCTTTTCATCTATGGCAAAGTTACAGTGATACCACGTTTGATGTCTGAGCCAAGAACCCTCAGCTAAAGCACTGCTGCACTTTGAAGTTGCTTGTTGTGCAGGCACAGTTGAGAATTCATTTAATGTTCTGATAGTGTGTCACATGATGGGTCTAAGCATGAAAGCTGAAGATCTGTAAGGGTGGGAATAAAGATTTCTCTTTTAAACCCCTGGCTCTGTTCTATGTGCCACCATATGCTCTCTGATGCTTTATCCTGACCTGTGCTCTTTCGGCTGCCGCTAGCTATCTCTTACAGACATGGAGCACAAATAGAGCAAGAAAGAAAGAGAGAAAGAAAGAAAGAAAGATCATGCTGTGATCCACTTTGGATGGTAAAGGCCCAGAGCAAGCACAGTGGTTATCTGAACAGCAGCAGACATACTGCGTACTTCACAAACACACATATTAACACACACACACACCTGCAAACACACACACATACACGCAAAGTTGCACTGGGAGAGTGGGAAGCGAAATGGAAACTCTGAGTCATGAGCACTCCTTTGCCATTCTGAACCTAAATCATTGTGGCACTGAGTCACTACAGGGCTTCCTGTGTGTTCATTTGCGTGTCTGCATCTGTGAGCATAGACAAGCTCGATATATGGTCCGGGCTGTATATTTTAAGCCGTGCATGGTTTTATTTTGTTCATGTGGAGTTTCATGTTGTTTTCCCTTCACATGCAGAGTGCACTTTGGGATTGCCCTGGCACATACAGTATATATGATTTATGTAAACTTGTTCCCCTTTCATGAGAGCAGTGGAAACTGCACATACTGTATCCTGTGCTGCTGAGGTGAGGTGCCACAGTGATTACATGAAGAGACGAGAAGACAGCAGAATAGAAGCTAATCTAGTCTCCAGCCTAAACACGTGTCTGGTGGGCTGCTTCTCTTACAGATCAAGGGTGTAGGCAAGGATGCTACAAATAGCCACATAGAGGGGGTTTTTACTTCTCTCTTATTACAGTCTTGCACATCTTTCTCACACTTACCTCACACATCTCAAAGCCTGCATCCTACAGTACTTAAAGTTCATTCTCAGAGCTTCAATGCATTCTGATTGCACATAACAGAATTGACATGTCAACACAACCCTGGTAAGCAATCACGCAATTTCCATAGAGATAATGAGGGCTTTTAACATTCCTGTTGCACCAACAAGATTACGCAAATACACACAGGCACACAGGCACATACACACCCACAGAAGCAGAGGGCATAATGACCTGTAGCAGCTCTGAGACGTGTTTGTGGTGGCTTGATAAGTAGGATGCCTACATGAAAATGAACGTGATAAGATATTGCACATTGTTCTTCTACTCCCACTTCGATCCGATGCTATCACACAACAGTTGGCAGCCGGCTAGCAGTCAGAGTAACACACTTGCCACAGAATTTAAAGATAGCATTTATAGGCCAGTCACCACCCAGATATACTGCTGCTCACAACGATGAGAAAAGAGCTGTTGGATTTTGCTGAAGGAATGGAAATGTTGGACCAAAACAGAGTTGTGGAGTTCAGTTTGTGGCCAGTCATTTTAAGCAATCAGAGAGGATTGTCTGACACCAAACATCCTTCTGAGGCCACAGAATTTTTTTTTTAGCCATGGCAATTGCCAGTTGTTGATCAGAAGTCATCTTAGTCTGAGCTGGGACCCGAATTGATTCGAAAATCTGTAGGAGTGATTATGAGACAGGAAGGTGGGAGGCTTTGAAACTGAAACCAGCCCAAATGGAATCAGATGCATGTTCAGCCAACCGCCATCAGCCCACTGCTGGCTGCTTAAAAGCTTCTGACCTTTGAGAATTAGATGGATATGGAAATTGTTGTTTAACAGGTTTTGAACACACATACGTTCTGCATGAGTATGCACATGAATACACATACAGGTCCTTGGCTCTGGTGACTATGCAAACATTCAGAAAAACGTCTTCACAATGTGCAATTCAAAGGCACATACCAGCACTAATTCAGTCTCAAGTGTAGTGCATGTTGAAAGTTGCACCTTATTTGTTTTCTAAAAGGCACAATCCACCAGAGAGAGCAGGTAGTAACTGAGCATTTTGACTCGCTTCCACTCCAAGCAGGCAGACCAGGAGGAATGAAGCGGCTGGCTGCCTCAGATGACTCATCCCCATTGATGAGCTTAACAGCCATCAATTCCACTCAAGGGAACAGGGCCCAGCACTCTCCCCCACCCGCTGCACTTCTGCTTGGGCTAGGCTTCCTCTACACTCCCCCTCTCCCAGAAGAAGGCCTGCAGCTTAAATTAGAGCTCTGGCAGCGAGCCATGTGAGAGAAGAGCAGTGAGCAGGCAGCAGCCATTCATTCCTCTGGAAGCCTGAGTCAGACTCACTGTAACACAAAGACAGGGCTTGGGGCTGACTTCGAGTGGGCCTGTTAAGTTTTTACACAATGGAGCAGAGCGAGTCTTCTTCTGCAGAAATGTTCCTTCAGAGTTTGACCAAGAATTGATGTGTAAATGCAACTCAGCACAAATTACAGATTAACTGATAGCTGATCTTATTTCAACTACCTTGTTATTCTTTGTGATTTCAGTTCTTCATCTTTGTCACCCACAGCTAAGATCATTTAGGCAAACTATATGCATCCTTTGACTTAGACATTTGTTATTTATTTATTTTGCAAATTAAGAAAATAAAGCAATATAGAGAAAAAGATGTCATGCATACATGGAGAGATTCAAATGCCTTTCCACAAACACAAATAATCCCACACACGTACAGTATGCACACTGTATGAAAAAACAAAAACAAAAAAACAACAATGCAAAGCATCACAGCAGCCAAAGGGCTAAGATGAATACCATGTACTCTGCAACATTTCTGACTGAAATCTGGCTTGGGGTCATAGTTAGACGCCATCCCCCTGTTGCTCTCTCCACACTGACATCTGTCTTTTAACTACACAATAGTAAATACTGGTAAAAATGGTCAAAAAATGTGCAAGGGAGAAAAAATTACGGTGTGTTTCTTATTCCAATTATTTCTTATTCTTATTTCAACTATCCAATAATCAATTACAATAAAGAAAATAAAGGTTGACATGTTTTTAAAAAATATTAAAAATAAGAATGTGGACAATATGCAAGTTTTAGCAACAATAAGGTACATAAAAAACTAGAAATGAGTAGTTTCTACAGAAAGTGTAAGGAACAGTTCAGGAACAACTAACAAGAAGTGGGCCCCATTAAAAGGGTAAGTAATGATTAGATAATCATAAAGTAATGAAAGGGCATGTGTCATCTCTCAGTGAGTGGGAACAGAAACAGATATTAAATTAATGAGTCCTTATTTGGTTTTGTGTCATTAAGCAGTTGAATCAGAGGTAATTTGGACTAAATAAGAAAGTGCTCACTTTGTTGATTTGAAGATGTCTATCTGAACTAATCATTACATAATGTTTCATTGACGTGGTGTCTCAAAGTCTGTTTACATGTAACTAATCATTATCTACCACATCGTCCTCAATTCAGAGCTATTCAGTACCATGATCAGGGCAGTCCTGATTTGCTTCCTGACTTATTCCTCATTTACTGCTCAGTATTTTGTGTTCCTTATTGCAAAGTGTTACCCAGCTGGAGTTACACAAAACAGTACCCCGTTGCAATTACAATTTGACCACAGAACTGGAACATAATGGCAGATGCTATAGTCACTCACAGTTATTGGTAAAGGCAGATTCTGGGGGATGATGCTAATACACACTTGTGTGGTGCCTCATTGGTTCCTCTCTCTGCTGCTATCCTCAATATGTCATCAGCTTAGCAACATTACCCACAAATCATGCGTGAACAATATCTTGAAAGGAAAGCTGAGAGTGTCAAGGCCTCACAGCAGCACTACATAATGTACAGTATCACACACTCTGATCAGTTGAAATCGACACAAAGTGAAAGACTTATTGCAACACTATCTGTGATGCATTGTTGTATAATATTTGATATTTTATTTCATTCCAGTCCCTTTGTTTTCTGCACCTCCAAAGTGTGATGTTATCACTGTCTGAGGAGATTGCTTTTCAGCTCACTCGCCCATTTCTTTGGCAGTTATTACATCTAAAGTCAGAGAGGTCACCTCAACATATTGCAGAGGTTGTAGAAAGCCATCTGTCGGATTTCATATAATGTAGTGGCCCACTGGCACTCACGGCACATTTCAGAGTAATAATACACCGTATCCAAACTACATCCCCAAAGTAATTTACACGGCAACATCTCTGACAGGAAGACAATATGTGCTGTACCACATCAGATACAGAACTGCATCACAGTAGGACACGTTTTAGATGCAAAGGGGGCTTGTCCATGTCAGCAGGCTTTTGTGACTTTTAAACCACAGCGGATTCAAATGTGAGAGCTCATCTCATTCCTCTAATCACCATACTTAGCATCATGATCAGTACGATAATCATCTGTTGCAGCAGCTGCTGTAGTAGTTGCTGAAGTCATTGTTATCATCATGATCCTTATTAACAGTCTTTGTCATTCTAAATATTCAAAGAAATGAAATTGTTCTCACAGTCTTCTGCAATTATAAGAAATGATCTAAATCTGCTTAATAATTTCTTTGAATTCATATTTCCTTTAGTAATAAGTGACATTTTTTTTTCCAAATGTGGCTAATCACAGCAAGAAAACAGTGGATCAGTTAATGGTGACGTTAGTGGTCAGAGTGGAATCTGACTACGACATCTGTTTAGTCTGACGGAGAGCACCATGAAGGAAATGTCCTCCTCTTCTTTCTTAGAGTATACACACACAGGAACTTTGTAAAAGCAGCCAAATGACAGTATACACTTGGGAAGAATAGTTGGCCAGACACACAATACACTGCGCTTTTTTCATATGATCACTTTATTACAATGGAGATAAAGATATGCACCCTGCATTTTTAGTGATTGCTTTTAATTATGTTACAACAGTGGTTCTCATTTGCAGGTCATTTCTCTGCAGGAAATGGGAAAAATTTTCCAAGGATGCAATAATTACATCATGCTTCTGTTATTTGCATCTGCATGTGTGTGTGTGTGTGTGTGTTTGGTGTGTCATGTGTGAGTATGTGTGTGTATGTGTGTAATAGAAAAGCGAAAAAGAGTAATTAGATTTTAGAGAAAATGAAGTCAAATGAAAATGGTAATGCATGTGAATCTATGGGTAAATAACGGAGGAGGGAAAGGGTTTTTTGTACTCTCAACACATCATCTTTTCTGAATGTGTTTGTAGCATGAAATCTGTGTTTATTGTTATCATTGTGATGATCCATGATGGGGACATTAAATGATGACCTTCAAAAACAAAGAAACCTGGTGAGAATGCAAGTAGGCAAAACTTTCTCTTTTGCCTTTGTTTGTTTCTACACACACACACACACACACACACACACACACACAGCTGTGAGGTCAGCATTAAAGCATGGACCCTCTGACTCAGCAGAAAGAGCAGGTGAAGGAGCAACACTGAGAAACCAGCAGCTGAGCAGTTCTCATACTCAACCTTATCTCCTCATCGGTGCTCTTCTTGCAGAGGTGTATTGCTGAAGGGGCTGTCCTGCTCTGGAAGAAAACCCTCAAAGATGCTCAGATCACTGAGATGATATCTCAAAAGTCTGCTACCCACAATGCTCCACCCACATCTGTCTCTTTCTGATGTACCACATTACAGACATCTCTAAAATCGGACTTAAAATGAGTTACAGGGCCTATCTGGCAGACAGTATGAAAGGTTATGGTAATGGCTATCTAAGCCTTCATCACAGGGCTTTCCAGAGCCTTTTAAGTACCGAAACACAGCAACCCTTCTCATTATCCATTTCCATGTAAGCCATCATTTTCAGAAATAGAGAAGTAAGAGGGAGAGGAAAAAGGAGACTAAGCATTCCTCTTTTCTGGTCTCCACGAATGCTGTAGAAGACAGCAGTCATTTGAGCTGTAATGGTTTGCTAAATACACTGACCCATGCCCAGCACTGATTGCCACAGGCATGGTTTGTTTGACATGCCAGCCTCTGTTAGCCAGATATGGTAGAAACAGATCATTACTGTCACAGCTAATGCTGCTAATGTTGCTCACTGTGACAGTAATCGCAGGTCCCTCACTCCTCTCTCTCTTCCTTTTTCTGTCCACCCTCCTTGTTTGTCTCTGTCAGGCTTGAGGCTATTTTGCCTGAAACGAAGGTCTTTTGAGACGACAGTTGGTTATTATCTTAATAGCCACACATCCCCAATATGTGCATACACGCCAAATTCAAAGCAGCGCGGCAAACAGCCCACACAAGACTCTCTGAATGTGCTGCAGAAAGCAGGCAGTCCCTCTGCGACTCTCATCATGTAACCCTTCGTATTTTTTTTTAACTGAACGATCCATGTTCGTATCTGATATCTGCTGCCCTCAATCTAGTATGGCCTAGAATCTCTTTTTACATTGACTTCCCCATCCACATTTCACAGAACAATAAGAGGCCTCTGCTTATTTTGATTTTCTTTAAAGGCAACGTCTAGAGTAAACGGGGAGAGAGCTTTGTTTGTTTGAACTGATTGTCATGCAGCAGTTATCCCCGCTGTCTTCAGCAAGGGGTTGTGTGACACCCACAGTATAATGAGTGATTGCATAGAAGTAGGATTTCAAAGCCGCCTCATGAATTTGTGTGTGTCTGTGTGTGACAGAGAGAGAGAGTGTGTGTGTGTGTGCACCTGTGAGTGTCTGCCAGGTACAAAAACAGAGACTTGGCTTGTCACATGAGACACAGCAGCGCTACAGACAGGAAGTTAAGCTATAGTGATGAACTGCAGCGGCAAGTGATGTCCTTGCCAGCACTTTATCAACGTCTGCCTCACTGCTGCATCCCCACCTCAGAGTCTGCTGCCTCTACATGTTGTGTGGTATTCAACCAGTCTTACTGTTCTGCACAATAGCAGCATAAAGATAATAATTACACAGTGGTTATTATTCTTCTAAAATTGAAAAGAGGAGAAGCTGCTGCCTCACCCAAATGGATTTCATTTGTATGGATTTCAGTTTTAATGTTGCACGCTCTAAAAGCTGTTTCAGAGGCTGTTCCACCCCATCAAGAAAAAAACATGGGAGAGACGCTGTTGCATATAAAGCGAATACAGCATAATGAAGCAGTAATTCACTTTAGATGATGGAAGTCGCAGTAAGCCGACTATAATCATACTATGATGGAGCTCTGTGACTACATCATGATGCATGGTATAGCGAAAGGAAAGTGAATTATGACTCCTCACCGTAATTTTCTTTTCGATGAAGGCATGAAACGTACCTTTTGGCACAAACTCGCTCACAAACCTAGCAGCACAGTGTTCTTTCCCAGGAGATTAGAGCAAGGAGTCCCTTATGTGTATTTCAGTGTGTGTGTGTGAGTGTGTGTGTGTCCTGTGTTTGTGTTTATGTTTGCGGTCCTGTACAATATTCCCTGGGGGATGGAGACAGGTTGCCATGGCAGCAGCTTGAATGTTGCGTGAATTGTAGTGATATGTGTGTGTGTTTGTGTACGTGTGTGTTAGAGAGAGAGCTTCTGTTTGTGTTCTCATGCAGAGGCCAGGCAAGGACAGTGTGGTCTTGTCATTTCATAGCTTATCATACCGGCTCTGAATCACTGAAACTGGAGTTCTGAGTGACCTTCCATAATGTGAATATCACTTCAGTGTGACCAAAATGTCTCATTGTTAGACATAACAGGTGTCTGCATAGTCACAGATATTGCATTTCACGTCATCCACATTACCAATAATGGAAATAATGAAAGTAGGCCCTTAAATAAATATTTGTGAATTTGTCTATGAGGTTGAAATATGTTGTTTGCTTTAAGCTGCATGAATACAAAACCAAATACGTCTTTCAGTGCAAAGCCCTGTTTTGTTTTTGTTATTATTATTATTAACTGATCCACCAACTACATGAACCAAGTCAGAATCCACGACAGTATAATAAAGCCCGGTTGTGTTTGTACTCGTGTGTGATTGTATGATTTCTGTCTACAGTTACTTTGCTCCACTCAAGAACAGGGCCAAATGAACTTGTTAAGAGAGCCTAGAAGGCCCAGATTTTGTAATCTGTGTAAGCACAAATCTGTTTAGGGATACACACAATGTAGAAAAAAAAAGTAAACTGAAATCATAAATGTCCTACATCTATACTTTTAACTTAAGACAGAAGACACATCACATTCAAGGTTAGGCAACAGTGCGGGTGCTGTCCTTTTCACTTCAGTTCATATTGTGCTTGAGTTCATACAGCTAAATCAAGCAAAGCTGCAATTTCAAGGTGTTGCAGTGTTTCAAGTTCATGTCTTTGTAAACTCTGCTGTTTTTTTTTCCATGTGAGCAAACCCACATGAAAACTGAAGTGTGACACATTTGCTATGAGGCAACAGTGATAACCACTGAGCCACATGTTTATCTGTAATCTTCTTAGTATTTAAGATCTGCGACAAACAGACCTACATCATGTGCTTTTGTTACCTCTAAAGAGACTTTATTACCCAGATGAGTTACATTGTCCAAAGCATTGTCAGATGCCAATGTAAGTGGATATAATCAGATATTTTATCAGGAAAAGAATCATTAAGATTAATTAAAGGCATTTTCTTTTACAGCTTTACATTTTACAAGGTTATTTTCCTAACTTTCCTTACTGTGCTGTGGTATGACTCCCCTGCAAACAGTGGAGTGCTGTGATTGACTCATCACTGGCGAATGCAGTATAATGTTGGTGTCTTTGCCTTATGTCTTCAAAATGTTAAGAGTTTGGGAATTTTATTAAATCCGCATGTTTCTTTCGTGTGAAGCCTTAGGCAATCCCGTGCAGGTGTTGCAGTGCCAGGAAATATCCTCTGCACATACAAGACAATATCAGCTGTCAAACAGAGACAGAGCAGAGAGAGAACAGACACACAGCAACATTGTGTATTTTTTGCAGTTTCCTGGCAGTTTTGACATGTCACAACCGGAGCCTTAATGTGTCTGTCACTGTACAATATACATAATGCATACTGTTATAATATCGTCTTGTATGTCAAGCTGTCGGCAATTGAGCTTAAAGACACTCACATTCACATTATTGTCATCTAAACCCATAAATGTGAGCTAGACAAGGCGATGAAATGCATTTTTGCTTTGCAGTGGAATCATTTGGAAGGCATAAGCTGCTAAAGCTGTGTGATTTCACTTCTGCGGCTCTAATGTATGACTATTATTAACCTCTCCACTTATGAGTGAGTGAGTCACCCTGCCCAGTGACAGAGCTGCCACAAGTCCTCACTCAGCTGTCTGACTTCATGAAGGAGAGATCCAAGCCAGTGACGCCAATCCCGTCTCCCCCTCGAGCCAAGATCCTTCCTCTCCACATAGAGGAGGTCTCGTCTGCGTGACCTGCCACTCACAGCCGCTCACACTTCCTGCTGCCTCGGAGACGAAAGCCGGGAAGAATGTCTAACAGACAAACTCTTCAGGCAGTGTATCCTGAGTTCGTCAGTACAGGACATTTTCTTTTTCACGTTGTCTCATATCTCATTGCCGGTCAGAAGGCTGCAGGTTGGATTAAGGTCAAAGGAAGTGCCAGTGTTTATTGAATTCTGCCCTTGGGTCCACTCCCATGCTGACTGGACAAATTTTCAAGCATTGTGTTCATTAAGTTTGCACTTCCTTTTCTGCCTGAAGTAGACAGAAGTTGTATGATGGTGAAGTTATTGAGTACTGTGAAGTGGCCAAAACTAAATATCATACTACATGGAACATTTTAAGCTATTTTTAATGCATCCTGTCTCTTAACTCTGCGAATAAAAGTTTTAAAATGAAGTTGATATTATGGAAATTATGGATTTCATTGACATTGAGCTTTCTCTGAGGATGAATAGTACGGACTATGCAGTGCATAACTGAGATGTAAGTGTCTTCTTTGTCTCGGTTTCTGAAAGGGGATGACAGCACTCCTACGGTAAATGCATCCATCACTATGGAAAATGATACTTTTGAGCCTCTTAGGATATAAAAAATAATGCCATGCACTTCCACAGTTACCAGTGGGAGCCTTCCTTTTGTGTAACATGTCTTTTGAATCACCATTTTAAAAACACTGGTAATGAAAACTAGCTTGCCAGTGTAATTGTGCTACTTTTTCCAGTTGCAGCTGTTGCGTGACGAGCTGCGTGTAACAGGCATCTTCTTTGGAAAGAATGGGCAGAAATGTGAGTGTCATCAGATCATCAGTGAAACATAATCTATTCTGTCCTTTATCCCCTTCCTTTTCCGTCTGTCCTCGAATCCACAGTTCTATCCTTCACTCCTGGTTAAAAACAGGCCTTAGGTCCCTATGCGCCGTGAAAAGCAGAATGTGGCACATGTGCCCATCCCCAAAATAACTTGTTATTTTTCACTCATTTGAAATTGAGGGGTATTGCAGCTGTTGCCCTGTACTAACACGCTCAACATGGGCAATAAAAAGGACGAGTATTCGCAAGGATTTGTATAATTCTCTCCTAAATATAAAAATAAAGCTAAAGAAATCCATTGGAGCAGAGTCTGCAGTCAAACCACAACTGAGAATATTACTGTTATAAACTTGATGTTGCTTTCATTGTGACTATGAGTGTCTGTCACGTTTGTGAAGCATCTTTCCCTTTACTTGGTTTGATTTGGTGCCCTTTACTCCCACATATTTCTGTACAATTATGTATTAAACATGTTATTCCTTTACTCAAGTCTCCAGCTGGCATCTCACTGCCTGACACAAAGTATTTCCCCTGTTTTCCAAAAATGACACTGAGGAGGAACAACACTTTCAGTCACTTTTTTCCCTCTTTCTTCTTGTTTCACCCCCCCACCGCTCGTCACGTTCTCCTGCTGCCTGCTTTTCCATCCTCTGTCCTCTTCCCTCGCTCTCCCACACATCATCTCCTCTCACTCTCACTGAATGATCTCATTCCTCCTATGCCTCTGCATCTAAATTCTTGCGTATGATCGAATTTCTCAGTGGAAGTTACCCGCAGGGTGTGGATATGACAGAGCTGATTCTTGCTGGTGTCAACATGAGCTGGCTATCTGCACTGCTGTGTGACAGTGGGAAAATTGGCTATTTTCTGAATGTACAATGCAATTACAACAACTCTTATTTGAGTGGGTTTCATGATGCATTCTAAAGAATTTAATTTAATTGCAACCACTGTACAAAACAATTTCCTCTGGTGGATTTAAACCTTTAGGCCTTCTTGTAACTCCAACATTACAAGGGAATCTGACCTTAGATCATCTTCTGCAGGGCAACATGGCCTGTTAGGAGATGCTCACTCATCCTCATTGACCTCTGTAGTCTTCCAGGACATCTTGCTTCAGTGGTATACACACACACACACACACACACACACACACACACAGAGTCATAAGCTCTTGCTGAAAGGCACTGCTGGGGCAGCCTGCCATTACTCCTCGGCATGTAGGCGTGTCTAGAGAGCTGATGAGCCTCAGTGCTGGTCTCCTCTGAAAATGAGTCACACAGTGTGTCAGGGAATAGGGGCAAAAGGAATCTTTGGGGATTATTATTCTGATTCATGCACAGCTGCGGTTTCAGCTTAACAGAATCCCTATTTGGGGTTAAAGCGATGGGCAAATGCAGAGATGTAGTGTTACAGAACAAAAATGTACTATGGTAACATATGTGTATATCGCTGTGTTTATCCGGGGTGCACTGTAGTAACCTGCAACATTTCCACAATTCAGCAGCATGTTAATATTGTTCTCAACTGACTAGAGGAGACAAAGGCAAAGGTATTGTATAGTGAAGAGTGTTCCAGTGTTGAAACAAAGAGTAAAGTGGGTGGCTTGCAGCGATTATATCACAGAACCCAGAAACATACATACACATAAGCTCGAGGACTGGCATATAAAAGCTTGTGGGTGCAGCCACATTCTGCAACTGTGAACCACCGTCTTTGAGATGAGAGGCCTCTGTGTGAAAAATGCATTTCCATGTTGCGGGGGTTTATTCGGGCAGGCAGCGAGAAACGAAGATTTAGAATAGTGCATGTTTGTGTATGTGCGTGTGCACTGCTACTGCCTGCAAGCAGGGGAATAAAGGTTAAATTGAACACTTCTGTCAGTGTCTTGCATCCAGCTGCAAGCATTCCTCTCACCGCCCCGGATTCCTACATAGAATTGCACAATCCTGCTGTCACACCCCCCCGGTAATCTAGGAAGAACAATGAATAATGAACCTTTTCCATCCTTCACTAATGTATTACAGGATGTTCCTTTACAAGACAGGAATTTGTTACAAGAGGACTCTCAAAACCTCAGAGCCCTGTACCAGCTTTTGATGAAATCTGTCTTCAAAGATATGTTTTGTCCACAAAAGAATGATCTGGAATATGATCCCATATCACAGCAAAGCTAATGCCTTGCTTCTACATTTCAAAGTACATAGGCATTTTTACCTAAAGTTCAGAGCTTCAGCCGTTGATTCAGTGTCATCACACGCTTAAACCTCCACACACTCATGTGCTGCATTTTCATTTTCAAATAAATAAAGTATAACGTCATGGCCGCATAGTGTTTTGTTGCAAATGAATATCATTAGTGCATAACAGTGTTGTGTGGCGTACGTGTGCATGCTGTTGTGAGAAAGGGATCCCCCTCGTTTTCCCTTGAATGACATTTCAGGAGGAAACACTTTTGTAACACAGCACGTACAGTAGCTATACTCTCGCTCGCATCACCGCCCCCTCCCCAACCAATTTACCAGCGTGCGATGCATTTAGATTCCTGGGGGTGTAGTCACACTACATGGTTCTCACATGACTGCGTTGCATATTATAACTCAGCTTGGAAGCCAATGGGGTTTCGATGTGGGAGTGACGTCAGGGGGCGGGCCGGTATGTTCGTGTGTGAGTGTGTGTGTGTGTGTGTGTGCCTGTGGTGTGCGCGTGCGTGTGTAGAAGCCCCCTCCGCCAGGCATCTCTTTCTCGCTCTGT
The DNA here is from genome assembly GCF_020382885.2 of Scatophagus argus. Classification (NCBI taxonomy): domain Eukaryota; kingdom Metazoa; phylum Chordata; class Actinopteri; family Scatophagidae; genus Scatophagus; species Scatophagus argus. Next base: position 14,140,127 of record NC_058511.1, read on the forward strand.
ACAGGCGCAGTGAGTGCAGTGTGTGCAGCTCGGCTGGCCTCCCTCCGCACTGAATGGACTAGATTCCCAGCCACGTAAGAAGCACAGCAGCACCACGGGAGAGAGGATGTCCTGCTGAATCAAGGGATAGGCCTGGGAAAGTCGGCCGGCCGTCCCTTCCTTCCTTCCAGCAGCTTACAGCAGCAGACATACAAGACAAGACGAGACTTTTCTTCCATTGGACTAGACCAGGAGAAAGAGAGAAGACGTCGACTCCCGCACACAAAGAGCTTAAGCAGTTTTTTTTCCGGATGGGGTTTTCTCCTTATGTGGTAGATGACAGTCGCCGTGCATGGATATGATCCTGGAGAACAAGGCCGTGCACTGACCTGGTACTAGTTAGCCAAGGAAGCTAACTAGTTAGCTCTGCACCTGCTAGCCATCATTGTCTGTCAAATTTCGACTAAATACTGCAGCTACAATTAGCTTGCAAAACTTGCTTTATATATTTTTCATGTGCATTGTTTCCCCTGTGCCTGCAAGCTACATGAGACAAATTGTTTCCGTTTTATGAAACGTGCCATACCATTAACCGGCGAGATAAGCTAGGAGAAGAGCTGCGGGTTAACTTAGCACTCTTCATTCATTGTAAAAGCTGACTTTTGGTAGCCTTTGTTACGTGCCTCATCGCACTGCTAACGTTAATGAAATTGCAGCAGGTCTGTGCAAAGGGTTTTCAGTCGACTTGGGGCTGCAGTTCTTTCATTTTAGATTGGCCTTATCTCTTGAATGGAAAACAAAGGGGGGCAAATGAGCAGTTGAACTCTGCAAAAAATACAAACCCCTTTCTGTTGTGAAAACCGACGAACCAGCTTTTCCTGCTGAAAGTCTGCCACATTCTCCAGCAGCAAGGTGCAGTAAAACCAATTCCTCATCTGTATTTTTTTTTTTAAACTCAAGACTGATTACAGTATCGACCTGTTTGTGATATTGCACTGAGTTTACGCCAAAGTGGTGCCCCAGTCGAGGAAGAGGAGAAGAACGAGGAAGAGGAAGGCCCCCGATTTCGTGGAGTTATCGCACTTATTCCTGATGAACATACAGAGGTCAAATCCAATTAACATTTCACGTTATGGGAGATCGCGGCACAAATCGCACGATTTCGAAGAATTGTCTTGCTTAAGGACTACAGAGTCTCACCAGAGTTTCAGTCCTAATCTCGGGTCCCCCAGCCCGCCGGAAACCCCGGACTCCTCGCACTGTATCTCCCGCATCGGGGACTACCTTTTGTTGGAACCACTGGAGGGAGACCACGTTTTCAGAGCCGCCCACCTGCACAGCGGGGAAGAGCTCGTATGTAAGGTCAGTAGGCAATATGGTAAACGTACCTTACCTCTTATGCTACCTTGTCCGATTTTCTTCACGGGGTAAGCAACGTGAAAATTACATCTTCAGGAGAAAGTAAAATGTGCTTACAGGTTCCTCACCTTTGAATTCACATGAATGATTGTGGCTTGATTTCATTACACTTTGCCCCAAATGCAATGTGCATACTATACAGACAAATACTGAGTTGGCGTCTATCTGTTAGCTATTGCAGCCAGTCCACATCCCTCAACATTTTAATATTTGCTTGAATTGTAAATAGAGAGCTGGCACAGCAACCCAATGGAAAAAGTGAATGGGGCGAGCTGCATGGTTTGGATTGCATGATGTAACGTTGACAAAGGAGTGAGTAACCACGCACACACTTCTCTGTGTGCCATTCTCGGTTATCCCTGGCTTCTCTCTTTCAGAGTCCAACGCTATAATCTAATTATTTAAGCCTTGGTTTCGCATTTGGTGCACAAGCGTAGTCATGTTGCACCTTTTGCACCAAATATTAGCAGGATTGTAATCTTGTGAAAGAGGTTGCATTGATAGAAAAGCACACAGAGTGAGGGAACTTTACAAGTTCAGCCAGCTGCTGTGACATTGGCTCCAGCATTGACCCCTCTGACCACAAGAAATGAGCCACTTTTCCCTGATGGTTGAGAACACAGACTCTTTACTCACTGCGTTTATAGCCCATATTGACTTTCATATATTACTGATTATAAGGGCAATGGGGTTATTGCATTGGGACATTCCAGCTTTAAGAGGACTTAAGTGGTTTCATGAATTGAGATGATAGTTACATGCACCGTTGGACTCATAAGACATGACATATCCAATAACCCGTGCCTTTTGACTCAAGATAATGTTTCGTCATGGCAATAACAAATTAACAGCCTTTGGCACAGCCTGTGAGCTAACTGCCTTTTGACCTCATCTGCTTTGTGCCGGCTTCAATATGGTGTTAATCAATCCCCTCTTCTAGGATTGATCATTCCTGACAAGCTGGAAACCCGGGTCACAAGATTTTAAGAGCTGTGGGATGTTTTTGTGTTGACTGCAAGCAGAGGAGCCCTCTCACCTGGACTGGTTGTACTGAAAATCAGTTGGGTGGGGTGGGGGGGTTACTATAGAAACTAAAGAGACACTGCAACCTCTGGGCTGCAGTACAGTACTGGTCACTGACACGACGCTTTCATTTTGCCTCTGTGCAATCTTGTTCCCTCTCCCAAATATGCAAGTTTGGTGTTGCATTTTGCTTAATCACAAGGCACTTTGAAGCTCCTTTAGTTTAACTGTTTGATTCCAAAGAATAGGAAAGCTAAAACAATCAACTGTCATAGATGTTCTCACCCTAAGATCCTGTCACAAGAAACACATAATGCCCTCGTTAGTCACTAGTCACCATAGCTTTAATAAATATATTAATTTGGCTATGATGCAGAATGTAAATATCAAGGCTGTCCTTTCTTATGATTTCAGGTCTTTGACATTGGCCGATACCAGGAGTCTCTGGCGGCCTACTTTGCCCTGGGTCAGCACCAGCATATCAACCAAATCCTGGAGATCTTGCTCGGGGAGACTCGAGCCTATGTGTTCTTTGAGAGAAGCTATGGAGACATGCACTCTTTTGTCCGCACCTGCAAGAAATTGCGGGAGGATGAAGCTGCCAGGCTCTTCTATCAGATAGCCTCGGCTGTGGCGCATTGCCACGACAATGGACTGGTCCTTCGCGACCTCAAACTAAGGAAGTTTGTCTTCAAGAATGAGGACAGGTAAGTTCTGCAGAAACCATAGCCTCTGTCGATCATTGGCTATCACTGTTCACTATTCCTCAGTCTCATGCGTACATGTTGTATGTGGTATAACAAGCGTCAGTAATATCTGTGTCATATCTTAGCTTTCACCGAGGATAGCGTAAACTGACACGATGCAAGACTGACATGCCTCTCCCAGATGTGCAGAGTACAGGAAACATAAGCCCTTTGTGTTGCCCCGAGCTGTTTTTGTGCACTAGGTTCAGTAGTTGATGTGGCGCATGCAGCATGTACAATATATATGACACACGGAGTCACACTTGGGTAGGATCATTGCAGTGCAGTTATTCCAACAGCAGCTCAACAGGAAATCAGGGGCAGAGAGGTTACCAAGATTAGCTTGTGCATAACAGATGATCAATTACTGCGAGTGTTTGCCACTGCTGTGCTGTAGTAGTGATCAGCAGGAGAGTCTGTAGAGTCATACTTTGCACAACACGGGTGTACTGACCCCTGGTGGCAGAATTTCAAAACTATATGTAAAATACAGGCATCTGTTGCCACAGCAGCACCTTTTTTTTAATCAAAGATGAAGATTTATTTTTTATATTTTTTAAATTTTAGTAGATGTGGATTCAGACATGAAACATTTTGTATTTTTACTGATGTAACTGCTTATGCTCAGGTTTCTTCAGGCAACTTCTTTACAGTCAGTTCTCCAACGCCCACAGCACAGGCAGCTGACTGCACCTTTATTCTAACTATCTGAAAGTGTGAGGTCATTCTTTGGCGCAAACTGTGGAAAAGGGAAGTTGAGCTGTCTCACATATTCAGTACAGCTCCAATGACCTTGAATGTTACACCAGACTGCTCCTGAGCTGGGATGTCGAGCCCTCCTCCCCCAGCCATTGACTGATTGATGTCAGTTGAATTTTAAGAGTGATGGTCCAGGACAGTATTGGGTCACATTTACTATATAGCATGTCAAGAATCCTCTTACACCTTTTCAGTCCCCTCTGGCTCAGTGGACATGAAAGTGCAAGGACGAGAAGAGGAAGCTGCTTTAGAGTCGGAGCTTTAGAGATCTGCATTGGCTTGAACCCAAGTGTGTGACAAAAGGCTATGGTGAATGCATGGAGAAGGAAAAGAACAAGATCAGACAGAACATCATACCTGAGCATTCCTCCTCAGCATGTGTGAGCTTCCTGACCCAGTTTTGTCATACTGGTGTTAGCCTTTGACCAAACAGCAGCCTATTTAAAGAGCAACTGTCAAAGGCCAGCCTCGAGTAGAATCCAACAGAGCTCTGTTGGTTTTTTCCTTCTTCACCAAGCTCACGAAACATTTTAGGATCAGCACACATTGCATTCTGTGTAGCTTAGACAATGTGATACAATAATAAAAAGACTAAGCCTTTTTTTCTATTTCTAGGCTCTTTGAACTGTAATTACAGGTTTGCACATCTTTCAAATGAGCTCTTATCCAGGCGGTGATATGCTGTATTTTAAAAAAAGCACACGGCACTTTATCTCACAGAGGAACAATGGGAGCATTTGGCTCAAGGAAACAATAGACTTTTCCTGATTTCAAAATGTGAATGTGCTCTACAGAATATTAATGAAAGCAAATTACTATTACTGACAATGAACCAGTGAGTGGGTTGAAGTGGAAGTGTAGGCACGTGTCTTCTTGAATATGTCTAAGCCCATACTTCTTGGTTTCCTTTTTTCCTGATGGCTCTTAGTAGATATTAACACACACCCTGTCTCTTTGTCTGGTGCATCATGTCTCATGGACCTCACATGCAGATGGCAGCATTTGCACCGCCCCACAAGTGACTCTTATCATGCATGTGGAAAATTTTCTTGCCTGAGCCTCTCAAGATTCTTTAGCAACGATACTTCTGAACAACCAGCCATTATTATCAGCACTCAAGGGTATCATAGCTGCTGTTGCAGGGTTTAGAGAAGAGTGCAAGTAGATGCTACTGAGGCTGAAGAGCAGGTATTAAGAGGAAAAGAAAAAGAAATCCACATGGGCTGGTCCTTAATTCTATGAGCAAAACAATTTAATGCTTGAAACTCAGCACAATCAGTCATCCATAGTTGTGGTTCTTTTGAATTGTGGAGGTCTTTTAGAAGGCCTATTTATACATCAGTGCTTTTTGGCTGGGCTTTTATCTAAGCGAAAGGAAATGTCAAACTTAAGCCGAGAGCATTATGTGCTCTTCTTCCTCTGATATCCAAAAGCGATGGATTTAAAACACTTAAGGTGTCCATCAGAGCAAATTACCCCGCTTTGGTGTCTTTTGTGTTACACTTAGTTAGTTCGGATGTTAGTTGGCATCCAGATCTTTGAACTATGATGGTAATTATTAGCTCATAACATTCACATTTTTGAATGTGTCCGTTGGTTTGTAAAGCGGTAGCATCATGTTCAGTGTGTTTTTGTTTCCCCTGTGTGTCTCCAGAAGCCTCGTGAAGCTGGAGAGCCTTGAGGACACTTACATCTTGGATGGTCATGATGACTCCCTGTCAGACAAACATGGCTGCCCAGCCTATGTCAGCCCTGAGATCCTCAATGCCAACGGCAGCTATTCGGGGAAAGCAGCTGATGTCTGGAGTCTGGGCGTCATGCTTTACACCATTCTTGTGGGGCGTTATCCTTTCCACGATGTTGAGCCCAGCTCCCTGTTCAGCAAGATCCGCAGGGGCCATTTCAACATCCCTGAGACGCTCACACCCAAGGCCAAGTGCCTGATTCGCTCCATCCTTCGCCGGGAACCCACAGAGCGTCTCACCTCTCGGGAGATTCTGGAGCACCCCTGGTTTTTTTCTTCTGGGGCACTGGGGGTCAATGTGGTTCACGGCAGGGGGGAAAGAGAGCAGGAGCAGATGGTGCCTGAGGTGAACATGGAAGAGGAGCTGGAGCAGTTTTTCAGCTGAGCAAACACCAAGCACAAACGGACGACTCCGCCACGGTTGGCTCACCATGCTCACAGCAGAGCCAAAAACAGTAGTATAGAGATTAATAGGTGGACATTTGTCACTCATAATAAAGGTGTTTCCATCTTGTTTCCTTTTCCACCATTTCATGGAAAACCTTGAGCCTGGCATGACAAATGGCATCTATACATCAACTGGTCTCGCACCTCCTGTTCGGAGACGTTGCTGCCAGACATGCAAGTTGCAAACAATGTAGCAAATGTTCTTTTTGGATCTGTTTGGTTTAATGTGGTGCTCAAAAAGTAGACACATTCACCATTTTTGACACTATGGAAAGCATGAAGGGACATAAGAACACAGGAAACCAAGAAGAACAATTCAAAATGAACTGAAAAACTGCAACACCACAATGTTTCTTACAGATGTTTTTGTTTGTTTTTGTTTTTGCTTTTTTGTCATAGCTTTAGGTGGTACCAGTTTAAACCAATGACCCAGTGTCAGAAATCATAACCCCAAGTTCTATTGTTCAACAAATCCCTCACATGGGACCATTGGTTGATAAATGGAGCAGCTTCCACTTTTTGTCATCATCAACATGGTTGACCTCGTCTTTGTGTCATAGTTAAGTTTTGTTTCATCGCTTCTCATTTGTCTGAATGTTACATTCTTGGTCTTTCTGACAGTCACTAAACTCTTCGATGGCCTTGTTTTCAGTAATTTGTATGTTTCTGCTTCCTCTGACTTATAAGCCTTTGGCACACTTTATTCACCACCACATTTCTATTTTTCAGTCAACTTTTATAAACTGTCATTTTTTTGGTAAGCTATTCTATTCTGTTGTTACTGCTGCTTGAAGATCACTCCCTAAACCTCAATCTTTAACTGGTTGTTCTTGGTAAGCCTCCAGACATGACATCATGCACTTGATGTGTTAGGTGAATGGAGAATTCCACCTTAAAATTAGCTTCTTCTTATTTAAATTCATTCTTCAGTTGTAGAAACCAGAACGTAACATTTATTTAAATTGTAACAGCTATATATAGATATATATAAATATAAATAAATATATATATTTAAAACTACATTGCAGGGTTTTTCTTTATTCAGAGATTCCTTTTTCATGTATGATGTAGGCAATATCTTGACACAGGACAGGCACAAAGAAGAAAAGGTCTGTCCGAAGTAATAGAAAACACAATATATACTGTGCCAGTATTCTGGTTCCCCGACATCCCGTGACACTTGGTCTCACTCATTTCTTTAAAAAAAAAAACAAAAAAAAACAAACTCAATACGAGATGATTTTCAGTGATGATATTGCTATGACATGCTCACTCCAGGACCTCATGTTAGTTTTCTACTGCCTGCGTAGGTTCTGTGGAACGATCATGCTCGGAATGGGTACCAGTGGACATGTTTTGTCGTATCTCAATGTTACTTGAATTTGTGTTTTTATCTAGTTATTGGCATGTGCCCCATGAATGCTATAGCCTGCCTAGCAGGGGGGGGGGGGGGGGGGGGGGTTAGGGTGGGAGGGGATGCTTGTTTTTTAAGAAAAGTTAAAAACATGAAAATTCTCAATTTGCTACTTTCCTGAGTTGCTTTTCAATAAAAAGAAACAACTATTGCTTTTATTGTTTTTGTAGACTGAGCTACCTTTTATTTAAGTTGGTGCTGATTTGGTGCTAATGTTTAGTCCTTATGTTTCATGGAGGGGGGTGGTGCATGGTGGGATATCTGCCTCAGATGTTCTGATTGTATCGTAACAGATTCTGGTGTTTTGTCCAAATTTATTCAGTAAATAAATTGTGAACTGCTGTTTGACTTTGTTGTTCTTTATCATGCACTTGATCAGCACATTGAGTTAAAGCTACTAGATGACACAATATGCCACATTACACCTTGTCAGGTGATGTGTATGTTTGGTCTATAATACACAATAAAACAGTTTTCATTAAAAATGTGTTACATTGCTCATGTGTTACCAATTTTGATGGAATTATAAATTGCAGTCTTAGGCTGAACACAATCCCTGACATTTCAGTGGGATAATCTGTAAAATACGTTTTGATGGCAGTTCATCCCCAAGCCATATCTAAGTGACTCCATCATCCACCATTTCATACATCCTAACCCATGTATAAAGTATAATTACTTCACGCTTACAGTGCACTCGGACAGTGTGCCCTTACAAAGGCCCTTTCCAGTTCACTGTGAGATTGCAGTCACAGACAGAAGAATGGCTTCCGAATGAGCAAGGCTGTCTAAACCATTCCGTCAGCCCTTCTACTATCTAAGCGAGGCACACATGAGGCACTAGGAGCTCTTCAGTCAAATAGATTTCCTGGTGCAATCTTGAGAGACCCTTGACAACAGCCTTTTCTATTGCTGTTCATCTGGAGAATGTTGTAGTGCTGCAAAGCCAGCTGACCTGCTCTGCTGCCCTCCTCCTGTCTCTGAGTCCATTTGAGACAGTCACTTCAGATTCCATTTCTTCATGCAGAGCTGGGACACATATGTGAACCAACATCTGTGTGCGTGTGTCCGTGTGTGAGCCGAGAGCTGTGCCACCTGCCAGGTTCATGCAGAGTATTCCTGATTAAGATTGTATCAGTCCGACAGTGCAGACTGTAATAGCCTAAATGGCTGCGCTCTTTCTGTCTTAAAAAAAAGTACAAATGAACATCTTTTGGCACACAGTTCCAATGGTGTGCTTCTTGATTTAGACCATTTTCTTATACATGGAAATGGGGTTGTGCAAATAAAGGATACAAGAGCAAGGGAGTGCAGCGGACAGGCAATTGCCTTCATTAAACAAATGCTAGCCTGACCTCTAGTGGCATCAGTTGGGAAAGTACAGGGATAGAAATATCTCAACATCAAAATGTTCTATTAATCCTGCAGTTAAATTTTAAGTAAACTGTAGAAATTAGAGGCCAAAAAAAGTAATGTCTTCATATTGTAAAATTGACTCATATTACCGTATATATGTTGGGCAGAAAATCTCAGCATGGCAGTAGTGAAGAAATGATTGTTGGACCTGGATGTCTTATGTTGAAAGATGTATTGAACTTGAGCTCAAGGAGAATCTGAAGTCATCGGTACAGCAGTTCTGTGTGTGATGTCACTTAGTTCTCCAGAGGTATACTGACACTGGTCTTTAATGCAACTTAGAGATTGCCCATCCCTGGCAATGTCCCAGAATAGGTGATAAGGAAGGGACTGAATATCTACTCCACTGGTGAAATAACCAAAACAGGACAGTGTTACGCACAAGAGTCAAGATTTGCATAGTCAGTATCCAATCATCTGCTACCTTCAAGGCCTTGGTATCAGCCGACTCTCCAGCTGTCTCTGGAGGAGACGGCAGGGTGTTGGCTGTCCGAGATTTAGTGCAACACAGTGAGCCAGGTCAGCCTTTACTCTGAAGGGTGAGAAGAGAGAAGTTAAAAGAATTCCAATGTGTTGCTGGGCTATCATTACTGATGCGATAAAATGTGACTACCATTTTCTAATTAGGGATTGTAAGTTGTAAGTTGTAATGATTAATTGATGTGCTAAATTTGTCTATAAAGCGTGAGAATAAAACTTTAATAAAGACACTTGTTGCAGCTTTTATAATGGTCGACTTATAAAATGTTGTAGCTTATACACTGTGAGAAAGTTAGAACTATAATAACACATGATAAACTTTGTCCATCTGCATAAAATATTAAACAGATGAGCAGTGATTTCTGCTACTTTCTTTTTACTGCTTTCTACTATATGTAAAGTCTAGGTAAGGCTTGCCCCTGAATTAGTTTAAACAGTTTCAGTCTCTATGCTGTAATTAAGACTTTGACTCATTAGAGTGCTTCTGCTGACTTCACTGTGTGGCAGTAGCAGCTTCACAGCGTAAATAACACATCCTTGGCAAACAATGTTACTATCTCTATTTTTGACAGAATCTGACTGGGTGCATACATTTTGAAACATTTGGTTTTAAAAGCTGATGCTGGTTACGGAGATAGAGATTTAAAGGCTGGTGCAAGCCAAGAGCAGAACTGCAGACAGCCATATTTCCTCTCCTGCTTGCTTGTATTGCTTGTTGACAGGAATGATTCATCTCATGTTTACACTATTCATTCAGTGCTGTGCATTTCCACAATCTGTCAAGTTGACAGTGAAAGCTGTTGACATTCACAAACTTTTTCAAGACTTAGAAAACACATTAAAAAACATCTCTGACTCTGCTTCTGTTCGAGATAAATAATTGATGTGTGTTTGCGGCTTATTGTAACATCAGTGTAGCTGTTTAGTTAAAGGGGCAAACCATTCAAATAATGAGTTTATTTTCTCTTCTTGGCAGAAGAAAGTGTTTATCTATTGTCCTCAGCTTTCTGTCAAAACGACAAACCGACATACAGCCAAGATGTGCTCCATTAACATTAAATGGAAGATTAACTTTGGGGACAAACTCATTTTTTCTGTCTTGCTTTTAAATCCAAATAGGTTATGATTGTACTGCTGGTTCCAAGACGTATGCTGTGACCCGCTGCTCTGGAAAATCCTGCTGTCATACTAAGCTTCTGCAATCCAATCTCTATGGAGATTAATATGGGTATGAGATAACGGATTTAGAGAGGAAGTACTGTGGGCTATTTTCTCTGATGAATGGCAGATATTAATAATACTATCTCCCTACTGCAGGAGATAAATGGACAAAAGAGACTTAAAGCTGACAAATGCAAAAGAACATTGAAATTTTGGATATTCCTTGTCTTAGCCTTTTATTTTCCTGACATCACAAGCTGGTTTGGGATGATGAAGGAATTCCAGTGTCAACTCTGTACTGTTCTGGTGTGCATAAGAGCCTGCCATGAACAGGTGTGACTCTTCAGGAATGTTTCTGAACAGTATCATTAAGTGTCATTCAATCAGTTACGTCATTTTTAGCTAACTTTGTTACAACAACTTGACATTAACAAAGACAGCATAACTTGTCATAAACATGCAATAATCTTATCACGAAACTTAATTAAACTAGTTAGTTTTTTAATGTTTATTCAGCCTTCAGGCTAAATTAGCAACCGTAGAAGTTGAACAAACTTGAATAGTTTTACAAGGGGCTATCCCTATGTCCCTTAACATCTGTTCTTTCTGTATATGTGTGTTTCCTGAGCTACACCTAATCACCACCCATATGGGAAAGTAGATAGTCTCCTTATGCTTAAGAGCATTTTCATCCTAAATCATGCCATGTTTTGTGCTTATGTAATGGCCTTAATATTCTGTCAGAGCACAGAAGAGTGATTAATGAGAGTGCCTTACTGTACAGCACTTACTTCTCAGTTACTCCTCAGTTGTTCTGCAGAAATATAAGTATTCTGCAATTCAATTAACTTAGCCTGAGATCAGTTTTGATTTTATGTAACTCAGGGGAACAACATTACTGTCTCAGAGCGCTGAAAGTTTTTCTGTGTTCCACCAAGCTGCTCCAATTAAGGTTAATGGCATGGTTGTATAACGATCCTCCAACAACAAAAACCTTTTCAAACACCGCTGCTATTGTGTCTGGGCTTTGGCAGAATACAGATGTCCCCCAATGGAGCCAGTGAGCTATAAAGGTGCTTCAGTGAGCCGGTCCCCAGGCGTAGTGCGGTGCACATGGGTACCCTTGGGTGTTCTGGCAGCAGAGTTTTGTGGCATGGCACCAAAGAAAACACACAGACAACAGATGGCCTCTGTTGTCTTCCAACCAGCCATGAGGCTTCTGGCTTACAAAACCCACCGAGCAACAGAGACACAGAAAACACTGGGACTCAGTCAGGTGGATATGTGAGTCATATGTGAGAAAGTCTACTTACACTGCATCGACAAGCAACATATAGCTGTACCTCCATATTAAAAATTGAATTTCTTGCCACCATGCCAGTAATCATTTATGAAGGCAAGTGTAACATTTTCTTTAATGGAGTATGTATTATTTAACTAGAAACATAAACTCTATAGATATAAGTAGTGGGACACACCTCTTTATTATTCATTCCGGTGTGGTATGAGGCTGTTTTTCGGGGGCTGAGCTTGGCCCCTTACTTCCAGTGAAAGTAAATCTTAATGCCTCAGCATGCCAAGACATTTTGAACAATGCTGTGCCTCCAACTTGTCTATTCCAGCATGACTGTGCACCAGTGCAGAAAGCAAGGTCCATAAAGACATGTTTGGATGAGATTGGTGTGGAAGAACTTGGCCTGCAGTGTCATTAAAGTCCTTGTTGGTGTAATGATCATATATACTTCTGTCTATATAGTGTATTTCAAATCTCATTTACATCACATAAAAACACCAAAATATTAATCAGCTCTCTGTTGCGCACATACAGTAAAAGTGAGTAATATTCTTCCCAAATGTTTGGAAAGAGGGGTTAAAATAATTGCTTTCAACACTAGATGGTGCTCAGCAATAGAAGAGGTTTTGCGTGTAAGCTGTTGATAACACAAATGGGCAGTTTTCATCACAGATTCCCTGAAGAACATTTGGTTTCATGATATGTTTTGAACTTTCCGGTAAAATTGGGGTTACTTTCAAAAGACACAAACGTGCACTCAGTATATGACATATTTTCTCTTTTCTAGGCCTTCATTTGTACAAATATTTGTAAAACCTGATGATTAAGTGAGGCAATATGCATACAAGGACCTGATATTGCCCTGTCTTATATGCATTACATAATCTGTAGCTTTAAAAGTCCCTGGAAACTTGATGTCAAATCTTTTGTTTTTCTCAATAACAATTTAATTATTATCAAAAAGAAAATCTCTCATGAAGAATAAGCAGATCTGTTCTAACTGTTGCAGATTATTGTCTCTTATTGACCTATAACTTATAAGAACATGCTGAATGTGGCTTTCAGGGCCTTTAATGCCCTTGAGCTACAACAGAACATGGACTGGTCACTGTCTTTTTAATGCTTGTGTAGCAGAAAGCATGATTAATCCGGTAATTAACTCTTAACAAGCCGTTTAGTATCAGTTTACACCCAAAGAAGCATGAAAACCCTTTATGCTCTAAAAAAAAAGCTCAGCCCAGTGAATAACAATACATTCAACTCCGGGGAGCCAGGAAGTCATGAGTGTGTCAGGCCTCAGGAGCAGTTGCAGGAAATGGGGAAGCATCATTCCAATTAAGTGTTCGGAATCATTTTATGCAAGTTGCTTATATTTGACACTTCACTCTAAAATGTTTGTTTTTATCAAACGTTGCCCCAATTATCTGGTCAGTAAACAGCATAATCAGAGCCTCAAGATGACAGAGTAAATTGGAGAGTGGTCTTGCATGCTGTCTTTGCTTTTCACACTCTTTTGTCAATACCCAATTATCCTTTCCGTTGCTGTTCCCACTGATAGCACATGACTTAAAATAGCTTTTTGGGGCATTGTTTCTTAATTGCAACGATCCGGAGTGACTTGACGCATTGATCAACCATTAATGGCTATAAACAGCATGTAGGAAAGGTTGGGCAGGAGCAGACGGGAGATCACAAAGCATTTTCTTTTAGGGTCACTGCCAAAGGTATTTCATTGGCTCAGTTGTCAGTTTTTTCTCCACAAATGCCTTGAATGTGGTGACAAAGCTACAGTGGACTGTTTCAGTTGATCCTCTCTTCTGTGGTTCGTATTATTGGTGTTTCTCTTATGAAGACAGCTAAATTGACTGCCGGCATCAGAAGAAGCATTGACTTTTTCATGTGCCTGAATGCTGAACCTCATACAGTAATTATTGGAAACGCTGTCCTCTGGAGCTGCAGGCGCATGTCATTTTGCAGGGCCTAATGTTTGTGAAAATTACCTCCATGTTTGTCAAGGACATTGTGTTTGTCTCACAACCCCATCTTCAGCCTTTTGTAAGTAAAGTACTTATTCAAATTCTATAAGATGTAAGATACACATCAGGCATCAGCACATGATCAGTACATTTACTTAGCGGGTAAAGCTTTCACCTGTCACTGTAGGAAAGGTGCTACTTTATGCTTTGCAACACTTAATTATCACTCAGAAATATTTTTCACACAATGAAGAATGAGGAAAACAGGGAATAACATGCTATTTTTGCTTCAGCAACGTTTAGTGGAACAGCTCACACTGCTAAATATCAGCTGAGAATCACATAGCATTTTCAGTCTTAGTGGGCTGACTTGTGGCCCCCAAAAGCTTTAAATCATCTGGTTCAATGAATCAGAGTCTTGACTGAACCAAATTGCCTGACTGTGCCCTGTGGGAGAGATAATTGGTTGAAACAGGTTGTTTTGTGCCTTACTGAGATACAGGAGAAGCAGAAGAAAGAAAAAGAAACAACACGAACTTCTCATTTTAGGTAAAACCTCTGAAGCGTGCAGTGTCTAGTTTTTGTCCTGGCTGAGTTCAGGTTTTTCAATAAGACAGTCAGGAGACTGTAACACCCTGCATGCCTGCAAATGGCTGGGGGCTTTTTGCACATGAGTACAATTTGGTAAACACATTAGAAATACAATCTTTGTTTAGCATAAACTCATGTTAAGTGAATCAGCCAAATGTGTGCCGTGATAAATCACACCCAGCCTGAGAATATGATTTGAATCAGTAGGATGAGTTTAAATATACAATTGTCGCTACCAAACTAATCACACAGTTACTTTAACCTGCATGAACTAGAACAACGACTGACTTCACATTTAACGTGATATTGCTAACATGAGCAAAGCAAACAGATGCCTGTGAACTCATCAAACAGCTACTGAGCAGTAATTTTCACTTAGAGTCGTTCTTTCGTCATAATTTAAGTGAAATATTTATTCACCATTTTGCTCTGATTTTGTTCCCTACTAATCCCAGGGAGAATATCTGGTGACATTGCTGCTAAATGCTTCACCATGGCCACCAGACAGATACTAAATTTCGACCAATTAGTAGCTAACAGTCTGGCTGTTCCTTGGTGCTGGGCAGATAGCATACAGTGGGTTTTTGAATGGAGTCTGACTGGTGATAATTCTCTGTGAGTCACGAGTCAGCCCTTTCACAAAACACAGTTTCTTCTGTTCCAGTGCTTTTTAAAAAACTGAATCCAAAAACAAACAAGCAAATAAATAAATAAACCTTTAATTACTGGTATGTCTGTAATGGTGATAGATCTGCATCTCTCTTTCACTCAGCCTGCCTGTTGTTCCTTTCAAAAAATCAAATGCACAATGTGGCCTGTTAAGCGTTCACATTCGGTAAGTCTCTTCATGCTAATTATCAAGCCATGTAAGAAATAACATTCTGTCCCCTGACCCCACTTATCATGCTGCTTTGTTTCTAAACTCACACACGTCATGAGCAGTTGCACACACAAGCACACACACACACACACACACACACACACACACATAGACTGACAATCAAGACACAATGAACGCCAGAAAACTCCACAGAGTTGTGATGTAATTAGACTTGTTAATTGGAAGAGAGCCTGTCGCCACCTGCGGCGTGTTGGTTTGTGGTCATCTCTAACAGAAATGCTCCTGTTAATTGTTTTGGTTTTCTAGGCATCCATTGCGAAGGCGGAATGTGATAATACGGTTTCTAGTTGCTCTCAAGTTACACCTCAAACTGCAAAACCTGTTGTCATTAAGGGACATTGTGATCACTTTGCAGGGTTTATTGTCATAGGACTGTCAACTTAATTGGCAGTCCATCCATATAAAAAGCCACTTGAGCATCGCTGCAAGAATGGCAGCTATTCAGCCACATACGAACCACCTGTGTTCACTGACAGGCACAAAGATAAGGAACATCTTGTTGGACAGGAGAAATATTTTACATCAAAAGACAAAGGAGGAAATACTTTGATATTTTCATAAATGTCATTATGATTTAACGCAGGCCAAGTACCTCCACCCAAAGGCCCTCCTTTAACAACATTTGCATTTCTGAAAACTTGGCATTGCTGCGCTGATCTCTTCACAGGAGCAGAGTCATCCTGAATATAAATTTTGCCTGACTCAATGTGCTTATTTTTGCAGCGAATCCCTTTTTGAAGATGCCCTAAATGTGCCATGCTGAGGATGCTAACATTAATTGATTTTTCCAAGGCTGATCAGAGAATCATAGCAGCTAATTAATCATTTTAAAAAAGCTAATGCTTCGGTGGCCAGACCATGATTTGCAAAGAAGTGGTGTGGAGACTGAACTATGCTGTTTCATTTCCCGACAGATATGGATTTCATAATGGATAAACACAGACTCACTGTCTCCTTCATTTCCTTCTAATAGGATAAATGTGTTGACTCTCCCTTTTTTTGTAATTCAACTTCAAACAAGTCTCCTACACTGGGGTGGGGTCTATTTTATACTGTGTCAGAGCTGCTGAAGACAAGAGGGAACTATTGTATATGTGCAAATGATTTCTGATGATGATTTTTTTTCCCCTCATTAAAAGAAGAGGAACATGCTTATAATCCCCCTAAGTGTGACATGCAATAGATCCACAATTTCCACTGTCAGTTTAAATCCTTGTATCTTTAAAATCTCAAATTCTAGGGTATTTTAAGTTAATATTGCTGCTTTAAAAATAGATTTCAGAAAGTCTATCAGAATTAGGTTGTCCCACAGATTAACACGTGATGATAATTATTTAATGAACTAAAACAATATGCGAAATCAATATGCAAGTTGTTATTATACTTGCTGATGGGGAAATATTGATTACTTCTGCATGGGAGTCAGCTATTTCAATAGTTTCCTCTCCTGCTTTTTCAGAACTGGACTCAGGCTCAGTATGTAGATTTTCACAGTGGCCTTATGTAAAGCTTGTATATAGACTCACAAACTCTTCCTTGTAAGTTTAGCATGTTAGGATTACTGTCTTGTGTTGTGTTGCTCTTTGTCTTGTTCTTCTCTTTTTTTTTCTTTTCCTGGTTTCTCAGTGGTTCATTAAAGTTTTTATGTACCTGTCCAATGGGAGTGAAGCAGACCGGGGCAGGCAAACCAGCCAATCTCCTCCGCTATTTAAGGCCGGCTCTCCTACGTCACCTTCCTCTCCGGATTATACAGTATCATGAAGTGGTACATGGTCAGGGTCTCTGTATTGCCCATGTTTATATCATGTTTGTATGTTCTCTGGAGCTGATGTTTGTTTCTGTGTTTGGGTCCACTTGCCTGCCTCTGCCCACTTCATTTCTGACACTGGGCTTCTGCTTTGTTACTGGAAAAAGATTTTCTGTTTGGATTTCTGGACTATTTTTGTTGATCAGTTTTTGCTTTTTCCAGTTGGCCAGACTTGGGTTGTTCTTCATTGGACCTTAGGAGAATGCGGGCGATCAGTTTGTTTTTTGAGAATATTTTTGTGAAGACTTTGTCCTTCTTGAGTCCTTCTTTGCAAAAAAAACCTAACATACCAAGTAGTTTTGTTAAAAATGTTTCTAGAGACCTGAACCTAAAGTGCATTTACTGAACTCTGGAAGCAAAGATTTTGCAATTTAGCATTGCTTCAATTCACTTCCTGTCAGACATTCATTCAGAAACACTTTTTTTTTCCATCAGTGAAAAAAAAAGGCACAAAAACTTTTACTTGTTTTGTTGAGACCCAAATTGTTACACACTGTGAAACTGACACACTGTGCAGTACTGGGACCATAGAGCTGTTGCAGACATGACACACTGATGATGATATACACTGACTGAAAAGGAAAGCACTGAAACATCAGCCCTGATGCTGTTGCAGCTTGTAAAATAAGCAGCACTGATGTCACGGTGAAAAGTACAACTAAGCTGATGTATGGCCTGAACTAAATGATAGCTAGAATGTTTGATTGATCGTCTGTGTGAAGAACAGAAGATGTTCTCGGGTTCCCCAGACTTCACAAACACCAACTGTTTAACTCTGACACAATTTTAAGAAAACAGTTGAACCAGACCCAAGACTCCACTTGTTTTCAAAGTTTAGTCTATTTATATTGTGTTTCTCTGGATTACATATAAAATAAATTCACTAACAGCACGATGAAATGATAGTTAAACTCACAGATGCTGTTTGTTTTTGCCCACTGCCCCCTGAGCCCAATTACTGTTGTTTACAGGCTCCAGATTTTGTCACATAAAGGCTACAATAAAGGGCATGGGTAACACGCTGCTCTGCAGAAGCACTGGTGCTTTAGGTAAGTAATTGCAAAATAACCTGTGACAGATAACAAAACAAGTTTCAGCACATCTTCCCCACATGGAGAATTATAGAAGAGATTTTTTTTCAGATATTTATCATCTGAAACAGTTCAAGTTTAATCTATAATTTGACTTCACTATTACTGGCAACCTTTTGCACAAGTTCATGTAAATTTGCTTAGTCCCTGTTTCTCTCTTTTTAAATTCAACACACATACTAGAAATATAATTTCACTTACTTATTAAAGCCTTTTTTTTGGCGCTTTAATATTAAATAACATTAGGTTAATGAGGTTTTTGTAGATCCTCAGCTGTCTCAGACCAAAGCTCTCATATTTGAAAACACTTTTAGGCTATGCCTTTGCTGTCAGTGCAGACACATTCATTCTACAGTTTGCTAATTATCAAACAACAATGCCCCTTTGTTATTGTCTGCTTCTTGCAGATCTTGTATTACATCTTCATCAATGCTGCCATTAACCATGGAGTACTGCACGCCCTCCTCATCCCTGTCTTTTCCACTTCCTGATTTCTGGGTCATGCTGTTGAACATAAGTCTATCATCAGACGGCCCCACAGAGCTTGCTCCGTCATTGAACATAATACTCACTCTCCCTCGGGTGAGTCACTCTATAAAAGCAAGATCTCAGATAGGAAGCTTTATTTGCACAATGTAAAAGTCCTTTTTAATTCAAACTAGTACCTGCCGGCTCAGATTAGGCTCACTGGGCTCTACGACAAATTAGTACACGCCATCGAACCCCATTCCACATGCTGCCATGCCTGAAAGGCGCAGCTGGGAGACTCCTGAAATTACAGCAAAATAGAATTTGACCCTGATAAGGTCCACTATCTATTCTGCCAAGTGTGACATTTTGATGAAATGCTGGATGTCTCGGAAGTGGAGAGCACTCAAGTATTTTACCCAAGCATTTTGGAGTGCATATACTTAGCTTGTAGGCTGGTGAACATAATATTTATACTCACACTTGTGAGTACTTTACTGTTTCAAGCACTGCCTTGACTGTCTCAAATTCAACCACAGCCATTCACATACCACAGATAGCAATTTTATACACTTCCACATGTCAAATACAATTGGTATTTTCATGTTTTTATAGTACACTATTTCATATGTACGCTACAAAAAACAATTTTCAGGTACTTCATTAAATTATTTCCATGTTATAACTTTACACTGTAAACTTCACTGCATGTCACCGACAATGTTGTGCTCTTCACTATATTTATTTAGTTGCAAATTAAAGGTTCAGCACATCCACATCTGTATTTGCAATGACTTTACTTCAATAGCCCATTTGTAAGCTGCCTGTGGCTAAGCTGGGAATAATAGAACAAAGTCACTAAACTCAAATATGATATAGAACAATGGAAGCGATGGCACCCTGAGATACACATAAAACTCCAAGAGTGAGTGAGATGTCAATCAAACCAAATGGTACTGCCCTGAGAGGAGGTGGGTGATGAGAGCTTTGCAGGTGGGGTTGGTGTGGTTGGATAGTGAACATGCAGGGGCTTTAATATTTTAAAATATGATGCATTGTTATTGAATAAACTACCAAATACTATGATAAGTAATTTCTCATGCCATGCCATGCCATGTTCTGTAAAGGGGCCCTGTACAATGAGCTGTAAATGATTCTTAGGGAATATGTTTTACAGGAGTGAGTCTTTCCTTGCAGGCTTTAGGAAATTTCATTGTAAGACACATGGATTTGTTTTGCAACAACCTGCGACGCTTAATATACCATAAGCATTTTAACAGCAGCATTGGATTCATCATAATAGGAAAAAAAAGCATTACTAATATCATTAAATACGGTTCATTCCGTGGTGACCCAGTGTGATAGCAAGCCAGGATGCACAATAGCAGCCTTCAGCCAGAATTCGTTTTATTATTTACATCTGTGCCATTTTACTGTACAATGTATTATACGGTATTATAGCTGTGCTGTCGTGTTCATGTTTTTTTTTTTTTCACTTGGCTGATTAGACCAGCTAGAAGATGGCAAATAACGTGATGTCAACAAACAGTATGCACAGAAAGAATTATAAAGCTGTTCCTCCCCAGCAAGTGAGTGATAGAGACGTCAATCAAACAGTATGTACGCTCACACGCAGTCCCGAGAGGAGGACTAATCAAGCAAGATAAGTGAAAACACCTGTGTGGGTGTGCTACGGGGGGAAGTAAAGGGGCATTACAACAGTAAACCAATACACTGTAACATCTACATCCTGTCTCGCCGACAAAATGATAATCTATCAGGTGAGCAGCAATTTGAAACCCTGGGAAGGGGCTGTTAATGTATGGACTACGCATGGTATTTAAATGTCAGAACTGCGGACCGGAAGGTTCTCGTGTTAATTCCTGAGTTAATTGCCCTGCCAGTAGCCAGTGTAAGAGGCAGTCCAGACTAGAGCTGGTTAAATTGTATTGTGCTGAAACCAAAGCTGGTAGACGGAATTCAGCCATCACTTATTGTATAATTTACACTTTTCCTGCCGTGAGTCTGTGAAAAAAGAAGACTGTTTTCAGCACCGTGGTTGTCTTTGCCCCAAACTCCTATATTTTTTTTCCCCGTCATCTTTGCTTGATCACATAGCACCTCTCATTCCTGTTCCTGGAAAAGTGGTCAGAAAGGAGCGGGATTTCTGGCGATTTCAATTCAGCCAGAGAGAGCCCCGATGATTTCCACTGTCTCCATCTAATCAGGGTCTGATTTACGACTAGGATGCAAAGTGAATGTAATTACTAACACTTAACTACCAGGTAGGGTGGAACAGCGGCAGTGCTGCGGGAACTGCAGGACCAAGAATGAAAAACAATCAGCGTCACTGGCCCTTTCACCTGTGCAAAGTACTTCTTCATAGAAACTGACATGGAAATGAGCATTGCTCTAAGTGGATGTTAAAAATGACTAATTATCGTTCACTTAGAAAATTAAACAAAAAAGTCTCCGAATCTGATCCTCTGGAACTCCATTGATGGCCACTCCTGAGCCTCTCATGAGAACGATTTTATTGCCCGTATTGACGCTGTAGTGCTTTGAGGGCGCATGCACTTGCGCACAGTGACGGATGGGAGGCGCTGCAGGGCTTGTGTGAACTAAACAAAGTGGAAGGGGAGGAGCAGCATCGGGAGAAAAGTGGCCACACGGTGTGCCAGCCCGTCCGAGCAGTCGCTTACATCTCAGATCCGCCACCGCGCAGGGAGCACAGCGAGACGCGTCTGCCAAGTCCTGTCCACTCCACTTGGTGACGTGCAGAGCGGTGTACAGACAGGCCACTCGGCGACCAGCACACAGCCGCTGCCGGTGCACGCTGTTCTTCCTTTTGCTGTAAAATGCAACAGCAGTCTTTGCGGGATAAAGACAGCATTCACACATAAGCGGCGTCGTAGCGAAACAAGGACAAACGCCGGGGGAAACAGGAGCAGCGAGCGGCCGGGGGAGGTAAGCGCTCCAGTCAGCGTAGGTGGAAAGCAGTCGCCACACTGCCTCTGTGTAGCCTTCGTTTTGACGTGCTTTGTTTGAGGCAGGAGTTTAGACAGCACACGGGCACTTGTCCTATCATGACAGAATGAGAGGAGGATCATCAGTTTCACTGCCATCCCTCTGCTGAGGACCATAGCCTACTAAATGGTGTGTGCAACGCTCACGTTGTGCGCAAGCGCTCCCGCAAAAAGGAAAAAACTAACTTCATGTCCCAAAGCTTGGGACAGGAACCGAAGGGCTTCGGAAAATAGTGAAGTATTTGAAAGGATAAAGGTCATCATCTTAGGACTAACAGACACACAGTTACGTTAAAAAAATACATCAAAAGCCTCGTAATTTGACAGAAAAAAATGTTAAAAATAGCCTGCTGTAATTCATCTTGAATTCTTAAATAATGCGTACACGATTGGGAAAAATAAAGTAGTTGCTGCACTTGAATGAACTACTGAAACGTGGCTTTACTTTTACACTATCTTCGAATTTATAGCTGCATATTTCTCAACAAATCCCCAACATATGAGCACAGGCTGCATTTAAAAAGAAGTCTTGTGTCTAGTTGTGCGCACTCTGCAAGGTTCCTAAGTGTGTTTATATAATGCTATTATTATCTTCTACAGATGTATATAACTTGCAGCTTAGACCAGACGAGACAAGACTCTAGGCAACGAAGCATTACTCATCACCAGTCCCATGTGTCGTTACAGTGAAGGGCTGGATGTGGAGCAGAGCTCTGTTTGAAAGGGACACTGGCAGAAAGTTACTGATGAATTCTGAGTCCGTCCATTTCAAAATGCTGTCACTCGTCCACCACAAGCGGTGTTTCATTTATTTTCTGGCAAGTGAGAAGGTGTTGATGAACGAATGAGGTTGGCACTGATCACAGTATTATCACATTTAATCTGTAGTCCAGATTTAGCATGATTTATTGTCAGCTCTCATGCCCAACAACGCACTTGTCCTCACTGCTTTTGGCACTGGTGCCTGTTTTTGAGCTTCCAACATGAGTGCATTGCTATATATAAGTAGGTGTACAGCCACCTGGCTTGACTGTGTGTGTTCGCTGTTGTTGTTATTGTGTTAAGGGGGTGAACATGTGGGGCAGGGATAGGACACACTTCCCCGCTGATGACATTTGAAAACCTTGCAGGCTGTCGTGAATCAAGGTGGGGATTAAGAGCTTTAGTCCTAGTCCTCCCTGAACAGACAGGGAGCTCTGCACTCGATAAAGTAAGAAAATGCATTTGCCTCAGAGCTGTGGCCATTTAGCAGGGGTCTTCTTGCATCATCTGCTGCGAGTGACGGAGAATTGTCTCTGCATATTTAGAATAACTGGTCACTGTAGGTGGATAATTACTCAGCAGCAAGATACAGTATGTGTGTGTGTGTGTGTGTGTGTTAAGCTACAGTACGCAGCCTCACTGTCTGTGGAAGTCTTGTGGCTTCTCCAAGTTGTCACAAGCTTCTTTGCCATAAACTCAATCAGGGATTATCCTTCTATATCAAACGTGATTTAGTTTGGCTGGGGAACCGCTTTGGCCTGAGGAATTCATTTAGAAATTACCCAGAGGCATTTATCCTATTAGCAAAGGCCAAGCAAGAAAAAAAAAAGAAAAAAAAAGACTCCTCTAAGATTGCTGATGTTATGGTCAGCAAATTACAATACTTTAGCCTGGGGTCATTTTTGTGTATTTCACTAAGAAGGAGGGCTCTTCTGCAGGTGAGGGGAGTTATAATTTGATCGGTGTGTATGTAAGGTGGGCCGTTAAACACAGGCAAGGAATGTAGGAACAGATGACATGCTGTGCAGTACAGTTGTATACTTGGATGAAGTAGTGATGCTCTGCTTTTGCTGCCTCTGGTGATGGATTGTAGTTTAAAGGAGTCCAGAGAACAGAAGCTGTGCCAGGCTCTCCCAACAAACATGACCACAGAGAGCCAGGGTCTCAGTGTTTTCCATGTAACAGCAGTCAGATAAACATAATGGCGCCTCAGCCACTGTAGGGCAGCAGCTTGGATGAGACCGAGCCATTTCCACTGTCTCCTTTCAAGAACGTACATATAATGCTTGTGTTTATCTGCACCCGCTCACCGAAGAAAAACGTTAATGTGTGAATGTAGTCAGCAATTACTCTGATTCTGGCGAAGCGGTAGGTATTAGAAGGCCAATCTAGAGCTACTCGCCCCCAATCAAATGAAAATGGAGAGCAATTGTGTGTGTGTTTTTATGCCTTTGTGAGACATTGAACTCCATTTTCTTCCAAGTTTTAAAATGGTGACTTTTTTTTTTGGAACAACATTTCAAAGATGCCCTAGCTGATAGCAAATTTTGAATTTCATTAATTAAAATCTCTTTCATACTTTAAGTGTCCACAATTATTGTACTTATGTGGTACACATGCGGTGAGGTCAGTGCCCATTCCAAAATGACTGAGAAAATATACAATGTCAAGTGTAAGCTGAAAAGTGCAATCTCTTCCAGTGTGTGAGTGTCAGATCCTGGTGAATGGAAACAATTCCTTGTGTTTTTAGCTTGAAAAGTTGTAGTGTGTTGAGGGGCGGGGGGGACAATACTGATTTGCACCACTCTAATATGTGCATGTCTGTAGCTGAAAAGAATAGCCATCAAGTTCTCGGGTGACAGTAAAGTGGGAAAATAATTTAATATTAAAATGATCAAGATGATAAGTTTTTCCGAAACATTTATCATGCAGTTTACACACAAACATCTTTTATAAAATTGGGGTAATCATAGAAGTTCTATTCTTAGTGAATTATAAAAGCCACTGAAATCAGTGGTGCATGATATTTTTGCACTGCACGATAACATCAAATTTTAACCAGCACCAAAACTAAATGCAGTGGAGGGGTTGGAGGACCTGCAGCATATTTCATGATTGCTGGTGAAGTAATAAGTTACTTAATATAAGCAAGAGCCGTGTTTCATACAACATGAGGTGATGCTGACAAAAACAAATGAAATGGGTTGCATCAGTGCTTTCTTGCTAAGAGTTATTTAAGGAGATTGATACCTCAGTAGGCTGTGTGTAACAAGAAGCTATCAGAAGTGACCGGTTAGCTTAGCGTAGCCTAGTCTGGCACATTAACCCCGTGTAAAGCAACAACAATGTTATTTTTATGCATTATTTGAACAGCACTCTAACTACATTTAATGTGTTAAATAGTGAGCTTCAGAGATGCTTTTAGGCAGATTTTGTAACCTTTACACTGAGCCAGGCTTCCCCCCCCCGCTTATAGTCCTTGTGGTAGTCGCTTCATGCTGTAGAGATGTGAGTGGTGCCTGTCTTTATCTACCACTCAGCAAGAAAGCATATTTCCCAAAATGTCAAGCTCTTTCTCTTAATTCTAAACTTGGTTAAATTCTCATGACATTTATGTAGTCCTTGCAACAAAACACAAATTATTTTTTCCAGTATAACAGTTCTTAGGCATAGTGCAAACAGGGTTCTTGGGTTTGGGATTTGGAATGCCTTTAATTCCATTTTAACCTATTCATCACATATATTTGTTGCTCTCCACTTTTCGTTTTTTTTTTTTTGTTCTGCTTGAAACTGTCATTTGAATTCTATCAGTACGAACTGCATTAAGAAATGGAGCCTATCATAGATAAATTGCTGGAGCCATAAGTGGTACACGTAGGTAGCTGAGTGCAGCACGCTTATCAAGGCAGTCGCATCTTTATTTTTTTCTTTCCAAGTAGACATGTTGAAGAGGCGAGAGCAGCAGTTAATTGACAATTGGGCCAAACTAGATTATCCTCACCTGTTTGAAACAATTGCCACATCCAAGCTTTACCAGGGCCTGCAGTCGGTTAATTGTTCTGACACTGGAGCGTCTGATGTTTATTAGTGTATCAAAGGTAACAAGCTTGATAGCAAAGGAACTGAGTGAATGCTTGATCTGTCTTGAGCTGGTTGGTTGTGTGCAGCTTTGAAATCAAGATGATGAAGGAGATTTCAGTGAAAGGAGGAGAACAAGATTTCACTTTCTATAGAAACATCTAGACAAATACATACACTTTCTACAGTACAGCTGAATATCATCCAAGGAAAAACTGGAGTTATCAATCAGTACTGAAAAGTGTGGCACCTTTTTCTAAAGACATTAAAGAAGGATTTTTCATGGTTCATGGTAGAATTTTAGGCACATTTAGCATCAGAGGTTCTTACAAAGCATGATGTACTTGTTAATGTGCACGGGGCAAAAGGCCATGAACAAATGCCCTGCTTTCCGAGCTCTTAAGAGATCGGTGAACTATGAAAGGCAGTCTCTTCAACTGCCTTCTTGAGCACAGTTGCTGGAGGGCCACTGATGCTGGTATCGTATTTCTAAAAAGCCTGCGGTTTCCCTGTTCAAATGGTCTCAAAATGCACTAAACCTCATATATATCCATGGAGGTTTGAGTTGGTAGCTCACTTTCGAATGTTAGTTTGTGCAGTTTCAAAATAATGTTTTTGATTGTGAAACAATAACATCTGATTGGATTCCATAAGTTATTTTCAAAAACTTAAAGCTTGTGTTTATGGATATGTGCAGATTTAGATGATCATTAGTAAAACAAACAAACAAAAAAAAACCAAACAAAAACAACAGTTGTTTTTACAGAATTATCTTCTGTTATCTTTTACTTTTGTAACCTCTTTGGTTATTACCTACAAATGAAAGCAAAGCCTGCAAACAGCGTTGGTGAAGTGCATATCCTTATGTGGATCCATCCATTTTGTCCAGCATGATACTGTGCACATACGTAGTATTTGTTGAGAGCTGTGCCCATGTACTAGTGCTACTGTGGCCTTAATATTCTCTATGTAGTCCATCAGCTATGCTTTCCAGGAAGCAGAGCCAGGCTACACTGCCTGACAAAACGCTGAGACTCATTATGCCCTGAGCAAGCAAGCTGACACCAAGAGCCAGGGCCAAGGGCCATACTTACCAGATAGGGACCCAATTCCAAATTTACCCATAGCTTTAACCCATTGTCACTTCATGCAGTGTTTGGAAATATTTCATTTTTTGCCAAAGAAAAGCCAGGCTTGCCTCTCTGAGAAAAAAAGTTTAAACATTAGCATAATTTTATTGCCCACACAAATGAATTCAATTCTCTTGACGTTTTTGGGGGCAGGGAGGGGTGAGGATTTGGTTTGGACTTGGGCCTGTGAGGCTTCATTTCGGAGGCCCCTGCAGTCTGTGAGTCTGTTGTGCGGTGAGTGGCTCCATGGGGGGCAGGTTAAGCTTGTTAGCCCCATATGATGACACCGCAGGTTTGCTCCATGCTGGGGGTGGGGGGTGGGAGAGGAAAGGAGGTGGACATGGAAAATCCTTTCTGTTTTGTAGCTCATCACCACCACCACAGCTACTGCCTTCTGTTTATGCAGACTCCCATTAAGCCTGGCTACAGGGGTATTTCTGCTCTTCGGCTATCTGACAGCCACAGCTCCCTCGGCATCTCTTTTATGAACCTTAGTCATTTTAATAAGGTGTATTTTACTATCTTATCTGTACTTTGGAATAAACATCATCCATAATAAAATATAAAATCTATTCTAGGTATGTTGGGGCTGTTAAAAATGCAGAATATACCAGAGATTATTTGAGAGCGCATTGGCCCTTAGAAGGACATGGATGCATTATGTAGTAATTTATTTGAAATTGAATAATTGAATCTGCCTTGAGGAGAAGCGCAGCTTAAAAAGAGGCCTGCTGGAACAGGTTTTGAGGTGGAATGTCAGGCTCAAACCAGCTCTGTCTGCTTGAGGCAAACCAGACTTCAAATTACTTCAAGAGGAAAACAAATTTCACCGGTCACTGAAGTCACTTGAACTCATTTCCCCCCTCGTCTTTCTTCTCAGAACCATGGGAAATTACAATAAAACTATTTGAGCTTTGCTACTGTCATTTCAGTAGTTCCCCCATATAGCAGCGGTATATGTAGTTTATGTGCTACAGTAATTGCACTGTGCAGTGTTTTTGCCTTGATTTTGTCATTTGTCTTCATTTTCCCAAGAAAACAAAGCATATTAAATGTTTTGAAAATGTTTGATATCAAGCAGGCCTTATGAGTAATCTTCTGAAATCATTATATGACCATTATGCATTATAAAGGATAACCAGAGCTGACAGGTTTTTGTGTGCCTGCATCTAGAGCTCTGACTACTTCTTAATTCTCTGCTATCAGTTTTATTTTTAGGCATCTGCTCATTCTGCCACTGTAAAACTCTAAATCATTTGTCTCCTGTAAGAAATGAACATGTAAATAGTTCACCATTAATAGAAGTACGCATAACAGTGAATTACAGCCAAGTCTGATTTGCATACTCCAACAGTCCAAGTTGAAATGTGGCTTTTGAGTTAAGAGGATGCATAAATCATGTCTTTGCATGAGGTGTGATATGCATCTGAAATAACACCCCATTTACAACCTGTTTGCAATAGCCTGGATATATTCTTTCAAGGACTAGAACAGCTTATAAAATATTGGCCTCATCCCAACCACCTAATGCTGTGCTGCATGTACTCCAGTGTTGATTAATTCATGTTGGCAGTAGATTTTCCCTGTATAAATACCTGCAGCACAATGACCAGGGTCATTAATTGTATTTAGTAATTACTGCACGGCATCTGGCAGCTAATAATAATAAGGCAGGCTGTTTTTATTTTCAGACTGTATGTGCTCTAGCTGTCTGTGGAACGCCCAGCTGTTGCCATTGATACACAATGAATGATGAAAAATTGTATGTTGTCACATTTACTTAAAATGGGTGTCAGTGGGTCACCTAAAAATCAAAATAGGACAATTGGTAGCTGGTTACAGGGGACTTTGCTTAGACTGTTGCCTCCGCTCGAACGAAAACTCCTGCTTACTTAACCTCTCTTTACATTGTTACAGTTCACTGGAGTGGACTTGAAAGTCAGGCCATTGGCGCTCATATCTGCAGCCAAGGAAATGAACAGTGAAAATCAGAGAGAAGCGAGGTCCTGCCTGGACACACATGAAGTGCAATGGTTCTGCTCGGTCTCTCTGCAGCTCATATATTTTATGTGTTGCAGTTTGGCTGTGTCTTGTATTCAAAGACACACAGACGTTTGGCTGCGATAAAACTGACCACAATGTTAATAAGACGACAGCTGAAGGTGGCATTGTAAAGATAGCTTTTGTCATTGCTCGGCGCCTGTGGGCCTCAGTGTAATTTTATAGCATTCTGGTGTAGACATTTCTGTTTCTCAGCATTTGCAAGATAGGCCTATCCATTCCCCCTCTCTGGACATGAATTCATTGCCACTTGGAAAAGAAGCCTTTTGATTTTATGAGAGAAATCTTTAGACTGTAGTTATGCCAGTCTGTGGTCATTTGACAGTCTGGCTGGCACAAAGCTGCTCGGAATTAACAGTTTAAGGAGCAGACCCTTGCTTTGTTTTCCCACTCTTAAATTTTGAGATAATAGCTTCACTCTGAAATGAGTAGTCCACTTGAAAATGGCTCCAACAGGCTTTTTTGAATGGAGGAAATGTGATGGCAGCCAAGTTTGATTATTAATGGCGGGTCTCCATTTCTCAGGCCCTAATTGGTCTCTGGTGATTGCTGAGTTTTCTGATTAAGAAATGCCATTAAAATTGATGTATCCTGCTTCCAAGTGTTTTTCGCAGTTAGATAGCTCCTTCAATCAATTGATAATTACACTGCTGATTCATTGCTGAGGTTCATTTTGACAAGTTTGCTATAAATTGGCACGGTACAACTTTTTTTCTACACATCTGGAAAATACTCGATTGGGTTTTGTGCAAAGTAAATTGTGACAGCAAAAAAAGAAATCATTTCCTTGTTCCACATTTTAGATTCTCAAGGAAGATGTTTAGATGTTATCTATAACATATTAAGAAGTGTTCGTTTATCACTTCCACCTTACTATGGTAGTCTTCTCACTGAATATCACTCAGTAGTGTCTTTTAGACACAAACTGCATGTTTGTCATTACGGATATGCTAGTAGTTAATTAGAGGAAGAGAAGGCAAAATATAAATCTATAGGGAGAAGTCAATGAGGTAGTTAATGATTTTGCTTTGTGTGGAGTTAATGGAAAACATCTCTAATTTCATGGCAAAGTAAACAGTTTTCCTACGGGGTTTCAATTTATTTTCTAGTAATGAATAAATAAATTAATAAACAAGAAAAGAGGGATTTCAGGTTGCTTTTTTTTACTCACCAGAACACCAAACACTGTTTTAACCCAGTATAACAACTTATAATGCAGCATTTGAATCTTTAAACCTGTGGTCTGCTATGTTTTTATGTAGGTCATTCGAAGTTGCTTTATCAGTGTTTTAATTATCATACTTTGTCGTGTGATTAAAAGATGTGGTAGCAGAACATATTGTATTTGGAGATAATATATTTTACAAATTCTTAAATATTTCTCATATGCAGAGTGAGATGCTAAATTTTCATTAAATTTAACTTTAGTATTATTTGTGCAACATAACAAACAGCCATATGTGACAGCCTTTTTTTTTTTTTCTTTTTTTTTTCTTTATTTAGACTCACTCTCTGGACAACAGCAGACACGTTTTAGCTCCGTAAACTGGTTGCAGAAAAAAATGGTTTTATATCAGTGAACTACTGTCTTTTATCATCCTTTCAAGGAAGATTTGGCAAGGTAGCTGCTTCTGTTCCTGCACAATCATCACAATGGAAATCAGATTTTTTTCTTTTTTTCTTCTTATAGGAATAACGAAACATGCTTCCATCCACCATTTTTCATCTTAAAAAGAAAAATGCAGTCAAAATGGTGTTCTACAGACTATTAAGTCCCAATGTGATGTATTGGAAGTAGAGTCAGCAAAATGTGATGAATGAGCATTCAATAACATTTTACTCTTTGGAAAGGCTCCCCTGTCTGCTTTACCTCAGACAGATGGTCCTGCTCTGCAGCTCATCCTGAGAACTGTCTGTAATGTCAGTGTATTATTTTGAAGGAGAGCAGATACTTAAACCTTTCGCACAATCTTTTAAAATATTTTTTGGCACCATACCTTAAGGAAAAACTGCAAGAGTAAATGTACCTACGTGTCCTTAAAAAGCTTGATCAACAACATTAAGTTTTCGTGCAGTTATACAGTACGTGGGAATTTTTCAAAAGAAGAAAAATTCTCTCAGGGTGCTGCATTTCATCAAATCATGTCCCAGAAGTTATTTTTATTCTGATGAACTTGATCTAATTTACCTTTTGGTCTTTGGATTTCAGTAAAAAGTTGCCTACATTTCCCATGACTTTTGAGAGCCTCCAGACAGCGTAGAACATGCCTGAAATTTCAACTGTGGACTTTATGTGTAGATAGATAGAAACAGCAGTAATCCTACTGAAAACAGAGAGGTTTTCCAGCTAAGAAAATAACACGATTCACACACTTTAAAGTTCAGTATTGCTGCATTGCGTTCTGGAGGCTGCAGTGGAGAAGAAAATTCTCAGTCTACCTGATCTATGATAAATTTATGTTGGTGTGATTGTCTAGAAAGAAGGCCCTGAGCTGTTTGATTGTTGCCAGATTCTATGAACACTAGATTTTTTGGTCTGTAGCTGCAGCAGCATTGTTATCAACATTCTGGCCATGGTACACTTGGAATTAGAAAAATACATCAAATGATATCCAATTTTTTTTTTAGACTAGAGATTCTGTCCTTTTTTGCCTCAATGGTCTTTATTTCTTTCATTTACTGTGATCAAGTCACAATTCAGACCAATAAAAGATGTTTGCCAGGATTCTTTATCAGTTGTTTTCAAAAACTAAAATACCCTTGTACGCTGATTCCAAACAGAAGCACAAACTCTTTCATGCATAGACAGACACACACACTGAGCGAGATGTGGTGACTTCCAAAGGCTGCCACCGCGGAGGAGTCAGATGAGGGCTGTTTTTATGAACACCAGCGCTGTTGTTACGTTCGACAATGATGGCCTTTGAAGTGTCATCTCCCATGCAAGCCCTCTCTTGTGTCGTCATCTTAAAAAGAGCAGAACTCTCAGTTTTGCATGTAATTGTAGTAATTTTTTATTTTCACTCAGACACTCATTTGCTCCCGATCCCTGAGAGCTTTTCCAACTGCAGCCATATGCCTTCAGTCTGACCTTTTTCCACTGCCAAATTATCTGGCATTGACCTCTAATGGTCTCTTAGGACAGTTGGAGAGTAACATGCCGTATGTCTTGAGGGAGTCATTTATCTCTTCTATAGACCAAAGATTACACTAATAAATCTCTTGATGCAGATTGTTCCACACTTGAATGTTTTTTTTCATGCTTGCGAGTGAAGGGATGGTGCTTTTTTTGTCATTAAAAGACAGCAAACATGAGAATATCAGGGCCAGATTTATGGACATTTTAATTTTCAGTTTTTTAAAGCCTCACCATATTCACCAACTGTTATTGTTTCTGCAGGTGTAGACGGCAATACTCAAAAGATCTAATTTGCCTGTGATGAGCATCCCCATCCACCAGAGACCAAAGGTACGGTAAGATATGAAAAGCTCATTATCTTGTGTCCCAATAAACATTTTATTATGGCACAGACAAGCCACACAGCGTGATATGAAACACAATAAATTATCTCTCACCGTTATCAGTTATATTCTGCCTCATCATTTTATTGTACACTTCTGTTTTCCCAAAGATACTATTTTGGGCATTTGTCATTTTAGTAATTGTACCACCATCAATATACTTAAAAATAATTAGTTTATCAAAAGAATGATGAATTGTAATCTAGTACCCGCTGACAAATTCCACTTTTTCGGTCTTAATGTGCAGTACCTGAACCTTTGATAGTGCTTACTGTGATATGCGTAAATGTTCTGTGGCGTTGGCCCGGTTTAGCGGGGGGTTGATCATCTGGAATTATTTGATATATTGCGTCATTAATTCTGCTTGACTTCCCCGCCGTGTCCAGAAAATGAGCTTTGTCTGTCTTTGTTTCTCCCCCGACAAAGATCATGCAATTCTCTCAACAAGCAAGACCAAGTCAGTCTCCAAGCAATTACGGCATTTGAGACTGATCTCGGTTCATTGAGAAATAGCATTACTCCTGGACTGCAGGACCCCAGGAATGTACAGACCCCTCTGGTGGTCTGCTCACTGCTGATGAAACAGAATTGAATTAATGGGGTTGCCCACTGCGAGGACTGATTAGAACGACATACTGCCTTTGATCCCTGAGCGAGGTGACCAGGCGTGGGTGCCACAGGCACATGGGGGGGGGTATGGGCTTTGTGTCTGTATATTAGTATGTCTATCTGTGTGTGTGTGTGTGCACAGTCCTGGGTCAGTGCATCACTGATGAACAGGACTCATTATGTGTGCTCCTTGATGGGGTTCAACCCTCACTGGGGGGCTTCAGGTGTAAAACCATTTGGTGGTGTTTAGTTTGTATGCTGTGCAGGGCTGCTAATACCTTGGCCTATGTGGTCCAAAACTGTGGTGGTCCATGCTGTGTTCAACTTTCACAGTTCAGCAAGTGAAATAACACAACTCATAAAAACCAAATTGTTTGTTTATCACTATTTGCCACTTCTTTACCACTAGTATTTAACACTTTGTTGGTTCAAGTGCAACTTCTTGTGGCAAATTTGAATGTTCCCAAAGTACACAACTTGATGAGAAGCACTTGAGCTTAGCATTATGCCTTTGTGCACCAGGGTTTCTCTACCTCAGCCATTAAGGCGCCAGCATACTTAACATAAGTGCTTCTCAGACTGCCGATCATCCTTCTGATGTCGGCATTAAGGAGGCTGCCTCCTTAATGTAACTTTAACTTTCCAAAACCAACAATCCAACATTCACACCACCTTCATGAAACATTTGGCCAGGTGTGTGTGTGGAGTAGCAAGGTGTGAATTTCACTTTCAACCTCCCTTTATTTCATTTTTTACACAACTGTTTCTGCCACTTTTTATTAGTGGTACTGAGTGCAATACTATGAATGCTTTTCATGGCAGACTCTGATAGTCACTTTTCCCATATTTAAGTGATTATTATGTGTTTTTTAATTTCAATTACAGCAAGCTTTTCAACTTAATGAATATCACCTCAACAGCATCACAACAGTTATTCCCCACACCTTGTACCTCAAATGTATTAGGGTATAAAATTATAGGTTTTCAACATTATCTTTAACCCTAATGCTATTATTTTGGCCTTGAAATGGTGCACTCTATCATAATAATAAATAAATAAGTCATAATAAATCCATTACGGTAGTTCCAGCTAATTATAACAAACAGCCTGCAATGTCTCACATTTGGTATTTCTTTACACTCTCAGCAAATATCACAAAAAAGGTGTTTAAACTTTTAAGGTCCATTATTTGATACCCTGCATGCAACACATCTACTTGCTAATCTAAAATGTCTGTGGGAATATTTTATGGCCAGTGGCTCCCCGCCGGCTGTGAGGTGTCACCATCCGTCTCCGTGTACCCATAAAACTTGGAGTGGTTTGGGGTTTTTCCATTAGTTGGTATGACTTTTCTTACTCCAAACAAAGTGCACCGCATTTAGCTTGGAATAGAACACAGTCTTGCATTTTCAGAAAGCCGTGGTGTGGTTATTTGTTACAGAGCCAGTTTTGAATGCCGTTGTTCTCATTTGAACTAAAAAGAATGAAGGATCCGGGGTGTGTTTAAACCACTGCAGACATTCTTGGTTTACATATGCCCTAAATCATCACAACAGAGTGTGAGAACAAAGAAATCATTCTTTTTAGTGTAGAAAAATGACAAGATCCGAATGATCAAACATGCCCTGCTGCCTGCCAAGCCTGCCTCCTTAAGTTAAGCTGAAACACAACACAATACATTTTCTTTTTTTACCACATACCTTGGGAAGTAATGGTCATCATCACCCTTGTTTGCCCGGCAGTGAGCTGTTTACGTTGAGGCCCCCAGACGGTAAGCTGGAACTGTCTGCCCGAATCATTCTCAAGGCCACTTCGAATAATGATAGATGACAAGCTTCCGCGAGGAAGAAAACACGTCTCCTGGTAGCACGCAGAGACTCTCAGACAAAGGTACCATCAGCTGGCAGCCTACCTGCTTCACTAGCTGTGGAGGAAAGTGTGTGTGTGTGTGTGTGTGTGGGTGGGTGGAGGTGAATAAAAGCCTCGAGGGGACTCTTCGTACAGCACCTAATGAGAAAGAAAGCTGCGTCTTGGCTGTTAAAGAGTGCAGTAAGTTGTAGTGAGACCTGTGCACTGACTCCTTCTCGTCAGTGAATGCTAATAGACCCAAGTGGTCACCTTTTTGTAGCAGAACAAGAAGTTTCAGTTTTGTGTTAGTCTGCAGGACTAACTTTGACTTTGGGCTCAACATTCAATATTTATTGTTTTATAAATTTTACATGTATTATGCTGATCTCTTTATTTCTATCTCTTGTCATTATGTCAAGCACTAGTTTGAAAGCTCCTTCTGGAACGGTGTGGGCGGGTCTGGCATGCCCTTCACCAGCCAAGGCAAAATGGAAATATTCCCCCTTACATTTTGATAACTAAAACTGGGGAATTTTGGAAACCATAAAAATCCAGAGTAAATTTGGTGCAAAGCTGACCGTTAATTTGGTGACTGTGTTTGCTCATGACCATAAAATGCTTTGTAAAAAGCTCATAAGTGAACTTTGAATGAGATTTCTGCATCAAAATACAAGGTCAGCAATTCATTGTTATTCTCAAACCTGGCCATTAATTTTCAAGGCACTCTACCAGATGAATCTGCTCTTTTTCCTAAATATTTTCTAATATTTTCTATTTTCATTATTTTATTCGTTATTTTAAATAAGTGAAAATATCAGAAAATACTGAGAAAGAGTATGAGTATCATCAAATGTTGTTTTGTCCAACAAACAGTCCAGAAGATCATACTAAACAAAGAAAAAACGGAATATTTTTTGCGATTAATTCAATGACTGAATGAATGATGAATGAATTGATCTTCACTGCTGCTCTGCACTACACCATGAACCAAAGCTGTACAAAATTTCACTGCAATCTGTAATAGTTTATGAGATGTGTTTTTATGGACCACTTGTTTCATGGACTGACCTTCTGCCTCAGGCTTTGCTGCCAGTGAAGGAAACATTCTTCATTAAAATATTTTAAACATGCATTTATATCACGCGTTCTCTTACCATACCACCAGGTCAGTTCAGCGTTTTGCATATATACTGCGCTATATATCAATTACAATTCATTAACCACAATGCCTGGAGCCATAATTTCAGTTTGTTTCTAACATTAATATGTGATAGCATGGAATTAATATATTTGTTTTGCGTTTTAAGAATGCATTATCCTTGTTGAACAAAAGATGGTGATACGTAATTACGAGTTGTGGTTATGCACACATGTGGCTTTACCTAATGGACGGTCCTGCTGTGAAGAGATAAAGACTTTAAAGTGCTCTCTCCTGTTCATTAGCCCTGTCTCACAGCCTGCCATGTGTCATCTCTCACTACCACAGTTTCTTTTTCAACATAGTTACATATAGCAGAAAGAGCCTTATGTAATGTTAAACGCTCTTTATAAAAGCCCTGCCTCTGTTTACTACCATTATTAAGAAAAAAGTCTTCACCTGCTGACAAAGGAGGGAAAAGCTTTGCTAAGGCATTTATCTGGACTCAGTGCTGTGTGTATATATATGGAAAATGATGGGGGTAGTTCTGCGTAAAGGTATGTTCTAAGCAGAAAAGTGATGTCCCTAATGATGTGACCTCTGACTTGGCCACCATGAGGTGCGTGTCTGATATTGTATTTGCTGCAGAGAGCAATCAGGTGTGTAGGAAGGAGGGAGAGGAGAATGCGGAGAGCAAGGTCATGGTTTGCACAAGCCTCCCCCGCTGCCATTCAGGAGACAACCTGTGGCCCTTGCAACGCGCAACCACTGCCTTAATGATAAAAATGGCTTCCTCCCTTTTTTTTTTTTTTGTGCATCCCCTTCAAATGCCGTTACCAGACCATAACAGAGGCGGAACATAAACACACAAGCATAAACACAGACCGCAGCTCGTGCTGTCACACGTACCCGGTTTTATTCTTGTCACATAAACAGCGAGGTATTGTCTCCTGCGTGCCCCTGGAGTGATTAAGACATAGGGCACTGCAGGAGGTCGGCCCATGGTTAAAGGGGCATAGAATCCTAAGAGGCTGACACACACAAGCACACACACATACTCGCAGCAGGGGTTTTAACATGGCATCTTATCCAGGCCATTGAGGCTAATGTCTGTGAATGGAGCTTGCTGGCACTTTTAGAAGTGCTATCAGTGTTGTCTTTTTTTCCTTAAAATGCCCTCAGGGACTGCACAGTGTAAACGCTTCATAAGGGAGAGAAAAAGTATGCAACTACTTTATGTTGAGTATCTCTTTCCACTAAGGAGTAGAGAAGTGGAATAAGGACAGTAATGCTACATTTGCAGTCATTAAAGTTGAGCTGTCAGATCATGTTTTATTCAGAAGATAAAATTTCTGTACCCAAAAAGGTATGACGCTACCTGCTGTGGCACCATGATGTCACCATCCTGTGCTCATAGTGATGTTTAAATAACCAGTTTTATACGCTCTTTTGTGCAGTATTTCAAACAGCAAATTGTAGATTGAGTAGGCTACAAAAGGCCAATTTTATTCATTACAGCTTCATTATAATCTACAATCTATAATTTACTACATGGGGGAAAAAAGTACAGTTTTTAAATAGTTTGAAAATGTGCCCTGATCTTTCATTGCAGAGTACTCAGTGTTTCAAACCTTTTTATTTTGTTTTACCAGAAACCAAAATTAAAAATCTCTCTCTCAGCAGTGTCAGTCCAGGATGGGCAGCAGTGACGCTGAGATAAAGATGAACAGCATATGACAAATCCCCACAAAGTAGAGAACATCAGGCATCTCAGATTTTTTTTTTAATACTGACTGCTGCAATTTATTGATAGAACCATAAGCTGAAGAAATACTGGGCTTTACAAAAGCACACCTGCAATGAAAAATCATTAACCTCGACAGTCAGACAATGACAAACAAGCTTTACCCTGATGTATTTGTCCATTGAAAGGCCCTTTTAAATGTCTCCTTTTATTCCTCTTTTAAATGGGCAATTCAGCAGAGGAATGTAAGTCAAACACAGTGACATAACACAAAAAGAAAGCTGAAAAGTGTTTAGCATCACCAGCTGTCCATCCATCCATCTATTCATTCATGAAATCCTGTCAGCCATGGTTTGCCTGAGCCCGTTGTTGCCAAACCTTCATTTTCTCTTTGGTGAAGATGTCCTGCAGCCTGACGATATCAAGCAGCAGGCTTTGCCTTTCCAGGGCATACAGTGTGTCTGTCATGTCAGCTGTCTTATTTAAGAATATCTACACCTGAATGTCCCCTTGTGCTCGGCCTCCATGTAAGCGATGCCATATTGATTTTTATACTGGGTATCTATGCTCTGGCTGCGGGGAGGCGTGATGGCATGACCCATATATCAAAGCTTAGTGTGTGTCATTAGTTGTCATCCTACTGTAAGATAGTTATCACAGCGGGTAAGGTATATAGTTTCACTTAATGTCTGGAGCAGCACTCAGTTTGAGCTTGGGTATAAAACAGTGTGTGCTTCAGGAGCAGAAGTTAAAGGTAATTTCATCTTTGCAGAGCATTTTATTGTATCATATTACTTTTGCTCTTTCCTCTTCACATTTTACAGGAGCTGCTGTAAAAAAAGATTTTGTTTTTTGGTCTTACATCCTGACAATAATGTTATTTTATCTTGCTGCAACCTCCACAATGATGCTGACAGCGATGCACACATAAAACAGAGCCCACACACTGTATTATGCAGTATATGCGATTCAGAGAAAAACCATAACTTATTACTGTTTCGTCCTCTTTGTTGCACACTGAACTTGACAGACCATTTTAGACTTTTCAGCTCACTCGAGATGTTTGAGTCAAAATATGATTTCCTCTCCTTTTGCCATCTGGGTTGAGCTGTTGCATAGCATGGCGGCTTTTTGTCCAGCAGCAGTTTTAAGAGCACGCTGACATTGTGACTAGCCATGGTCCACCCGCTCTAGCCCCTGTCAGATTTACAAAGATACATTTGAAAGGAAGCAATTTCCATGCCTAGTATGAAAACTCCTTTTTAACCTTAATTACATCGCCGCTCTGTAAGGACCAAATGTTCTCCGCTGAAATTAATTTCCCAACAGGGTCTCTTATCAAAGAATTCAGATGTACCTTCTTATCATCCGTGGTCAATGGGTCTGCGTGAAAATTTACTCTGAATTAATTGCGAGTATCATCTGCCAAATTTTTATTTGGATATCTCCCTAATGTTGACACAAGCCTTAATGGCCATCTGCCGAGTGCAGCTCATTATGGCACATATCTCTGTCCCTACATATGTGCGGGACGTCTCCCATGTTTTATGACATTTTCCACTGCTGTTCACAAGTGTGACTGAGGTGCCAAGGTTAGCGTGCACGCTTGTTCTGCTCGAGGCGGAGATTAAATAAATCTACATTTTCCACCTGAACTGGAATTTGATCAGACTCTATTTTAATCTATTGTATTGTGCTTTGATCTGCTAGGATTTCAGTTTTAGCCTTTGTCTTCAGCCTTTCTTGACCTCATTTGTTCTCAGTTCAATGGATTTTTATTTCTGACCTTCAGCCCAGCTCTGGTCATTTCAGTCACTGTGTGTACTGACATCCAAATATTCACTTTTTCTGTAAGCTGCCAATTTGTTTTATTTTGCTCTGCTCTGTCATTCCCATCCATTAATTTTATTTTTTTGTATTATAATAAGGGAGAAAAAATAAAATAAAATACAGAAAACAACAGTGCCTTGGGAGGCTGCTGTCACTTATCTGAATGGTTATTGTTCAGTAGAGCTGAGAGAGCAAATACAGATGTTATGTGGTTGAGCAATCACTGGCATGCTTCAGGTCATTTGTAGTTCACATTATGCCTGACTCTTGAAAGTAAAGATGCGATCTTCAGCTTCTGTTTGGTCTTGATATATTCAGTTAGTCTGTGTCAATAGTCTCACCTCTGGATTCACAAGTTGTGCGTTTGATGCATATGTGAAAACTGTGTGCAGTTTTATGGGTTAGACACATGTGTAGTGCACATGTCAAAGCAATTCTATAGGGGCTCAGCAGAGGTTACCCCATACTTGTAAATGTGCATTCCTGCACCATATGGGTTTTTCCACAATTCTGCCCCCGAAGCTTCTTCCAAACTCCTCAACATATCTTGTGTGCAACACAAATTGACTTTCAGTTTTAACTCCAGCTGCTTACTAAAATAATCAAAATTCACATCAGCCGAGGCGCTCACACAACTCAGCATTCTTTCCCTCCAAGTTGTAAACTGAAAAATGAAAGTGGTTCTTGTAAAATTGATTTTGATATTGGAGAGAAATTCATGTTGATAAAAGCAAAAAGAGAAGAAAGAGATATAGCATATAGCTTAGAGAATCTGAGCAGAAAAACAGCGCACAGTGAGTGCCAGTTGTCTCGAGTGTACTTCAGGTGTCAGATCAGCAGGTGTTCCTGACTCTTCCATACATACTGACCCACTGTGGCATCTAGAAATGATGAAAGAAAAACAAATATGTCAGTGAACAGTGTATCAAAACACTGCCCCTCTCTGGGTGGTTGTCACACAGGTGTCACTTCAGAGATGCCACCTACGGATATTGCTCAGCGTATTGATTTGAGACTGTTGACAACACACTATGGTATTTAAGAGCATCCAGTATGCATTCACTTGAGCTTTTCCCATTTTATCTCATCATCACTCATGTTCCAACCAGCTGTTTCTGTGTAGAGACTGGTCTTCTGTATGTTTACTTCTTCTGCTGTTTTTTTTTTTTTTTTTTTGTCAAACTTACAAGCACCCACTGAGATCAGATTAAAGCAGACATGTCAAACACAACACCACCGAGTCGCATGCCTGAAGCAAAGCATGCTGGGATGGAGCGACACATACAGCATGCTGCTCTGTGATAGCTGAATGGGCCTGTGATGTAAGTGGCATTGTCTCCTGTAATTGCTGTAAATCTGATTTGGATGAATGGTTCGTGGGGCGATTTAACACAGTCATACTGTAATATGTTTTTTATGAGATTTC
This sequence comes from Scatophagus argus, assembly GCF_020382885.2. NCBI lineage: Eukaryota > Metazoa > Chordata > Actinopteri > Scatophagidae > Scatophagus > Scatophagus argus. Next base: position 14,181,018 of record NC_058511.1, read on the forward strand.
CCATAATGTTGTTTTACATAGGATTCATGCTGCATATTGTCTATTTCCTGTCCATGTGCTGTGCGTCTACAAAGTCCCTCACACATGAGCTGAAAGCATTTTTTTTTTCTTACACATTTAACTTTAAAAAATACTGTCCACTGTGTCCCTCTGTTAACACCAGCTCTCTTCACTGGTGTAAACTGACATTACTCACAGTTTGTGGCATTTTAAAATGCTAACAAGTGTCTGAAATGTCTTCAGGGGAAAACTATTGTGGAAAACAAAAATTACTCAACATCCACCTGTGATGTCTGCAAAGGCACCTGTCCTCACAGCAGTAGTAGCCTAAGAGCCGAGTTTCTTGAAAATAACACAACTTTGGGGCAGTGTTTGTAAATTTGTTTTACTGTGTTTTAACAAGAAAACAATTGGAGCCATTCCAAGAAACGAAAATACTGGCTACATTTCTTCAAGCTAAATTATTTAATTATGAGGCGTTATCAAGCATAGAAACTACTTGAAATGTGTACTGTGTAGCAAGATTATGTGCAGAAATATCTGATTGGGATATAAACAAAGAGGGGAAGTGAGCCAACAAATTGAAATTTCTGGCACTTAGCCGACTCCTTAACCTCTTAATTTACTCTGAATTTTTCAAGAGTTAATTAAGTTAGAGTCACAGCCTCCATTTTTTGTCACACCATAACGAAAAAGTTTGGGCTCTCTCACTTTACCCCATATATTATCATTTTTTCATCCCCATGGCAAGAACATGGAAGAACTTTTTGAGGCAGAAGTTACTCTTCTCTATCATCTCTGGGGAATGAAGTTTTTTGACATGCCTGGAGTGATTTCAGCACATCCAAGCAAAGAGCTGACAGGGTCACCAACCTGTGAGCCTCAGCCCCTTCCTCTTACACTGCCCTCATGCCATCCACACTTTCTTTTCTTTTCTCCCCACTCTTTTAAAACTTGATTTCTCTCTCTCTCTTGCTGTCTTTTCTCTCTCTCTCTCTCTCTCCCTCCTTCTCTCTTTACCAGTTCAGCCACTTCTGGGCTGAGAGTGCATCTTGTTTTGGTTGTGAAAAATCAATAGCCATTACAAGAGAGAGACACAAGACAGAGACAGAGAGACAGAGACAGAGAGAAAGAGAGAGAGAGAGAGAGAGAGAGAGAGAGAGAGAGAGAGAGAGAGACAGGCTCCTATCCCTGTCAGTCTGACCCTGCCTGACGGCTGTCATCTCCCTTAATTGCTTTGCTAATATCATCCCCACTCAGCCTGGATCTAGGTCAGCAAGGCCCCTCTGCTGGAGCTGACTGGAGGCTGTCCTTCTCCATGATCTCTCCCTCCCTCTGCCTTTTTTCATCTTTCCCCTTTAGGTCCATCTCAATTGGAATGAAAACATACAGTAGGAATATGAGAAAGATACATTGTTTCTTGTTCTGAGATGACCTGGCTTTGGATTAATCCAATCAGATACATTTTTTTTCCACAGCAGTAGATAATCATTTATGCACCCTGCGCTATTCTGGGAGTGGAAATAGGCTTGCCAGAATTAACCTTTATATTTCCCTCAGGTGATGCACGATCTGCTTTTTCTTTGTCTACCATCTTCTGCTGTTTGCACCTCTAGGTCCGACCACAAAGCTTCTTAGTAACTGAGAGGCTTAACATTAATAACTTCAGCAAATAACGTGTTTGCTGTTTGTTTTGCATGTTAGTTTCGATAATTAAAACAGTAGAATAATTCATTTCTGTTGGATACTGCTCAATGGTTTCATCAAAACAAGGCTTAGCATGCCAGGACTGACTATAGATTCAATGCAGTTGACACTGCAAGAATTAACTATTACTGCTGTTTATTTAGCAGGGTGAGATTGTGTTTGGAAAATTTAAAGCTGCTGTCGGTAACTCGTATGCTGAACCAGTTATTTAGAAGTAATAAAAATAAATTGCTTTTTTTGGTGGTCACAGATGGGCAGGAAGATATGTTTCGAAGCAGCTGTGTTAAGTTGCTGTTCCTTTTTCAAAATGATGTATGATTATTATAGATGTATGGAAACCATTTGAACAATGGTTTACCCTTGTGTCAGTCAGCGGTGGAGATGGGGTCGTTTGTCTTCATTTTGTTAAGGTCTAAATTAAAAAAATAAATTTAGATATAAATAAATAAAATGATAAATAAAATCTCTTTCTCCTCAACTCATATAAAACAGGTTAATGAAGTCTGGAAAGCCAACACCCTATTTATTGTTCCAGACACATCATGCTATGGTCTCAAATCAGTCAGTACAATTTTTTTTTTTTTTTAAACCATCAAGTAGGTTTGCAGAACATTTTCTAAGATGAAACTTAATTTTGCCTTGCAGCTTTACTTGGCAAAATGTCTGCTGGCTAAAGAAAGTAGGCACAGTGAAGTCGGTGTTTCTGGGTGGAGAGGCTGAATATTATGTGAGTGTTGGGGATGAAGCACAGACCAGCTGTTTTCTGCCTCAGGGAAAATAGCAATATTCTCACTGTGATTTAGTGAGCCTGCTCTGGTTCAGGGTTTTTTTCCCCTCCCTTTGTCCAGGTTAGTTTTCATTTCTGCATACTTGTCTCACCTTGACACATAGTTTAATTAGCACTAAACCTAAATTAGGTATGATTTTGTTAATATTACATTAGGACAGTTGTATCGGGATCTTGAGTAGATGGGACCAGTTCCAAGAAATTTCCCAGCATCTTTAAATCCAACTGCAAACTGTCACACATGAACACAACAAACAAATTAATAATGGAAAGATCTGTAGGAGAAAGCAACAGATCTTATCATCAGGGTGCTTGAAAGCTTATTCCTCTGGCTGCAGCTTCTTTGTTGTTTACATCCACACCGTGGCTACAGGCAGCCATTTTAAACAAGGTAGCAAAGCACGGATGAGAGACAAGGGGCTAGTAATTGTGTGAGCTGCAGGGCTCTGAGCCAGGAACTGTCAAGACCTCATACTTTCCCCTGCTCCTGGTTTAATGGAGCATGCGAGGGCCAAGGTGTGCTGCCCTGGCCCCAGCCTAGGCTCTGCTCAAGTGGCCTCCCATCCTTCTCTGATAGGCACAGTGGAACAATAACCCTAAGGTGGAGCAGCTGGAGAAAGTATTAATGTAAGACCCTTCCTGCAGGTTGCTGTTTCAGCCTCACTACCCTCAGTTTCCTTTCACAATTAGATGCCTCTTTTCATCTCCTTAAAGGCAGTAAACCTGTGTTGTGCCTCAAGCTGTATTGTTGATATTCAGTATAAATGTACATAGGTGTAGCTCATCGCTCCCTATGCAAAGGTTTTTTTTGTGGTTTTTTTTTTTTTTTTTTTTTTTTTGAACAACATCTCCATCCCCTAGTGGGCTGTAATCTTGTGTCTATTGGCTCAGTCGTAGATTCCAAACACAGTCGAAGTGAAGCCTCTCTTCATGGTAGTGATGGTAAAGTGAAAGTCCAGCTGTTGCCCAAACTGTTTGCTCTGGAAGATATTGGGAGATGAATAGAAGCAAGCCCTCTGGTTAGCACAAGGCCTGTTGTTTTGGAACTGCTATTGGGAATAAAGCCTAGATTTCACATATCTGAGTATCACTGTACAGACCACATCCAGACTTGGTACTAATTAGCTTTTGACTCACAAAGACACATTTCTGATTCACAGTTTCTCTGCTTGCTCTACGCCTGCATTTTCTCCTAACCAGCTTTCTGTCACTGAATTTCATTATTGTTCACTGCACACCCCACTGCCCTCATGATAAAAGAATTTTGACTTCATTACAAATACCAAGTTTGTTATCTATTTTAATATGCTGAACTGTGATACCACTTCAAGCAAGTCAAAGTATAAAGCATTTGAAGAGCTTTGTAGCTATGTTGATTCTGTGGTCTGATTACAAAGACTTTGGTGATCCCCCTGACTTTTCTTGTAGCATGTGTCACCACATTTATGGTTTTGAGGGAAACAACATTATTGTATGCATTGCCAAAAAATGTGACACAGACATTCATGGCCCCCTTAGCACGAATTATATTAACTTTTGGGACTTTTCAGATTTTATTTAAATGGTGCAATACTTTGGTTTATGGCCAAATACCTGCACTGCCAATGACATTCCCATCAGCTTCAGGTGTGCTAATTAGCATACTAACATGCTAAACTAACCAGGGTAACATCAACTTGATAGCATTGTAAATGTGACCTTATTAGCATGCAATGGAAAGCATCACTGTATAGAGTCTAGCAATTAAAATGTTAAACTGTGCAGCTATGCATGTAGAATGATATGTTTTTTAAGTTAATTTTGGACTTAAAAAAGATCAATTAAGTAAAGTCAGAGCAGTCTCAAGTCCTATTTTTTGTAAACCGTCAACAACTCTGAAACTGAGCAAAATAATCTTTTGCAGGAGAAATGAAACCGTAATGAAACTTGTCTGACAGAGGCAGTCTTGTACCCAGAAGACTGCAGAAAGCTGAAGTCCAGGAAATTGTGCAGGTGCTTCCAACACATTGTTTTATCACTGTCTACTCTGTGCCCAGGCAGCACACAGGCTCGGCTCGGCTCGGCTGCGGTCTCATGTTCATTACCCAAAGAGTGTCTGGTGGCAGTGCTTTCGCCACTTACTTCCTCACTGGAGCACCATCTGCAGCTTACTGCCTCAGTGTTTGCCTCACACTCCCAATCCTATTCAGATGTGAATGCCAAAACAATCAGATAGGAAGACGTTGACATGAACACTCTGAGGTTGAATTTGTGAGTCAAATTTCCCTCTTTGCTACCCTGCATTCTGGTAAACAGATTTTGAAGATGAGCTTGTTGAGTGGTGTCTTCTTCGCTATGCAAGGCCACAGCCTCACAGGGGAAAATAAACAGCAGTATCTGGGAGTGAAGATGATGACAAGACTATATTAGGATGATCTTTCCATTGCTTTTCAAATAGCTTCATTTATATCTATATGTATATGTATTTGTGTGTATGTGTATATATATATATATATATATATATATATATATATATATATACACACACAAGACTACACACACACACGCACAGTGTAGTCTTGTTTGGTCTGTGAACAGTATATAGGTATATATGTAGTATACCTGCAGCAAACTTCCAGTTTTCACATTTGACATCAGCAATTGACTCCCATCAAGCTGTAGATAGGAGTCACTTCACCATCAAAAGTGGGGGAATGAAAGAGGTGTATTTTATTACAAAAACCACAAACCCATCAACACCTTTTAAAGATTTTGTGCTTATTCAGGGAATTCTGTGTTTCTTGGCTCACGTCAAACTCAGGGTCGTGTTGCTTTTGTTGTGCTTGAAAATATTCAAAAACAGGGGAAGCAAAATGAAATAGCTTCAATCAGTCCTTGATCATTGTATATGGAGAGCTGCGGGGAAACTGTAGATAAAATGGAATAGTTGAAATCAGTTCTCACACACACAGTGACATCAGCATTACCCTTCATCATCTCCAGGCCTTTATATTAACAGGAGAATAAATTCAGAGTTAGTTTCACAGCTGGCAGGGTTGCCTGCGTGATGTGAACCCTCTTGAACTATTGTAATAATCCACAAAACATTGCACAGCTGGAGGTGAGATGCTATCTAGTGCATGCTGGATAATGGACACAAAAACAGTTTCATTCAAGACATCAAACTGTTCAGTCATTTTGAAGGATGGTGGCTGCTATGCAGGCCAGTGCTTGAAAAACATGGTTTAAAAAATGTTCAGTCTCTCTGTTTTGTGAATTAGGAATCACAATAAGCTTTGGTGGGTTTTTTTTTTTTTGGTGTGACATTGTTTTTGTTTCACTTAGGTGTAAAACCTTTAGGCCCCACAGACAGTTGGCTCAAGGAATGGCAGTGTCCAGTGTCAGTCCACCGCTTCATAAAGTCTGGAGTGAAATATCTCAAAAACGACTGAATAGTCCCCAGGCCATGAACATGACCTTTCATGTAGTTTGGCTTATAGTAAAATGTTTCAAGAAATACTGGATGGACAGACATGAACATTGGGACAAATATCCATATTTCTCAGATGATTTATCCCAGTGACAATATTCAGTGAAGTGCCTCTGCGCCTACAAGATGGATTGGCACAAATTTTGGTAGAGACGTTCAGGTTCCCCAGAGCATGGAGTCAAATAAGCGTATGGATCTCTTGATTTGTTTCCTACAGCTCCACCAGCAGATGAACATTTGTCTTTGTCCAATACTTGGGTTTATCACCAAAAGTGTAACCTGCAAAGATCCTGATCTTCCCCTCAGCCTCGTGTGTAATCAGTGCTATTTAGCAAATTTTAGCATGCTAACATGTTAAATTAAGTTGGTTAACATAGTAAACATACTACATAAAATAAAAATGCCAATAACTGACTGGTGTTTACACTCAGTACATCATTAATAGAAAATATCACACCACATGTATATCAGTGCTAACAATCTCTACATTATTATGTTTTACATATCAAAGATATGTTAAGTTGAATGAATAAACTAGTTTGAATCCTTTTAGTCTCACCTTGCATCCTTCAGATTCAATGTACGATGCCTACTACTACTATACTAACAAAAGTACATCTGTGCAATGACCCCTAATTTTTATATTTCAATGTCACTTGAGACCCAGACATAGAACTTGAGTGAATGTGATATTTAAGGAATTAGCAACAGGACAGTTCGTTCCCCAGAATCTTCAGGTCATGTTAGATAGATGTGTCTCAAATTATATTTTATGATTGGACTAATTGAAGTGGCCAGTCATTTATTATGTCTGTGGCAGGCGGCTTTACTACCTCCTTTGAGGCGAGCAGGCAAAGAGTCACATCGTGGACAAGGACGAGCAGCTTTCTTCATTACTCAAGTCCTCATCATAATCTCATTTTCTACCTGCGACCAGTCAGACAACCTTTAGATTCGGTTACGTTTCGGGTCTCAGTGGCAGTTTTCGGCAAGTTTGGGGCGGGGGATGAAGATATTACATTTCTGGGTCTGATTAACCTGAAGGTTGAATCACAAGCCGTGTCATGTACTGCTGTTTAAAGCCATAAAGGAATATGGCATTCTTACGTTCTGTACAGATTCAGGATAAATATAAGATGAAGAATACATAATGAAGAAAATAACAAGGCAGGAACTCTGACACTAATGGGTGAATCTACTAAAAAAAATTTATTACATAATTAATTACCATCATCACATTATAGCTTGTCTTGACAAGAATAGTCCTCAGACTTGTCCATTCTTGCTTTGAGCAGCTGTGTTGCTTTATTTTCCCCATGGTTGTGATTTGATATGAGATTCACTAGACAATTTCCAGTTTATTACTGCTGTGTCCAGGTAGTCCCTGATAAGATTAACCAATGTCCATGAATCATTGCTGGAGAGTATTTGAGGCACCGGTCAGCAGCAGAATGTGTATATGGAGGATTGTTCACCAGAGCAGTACAGTGCCCTTGTGATATGAGCAACACTTTAAAGAAACTGCCCCAGACCGCTGATCCAAGACTGCTGTGATGACGTTGTGTTTCTCTTCTGGTATTGGCTGAGGTTTGAATTGAGAGCATGGGTGTTATGATCCCTGAACTGTGGGGAAAACACTCTCCAGCCCTAAACCGAATTTCCACTGAAAGATTGAGGAGGCTAACATGCTCGGGGCAAGGCTCTGAACTCTCTTTCTTTTCTCGTCTTGTCTTTTAATCGCATCAGGCTTTTAATTATTTCATGAACTAGTCTTAGACCCTTTTTTAACCTTTCATGAAGAGCTGGGGAGATAAGAAAGCTGTGATTACTGCATTGGTTCCCCAGAATCTTGGCACGCTCAGTTTTAAAGGAGACTTTTGTTTTCCCATAACATTTCTGGTAATTGTACAAAGGAAGGTGTTGACTTTGACTGATGGTTTACCCTTCCAACACTCACACACACATACACATATGCATTCCCATGCACACAAAGAGTTGATGAATTATGTATTGTGCACTGGAAACAAACTAATCAATATAAAATGTCTAGCTTCAATATTGACCAGGAATGTGGTACACATTGTCAGCGAGGATGAATTCACATTGTACTGAGGTGTACGGTATGTGTTATTAATGGCTGAATGTGTTTCACACAAACGTCATTCTTCAGCAAACAGTAGAGCACAAGTGCAAACTTACAGAGAGTTTAGTATTTGTTTATCCCAAGTTATCTCACGCAGAAGCACTGGTGAGTTGCCTTAATCCACCTACATATAGGTGGATGGATACCAGATCTGTGTGTCTGTGTTTACATCGTGCTCGTCGTGCCTCTGTCAGGTCGGCTTTGCAGACCTAATCCTGACAGGTGAAAGTGTTGTTCATGCAGCCTGTGTGGGCTGTTGCCTGTGATACAGATAAACTGTCTGAAATCAATAAGCTTCTGCGCCACTCTGCCCGTTTGCACTTCCCCACCTTTTCCCTTCAAAAGGTCAGAGGCAGCCCAGTCTTTTAACTCTTCATTGTTTAGTGTGTGTCATGTCCAGCCCTAATGAATCTGCGTGTGGCTGGAAACAACCCACCCCCCCACCATCAGCCCTGCATCTTCTTTCTGATTTGTTCTGTGGTTTCTTGGAAGATGGATTGTCCTAGCGTCCTTGACTGGTTTGCAGTATGCTCTGCCATACCCTCCCTCTATCCTGCATTTTGAATCACCGTTCTCTGTTTGATGGTAGGCAATTACTGGAGATTGTTTTTCTTTTGTTGTACATGCTGGTCGGTACACTGCCCCTTTTCTTTTTGAAAAGTAGTGTCCTGTTTTTCCCACTTGACAGATGCACAAAGCTTGAAGATGACCGAGATTTGCTTTAGCGAGCACAAAGATTGATAGGTGGTTTATGGGTAAATACAGTCAAACGTGTTGAACAGTTGGATCAAATCAGTTGTCTTTGCTGTGTATAGTCCAGGCATTCTGAAAGTATAATTATTGTTTATATTGATGGTTTGTTGTGGAACACAAAGCATTGTTATGGCAAATACCTATTTTCAGAGCCTGGAAAAACAAAAATAATTTCAATAAACACTAGTTGTTGATTTTGGCTACTATGTGATTGTGGTTTATTTGCTGTGAGAAGGTATTAATGGTGCCATCTTAACACCTACCCACAATGCCTCAGCCAATTATGCAGGTTATTCAGATTTGATAAGAACCTTTAATTAAAAAGAACTTTGGTCTTCATGGAAAAAAATAATTATATCAGTCTCAAATCCAAACAAACAATGATGAGTTTAATCTGGTACTTGCTCTCTGTCAGGTTTAAGATATTTTTTCTAATTATAACCATATCAGTTTGCAATGAAATGAGGCTGCTCTTTTCCCCTGGTAGCTCTGGTTTTGTCTTATTAAATCAAGCGATATAAATAGTGGAGAATGTGAGAGAGATGATGTATAGCAGTAATGACTGATAGCAGAATTAGAGGTATGGATTGGTGGAGCACAACGACCTTGCCGTCAAACATTCATATCTGAAGATGTGGGAAATAATCAGTGTCGGCTCCCAGCGCGCAGCAGCAAGGGTGCCCCTGATGACTGCGCTGCAAATGATGAGCTTCAGTGACGCAGGGGAGTGTGTTAGAGAGATGTGCTTCAGTTTCTTTTTCTTTTTTTTGTTTTCCTGAGTACATTACAGAGCCTGTGACCCTTCACCAGCCAAAGGGGTCGCTCATTAAAAATGGCTGCCTCTCCACCATCAAATAACGACCCAGTCTAAAGCTGTTGCTGTAATGTTTGTTTACAACAATAAAGCATCAGATTCCTACACTAGTAATATTTGTGCACAGTATGGAAGGAAAAAATCAATATCAAAGCCTCTCATTCTGTTGAAAAAGTGAGGCATGTAGTTGAGCAGTGCAGCCCAAAAGTTCCAGCAGTAATCAGCAGGAAAACACCAACCAATCGCCTTCAGCCTTTCTGGCGTATTGATATTTACTTGGCTCAAAGCAAGTGCGATTTTGTTTGATATTTAAAACGCTGGGATACGGGATGTTAACAGCGGGGATGTAGACGTCATGGCACTCCACAGTGTTAGTAGTCACCCGAAAAGTCCTTGTGACATTCAGCAGTTGGAAATGGCATTTGTGACATTCACTGAATGAGAGTAATATATTCACCTCGGTTGGCTCTTCTAGCCCCTCACCAGAGCAGACAGCTGCTATAAAGGCTATGTGCAGTATGAAGTATTCTCACACTGTCAACAACTTGCTGAAACGGGCTGCATGATTTTATCACCCCAGAATGGAGTGAAAAGCCAGTGATACAGTGCTTATGCTTTATTTAGAACAGTTGCAATATGGGGTTTATCTTAGTATAATATACATAAAGTATTCTCACACTCACATTTGTGTGTTATTTTTCCTTCTTTATTATCGTACTGTACCACACCAGACCTGCTTTAACCCACACCGGAATGCGGCGAAGATGTGGCAACAGGCTATTACTTTCTGACATATTGCAATGCACATGTCATTTAACATTTCATTCAAGTGATGGACAGGGACGCGTTACCGCATTCAGCTTGTCAAAGAGATCATTTCATAATATCTTCTGTTCCTCACGCCATATTAGATGACAGAATGGCAACTGCTGCTGTTCTTCCAGTGCTGATGTGGAAGCCTGATACCAGAAGTTTTATTTACTGTTATCATGCAGTGTGTGTGTGTGTGTGTGTGTGTGTGTGTGTGTATGTGTGTGTGTTGAGGTTGGGGTGTGTGTGTGTGGGGGGAGGGGTGTTCCTGCTTTCCACACAATTCAGAAATGAAATTCTACCCGCCTGGCTTAAACTTTGCTTGAAATAAGTAATCCATCACTGTGAACAATTCGAGTTACAACCTCACTTGCTCTGCTCTATTCCTTCAGTTATTACTCCCTCTCAGCTATGCCTCAGGACACTTTCCCATTCATAGATTTTTCTGCTTCACTCTATTATTCTATCAGTCTGAAATCTGAGATCTTTAAGCTACCACTCCTCTCACTTGGAGTTGATTTCTTTATTAGTTATCTGCATGTTTAATGCACTGCTTCCAGGTGCAGGTACACTGATGCCAATATTCAACCTCCACCTTCTCTGCCAGCGACAGTATGGCAGCATTGTATATTGCTCAGACAGTGGCTGTTGATGGAATCTGTCTGATGTGTCATCTGTTCAACCTCAACCCTTTTAATTTATGCAGCGTGCTTGATAAATTTGTATCCTACGGCAAAGGGAGATGTTATATGTTATACGGCTCTTGTTCCATGTGCAGTTCAACTCTTTGCGTGATTATGCTGAAAGTGGTATCAGTTCGTTTCTGGTAACTGAAAATTGCCAGTCAGCATTGTTTGAGAAAATAGCATCAGCCTTTTCATCACTACCTTGGTCATGAGGGTTTATCACTCAAGAAGGTCTACAAAGACATGGTGGCAACAGTAGAGAGCTAAGTGGTCACTGTTTTGACTATGATTGAGGTCTGCAAAAAAGGGATCTGTATGCTTCACAACTGTTGGATTAAATGTATAAACGTATGATGGGACTATGTTGGAAAACTAAAGGTTATAGCTTCGGCCATTAACTTATCAGTTGCCCCTCACATGTCCAAATATCATCTATCACTCCATCACTTGTTTCTCCCCTGGGTTTGACTGTCGGCATAATATGAATGTTTTTGTAGCAGCCAAGTCTTACATGTAGATGTTGTGGGTCCTTGACCACAAACCAGTTGGGAGAGTTTTCAGAATTGTCCCTGCTCTCAACTGCATTATCACACAACAATGGCCTAGCTGTGGCGAAAAAACAAAAAGATATTTACTGTGATGGATGGCCCATCTCAAGGAAGGGTCAGGGCTCTGTGATTAGATTTTTGGAGTGAACTGAAGTAAATGTAAACCAATGGCTCCCTGGTTGATAGAAAATCAGTGTAATCTTATGACGTGCTTTGAAAAGTGCTTGGCAATAATGTTATTTGTAGTGGAGGGCTAAAACTTGCCTTATCACCAGTGTGATCCTTTAACTGGCAAATGTAAGATAAGAGTCGATACAAATGCTGTTGGATTTGAAAATAGCTGTTGTGTATTTCTAGCATAAACATCAACAGGTGAACTAACGCTTGAACCCCCATTCAAGCATTCAAGAAACAAAGAGAGGAAGGAAAATAGATGGGTCTTGCCGGTGATGTTGAGAGGTGGGCCAGCCCTTCAGGTCGTCTAATGAGAGATAATTCAGTGTTCTCCTCTCCACCGCCAACAACTGCTGCTGCTGCAGATCCCCTGCTGTGCCTGAAGGACGTTGGAGGGCCCTGCGATGTCCACCTTCTCTTTGCCTATTCTCCTGCCTGATCACCCTGTAATTAGCAAACCCTTGCATTTAATCAGCATAGTCATCATAGTCATAGTGCTGAAACCTAAAGGAATAACAACGACCCTGAGAGACGGTAAAGATGGGAATTTTCCTGTGGTCTCTGGCTCCATTGTGCCACTGTAGAGCTGTGATTGACTTGGCAAAGGCTAAATCAGGGCTTGCCAGGCTACTGCATTGGAGTAGATTGTCAGAGAGCAAGTATGAGTAGGGAAACGAGAAACCAATAGAGCTCGACTGCACCTCACAGCTGAAGAGAGAGCAGCCTATTGTATTTACAAGACAAGCGTGCATGCGAGCGCTCTTCTCCTCTCCATCCTGCTCGTCCGCTAGAGGATCGAGAAGGCGTGTAGCACAGAGTCCACAGAGGGTTCTCAACAACGCCGTGCATTTTACCGCTTGTAAAGCAATCATTTCCACCCCCACCCCTCCTAACCCCCAGCGTCTGGGACTGCTGAGTCAGCTCACCTTCATATGGAGAGTGGCTCTCTCAACCGAGACGTTATTGATTTGCCCCTGTTTGTAAGGGGGAAATGTTCCCAAACCACTCAGGCCATTTTTTGCAGCACAGCACAGCCAGGAACACTGCTGGGCATTGGATTGAGAGAAAAGGAAAAACATAAACATTAACACCGCCATCACATGCATTACCACACACACACACACACACACACTAGCACCCAATCAGTGACATGTGCATTTAGAAGCATCATTAAGCGTTTGATTGGATTTAAAAGGGAGGAAAACAGGAACACCAACATAATTACACACATGGATGCAGTGGTACATCATGACACAAATACAGAAATACATACATGTGATGCACATAAGCGGACATATGCGGACTACCTTACTACTACGAATGAAACTTAAATATTAAAGTTAAATATCTGATTATCACAATATATGAGCTTCATAGCATGGTTGCGGATTATCGTTCTCTCCCTTCCCGTTTGTTTTCTCCCTACCTTGCCACTACCACACTGGTGGGAGTTTGGCACTCACATATATCCTCACACACGCTCACTCTGACTCACTGAGAGCACATTTTACTAGAGCACACACTTTACTTCAAGGTGGGCCCGGGCCAGTGAGCTACATCATTGCTTCATTTGGATCAAACTCCAGAGCTCAGGAGTCATTTATCTACATAGTGTGTGTATCTAACCTTCAGGCATCCCACTCTTCGCCACTGGGAGAAATCAATGCCAGGGTGCAGAACAAAGAGAAAGCCCCCTCTGACTTCACCAAGGTAGAGATTTGAATAATTTATTTGTTATTCTTCTGCTGTAGACAATTCATCAATGTGCAGACATTATGGGGCTACATCATGCTTCTTCTTGGCTGTTTTTTTTGGGGTTTTTTTGCCTTGTCTTTTTTGTGTTTACTTGCTCTCATCCGCTAGATCTGTGATGAGTGTACTTTGGAAACCTCTGAGAATTGCTGAATATTGTGGAATACAAATCTATAGTTCCCTTATAAGAGCAGAGCATATTTTCTGTTTCTTAGAAAGAGATATGACCAGAATCATGAAAGCGGAGGCTGATTTCAAATCTTTTGTTAAATTTTGTTATTATGCTCTCGTCTTACCCTACCTGTGTATTCATTCATTTGTGAATAGTTTCCTGCGCTTCTATTGAAGCTGATCATTCACACCTTTTAACCAGCCTCTATTACCACCTATCTTGTTTTATAGTGCCCACATCACTATCTTCTTTATGTGTCTGAAAAGAAGGTGCTTGCCAAAAGCAGTACAGTTTGTGTTTTTATAAAATTGTCAAGGAGATTTAGACAGCTGCGAAATTCATGAGGTGGCAATTTGCAGACATGTCTGTGTTTGTCCAAGCCTGGAGTTTTCACTAAACCTGCCTCAGTATCAAGAATTTGTTTGTCATGTGTCCTCTGTATGTGTTGTGTCTCGAGAGTGACTGAAGATACCCCACAAAAACCTCAACTGTCGCATTTCCTGTCTGTTATTCTGTAATACACACACACACAAGTAGGTATAAGCACATACACACACACCCCTGGTGTCTCGCTATCCTGTTTTCCCATCTCCTGTGACTCTCTTTGGCTGGTACTGCTTGAGTGACAGCTCCTGGTTTGTCTGGGTATCCGTGGTTACAGCCCAGAGGCCTGAGCCAGGGGACCCAGACCTGTCAGCACTCTCTGAATCCTGGAACCAGAGATGGATGGCCAGGAGCCACCTCTGCCCTGAGCTCTGTGCTTTGCTCATCTCTCCTGCTCCTCTCCACTCTTTATCCCATGCCCTCCTCCTAAACAGACCTGTTGTTGGCAGGTTGGCACTGCGGAAAGTAGAGCTAAATATGTCTTGTTATCTGTTTCTCTTTTGGGTAGGGAAGGAAAGTGTGTCTCAATAAGACACTACCAGTTGCTGTTTATTCTTTCAGAACAAGACTTTGTAGGAGTTATTCAGTTGATCCAGCAGAAGTCAAGGATAGAGCAGAAGTCAGGTCGCAGCATTTTGTAAGGACAGCTGCTTTGGTTAATCTCGTGCTAACAACCAGGATCAGTCGCCCCAAAGGGGAGCACCAGTTACTACAGATCAGGTGTCTGTCCATCTCCAGTGCCTTGTTTCTTCGGCCGTGACAGAGACATGTATGACAGCTCAGAAGCCGATATTGCCTGTCGCTCCAGTGCCTGAAGCCCCACAGCTGATGGATCAAGACAGAAAAAGAGAAGGGTGATGAAGACAGGAGGAGAAGAAGACACAAGTGTGCTGAGGGTGGGGGTGGGGTTGTTTTGAACTGCCTCTCGTTCAGGCGGTTAAAGGTGCAGTAGCAGTGCTGCTGGAGTGCGTGTGATCTCTCAACCAGCTAATGAGAATATTTAACATTTGCTGAATCCACAGTGTGTTGTAAGTCATTCATCACTTCAGTTCTCACATGTTATATGTTGAGTGTGCAAGATGCCTGCCATGGGGCCCTGAGGGCAGTGCTAAAATGGCGCATTTAGTGCCAAGAAACACACTGGAATAAAGGAAGGATATTAATTGATCATCTTTGATCTGCAGGCTGTAGGAATTTAGAATGACATTTAAAGCCAAACATTATCTGGTTCCAGATCTTCAAATCTTCAAATTTGAGGATAATTATCCATCAAAATAATTATAATTCATCTTAAGGGGGACGTGGATGTCTGTAGCAAATTTCATTGCAATCCATCCAATACTTGATGTGATTTATCAGTCTGTACCAAGGTGACAGACTGACTAAAGTTGCCACAGAATTGCCTCAAAGCAATCAATAGAGTAATTGATAGTGAAAGTAATAATAATTAGTTGTAGTTTGATAAATCATGCAACTAACTAAGTAATTTATAATCTCCTCAAGGGCAGAAGTATCCATCACTGGATGTTCAGTATTCCACAAAGACACAATTTGGCTTCCTGGGCCTTTGCTATTTTGCTGTGACTGGAAGAGCTGAGCTATTTCCCCACAGTGGAGAGGAAAAAGGCATGTCGTCCAATAAAATGTGAGATTTCCATTGTAAACTCTGCAGGAAAAAAGCCCTTTGGGAGGAAACCAAACATCACGAACAGATCTCTTAAGCCATGCTGTTTCTCGGATATGTCTCATTGGCTTCCACAGTTGAGAAGCTCCAGGTCCTGCTCCATTATGACTGACCAAACACACACACACGGCACTCGCATCGCCCGATAAGAGCTCAAACGCTGCATCCTCTTTCATCCACTTTGCTTGGTGACCTTCACATAACCAGATTACATACACTCACTCAGACAGAAACATGTAAAGACATACCTTCTCAAAGAAAGACGAGACAGTCCGTCGCCCTCCCCCACCCAAAATAAAAAAATTGGAAGCGACCATCCATCTGTGACACGTCAAACCGCTCAGTGACCGTGACATGACCTTACTCCATGCAGACAAACCAACGGGGGTTAAAGGAAGGTGAATGTGCATGTGTGTTTGTGTCCATGTGAGTTTTCAGTGTTGTGTCGTCTGTAGTGACGGCAAACTGGTCCCGTAACTGAAGAGCAGCCTTGCACTCTAACTGACCCCTGCGGTGATGAGTATAACGTGAGCACTAAGGCTGAAGCAGCCCAGCACAGCTCAGCACAGGGACCCATGACTATTTAATGACCATTGCCAGGGCTGAGGCACGCCTCCACCTAGCTAGGCTGTGTTTTTTTCAGCCACAGAGAATGAACCTTTACCCCTGTGCATGAACATGGATGAATATTGACAGAGGCAACATGGGAAAGTCAGCACTTTACTGCTGGAGTATGATATGTGATTGTATTCTTCTTAACTGGGGAGAAATGGGAGGTCACAAAACATTCAGGCCTCTCCTATTGCTCAGTGTAAATTTAGCCTATTTTCATTTCACAGCTGATGGTGCTTTGAGACTCCAACTCCTGGTGACCCCCCCATCTTGTCCATTTTTAATGAGATGTAACAGCGAAAGATCCATTTTTAACGGGTCTTGTGCAGTGTGAGTGTTCACCAGGGCAGGTTGTTGAACAGGAAAGAGCACAGTTATCTCCATTAGCACAGTTAAACATGGGTTTTTCATTTTGTCATACCAGCAAATGTGATTATATGTTTGGACTTTTCAGTCTCACACTATGTCCAGTCTATATTTTTTGTACGGTGCCCAATTTTGAAACAGTCTCAGCTTACTGTCTTGTTTATTTATTATATTAATAATTGAATACATATATTGCATTAAAAATATTTCTGCACCATTTTGGAGGTTAAGGTTAAGAAAAGTAGCTTAGCATTTCAATCACTGATTGAAACGAATTTCTACATTTCTGCCTTTTTTTTTTTTTTTTTTTTAAATATTAACTCACGGGAAACCTGATAAACTCAACCAAGTCTAGTACTTTGGTAATCTACCTTGGCCTCAGTGTGGAGGCGTAATTTCCTGTTATCATTATGTTTTCTATTTTCAAAACACATTTTAGAAAAATCCCCATAGTCAGTGAAATCCACGAGCGGTATTGACAGTGCATTTGCAGAGAGTAAACAGCAATCATGTTTGACGCAGCTGTGGGACGAGTGTTTCATGCTTTAGGCTGACTGTACTGACTCTGTGACACTTAGCGTGCCATATTTTCATGTGGCCCCTTTGCTGCTCTGTCTTCGAGCTGTATTTTATGTGGGCAGCTACACACTTTGAATTACCTTCGCCTGCAGTAACATTTTTTAGGTGACTGAGAAGCCAGGGAGGAGAGTAAGGAAGAGAAAGTGCTGAGAGAGGGAATGAGTATGATGGGTGTAGTCATGGAATGGCATCACATCCAAATCAAAGTATAAGTGTAACAACAAAGGCATAGACTGATTACTTGTTTTACTTACATAGAAAGAGTATACTGCATATGACAAGAGTATACTACATATGACAGTAGCTCATTTTGCATTAGAAATGTTTTGTCAAAGATTTTCGCATTTGTTATTTTGTTTAAAGTTTGTTGTTAACTTGCGCTATGAATGCAGTTCCAGTGCTTAAATTGTAATCAGGACAACTCTCTACATGTCTGCACTACAAGGAGATGCAGGAATTAATATGTATAAGCCTTCAGGAGCCATCTGCCATCGTGCACAACCTCATAAAACCAACAGAAGAAAAGGAACTTTCATTCCTAGTTTCTGTAAAAAGCTCAAACCCAGTTAATTAAAATTTAGGATTGTCTTCCTCACTAGAAATGCATTTTAATGTTACATAGCACATGCTTTTCAAATGTTATTTTGAGATAAATGAAGAGCATCAGCACACTGAAGAAATGACAGTATGCAGCTGTAAGGAAACTAAGGAACTATAGCTATATAACTATACGATATTTTTTCCACAAAGAAATTATCCTTAAAGTTAAAATCACCACAACATGAGAGCACTTCAGTGGCAGCTTTAGAGGTTATAACACTAAAATAAACAAACGTTTTTATGAGTAAATATATTCCTCAAAGTGAATATATCTGAAATAGTGGATTCTATTTAGACTGATGTTATTACCTCAGCAGAAAGTAAATGCTCTGATGACTTACACAGCACAGCTGTCTTTGCTTGTGATCATGTTGATCCATTCAGATTTGAGGGATGCGGGGCTGCGTTGTGACTTCTTGAGCTCCTTTAGGTACTTGTCCCTCGACAGAGCCAATCGGTGCAAAACTGACAAGTCATTGTCTTTTCCTAAGCCACGGTAATTCATCAGCACTTCAGGCGGCTTTGGCTGATTACATTTTCGACAGAGCAATCTCCACTATGTCATAGAGAATTTGGCTTTCATGGGGCGGAACTTTGATGCCAAATACAAAGGACAGTGGAGGCGAGCATGGAGAGTTCACCATGCTGGGTCTGATTGCAAATTGAAAATCCTGTGTGTATCTGCGCCTGTGCACACCTTGTGTACTTTAGTGTGTGTGAGAGAGAGTGTCAGTGTTTGTACCTCTTGAGATATGATGGAGTTTTTCATCTGCTGCTCCCTCAAGCCTTACTTCTTTCATCTCTTGAGATATTCATAAACCCTAACAAAAATAATGGACACTGTGATCCACTGTTCATCAGACTTTCTGTGTGACTGTGTGTGTGTGTGTGTGTGTGTGTGTGTGTGTGTGTGTGTGTGTGTGTGTGTGTGTGTGTGTGTGTGTGTGTGGGGTACACAAAAAAATGCCCTCGTCTTCTTTTGCCATCTGTGTGGCCTTGAAGCAGCCACAATAGCTGCTGTCAAGCCACAGAGCAACCACTGTAACAGTTTTAATTAAGAAAAGAATCGTTTTGAGGCGTGGAAGAAAAATGGTTGCATTTTCTATTGTTATTATATTTTTTTGCTTACGCATCTAAATTGCTGGGGGGGGTAATGAACGTGCAAAGCAACGCTATGATGTGCAGCTTTTAAATGTCAATATGTTGCGGGGGCTCAAGTCAGTCAGGGAAAATGAGTGTTTCCCAGAAACATGCCAGGTCATAACTGCAAAAAGCTGATAGGGTTCAGTATGTAGAGGTGAAGTCAATCCCTGAGCCCATGATAATATTTCTCTGCCATTTAGAGAAATGACCACGAGAAGCCAAGATGGAAAAAAAACTGTTGAATAGCCTGAGGGTATCCAACCTGCAAGTGTAGCCTAACACCCACTGTGCATTTTTCCGATCAGGCCTGCAGTACCTCAGGATTATGTTCTTTGATTATAAGAACCCCTTTCAGCACCCCGGTTTTCACTGTCTTTCTCACTTATATTCAAACGTCGAATTGACAGTCCCCACCACCCCCCTCCCCCCACCTCTGTTCGATGGTTGATTAAATCCAAAATGCTTCACTAACTGCTCATACTGCAGTCATTTGGAAATGTAGAGGCTCTTTTAAGGGAAGATTTCCAGACTAAATGCCCCATGGAACACAAGTATATTAGCAGGTATTACTGCCTATTGTAAATCTCTCCCACTTATTGCTTCCGTGCGACAAGTAATAATGTAGAACAGTGTGCGTATTTTCATTTGGTCGCAGTGATTCTGGGATTTTAAAAGGAGCCCTTCTAATTTCCACTCTGTTGCTCCGGTGTCAGTGCCAGCCTCAGACTTTTGCTCAGTCAAAGCCCATATTCAGCTCTATGAACAATAAGAGACACTGGACTGCTCAAGTGGCCTCAACAGAGCTGTGTTGTGCAGTGCAGAAATCAATACCTTTAAATTCATATTTACTGCAGTTCTGGGCTCTGTTTTGATTTCTTATGCTGGCTGGACAAGCTGTACTAAAGTTAGTAATTTTGTGTGAAGTAATAAATGGGGGAAAAAAGTGCCACTAAAAGGCTCCCCTACCGTATCAGATAAGTAACACTCATGCAGTTCAGACACTGCCAGAGCTGCTGATTGAATTTCCTCATTACTGCCTTATTGCCCTGAAGCTGGCTCTTGGCTATGTGATGTGTTGTGTGAATATGCACTTTATTATACTAGCTAACCCACTCCACCTTCACCTCATCCCCACGGCTCCACCCCTCACCGTGCTTCAACCTGTCTCAGCAGTTTGGACATAATTGGTTGAATAAACTAATCATTTTAGTAGCTGATGATGCTGACACAGCTTGCTTTGTCTATAGTCTCTGTTTGGTAATATCACAGTGAAGTAACAAATGGATCAATCACGCTTGATTTATGTGTTGATCAACTCCAAACGGATGTGTAATATGTAAACAGCCAATTTTAGATCAATCTCAACAGTATTACTTTACTTACTTGTATTGCAGGTAATTGGAAGGGATTGATAAAGGAACATAGCTCATAATAAGTGATGCTAAGGTATCCATTACAATTTAGTGTCAAGTTTGCAGAGCTATTATGGGGATGTTCATTATTGTGACTGACACCTCCACTTCACACAGAGCTGACTCAGACAAAGTGGCAAACAGTTTTAGATTTTGACATTCCTTCTCTACGCTCTGCCCCAAACCCTATTACAGGAATCACATATATAAAGCTGAGCTCATTGGAAAACATAGTTCATATACTGTATTTCGTAGGTATGTTGCTGTAAAAATATGTAGAACCATCTGAGATGTTTTTTTTTTTTGTTTTGCATTGCACACTTTTGGTGCAACTCAAACACACTAAGCTAAACAGCATGCAGGACTCCAGTACGCTGAGCTCCTGCATCTGCACTGGAAAGAGGCAGAGAAGCTCATCCTCCACTGGAGAGCCACACATTGTGTGGTATTACCAATTGTGATTGCTGCCCAAAAAAACTGGGCAAATAATGGCAGGGGAAGAACAGAGGTGGATGCAAATGAAGACAGGTCGAGTCATTTAATACATGGTAATTAGACTCCACAGTGGCACAGAGGGTGACCTTTTCAGCTGTGGCCATGACTTTATCTGGACAGAATGGGGTCCCTCTCTGGAAATAAGAAAGGTATTTAGTGAAGTCCAGTGAAGAGACAGTTAAGTTGATGCCATAACCCAGGGAGGAAATTATTCATCTTGTCAAGCCTACAGTCTTTTTACTTTCTTATTTATTTATTTTGGTAATTGCATTGTGCTCTCAGGGAAAACGTTGCCAGTTCAATCTCCTCCTTGTTTTTGATGGGAGACTTTGTCTGGTGCATATATTAATAAATTTAACACGTATTCCTGATTGTACAGGCCTTCTCATCCAAATGCACATTAGTCATTTTGGAGATAAAACCAATTTCAAAGCTGCTGATGCAGATGGATTTGTCCAACAGATAACTTTTTCTATTTGTATCATGTCCTCCCCCTGTTCAAAGTGCTGAATTTATTGTTATTATTATTATTGTTATGATTAGCATTACTATGTTTTAGTGCAATTGCTGAAGTTTTGCTGCCGGGAGTTTATTCAGATTACAAAAACTAGATAATTTATTTTCAATTGTAATGGCCCCTGAGACTAAATGAGACCCTGCCAACCTTAAAGTGACTGTATATCAGTGTAAGGCGAAAACATGAAAATGGGCCAGTAAGTAATGGAGTAGGATCAGTTTTAATATAAAACCAACATACTGTAATGCTGCCTCAGTGTGTGATTTTTAGACAGCATGCTGGTATTCCAGAAGCACCTACTGTGTATCTCATCTTGCCATCTAGCCCTTCTTATACAGATGTTGATTCAGCTCTGCAGCTCTGCCGGCTTAACTGCTGAACAACAATTCCTGTGTTTGCTCGTTTAATACAGTATAATGAGGTGGAATTATGTTGCAAAATTCCTGCCTTGAACTGTGTGACGAGAGCTATTGTTGATTGAGAGCCATTTCAAGTCCCATCCATTAACACTGGGAAATAATTTGTCTGTAACACTTAAATAGAATTTTGAAATGAAAAAGTATTCTGCTATGACTTTGTACTTTCACACATGTGGGTACCATGCATACCAAAGAGATGAAATAAAATGAAAATATCCTACCACCAGAATGTATTAATTTGAAATGCTGAGTACACAGTCCTGCCTTGAACTCCAAAGCCCTTGTACCGAATAATTGCTGAGGCATACGTTCACATATGTATGATCAATAAAGAGGAGAAATTGAATGAGATGGTGCAGTTAAGAGGACTAAAGAAAGTGAGAGGTTGGAGAATAACAGACTGAATCTGGATGGAGTGAGGTTCTAGTGAATGGGATGGTTTTGTATTGAGATGAAGGATGAGCGAGCACAAAAACCAATAGAAGACCCACGTAGTCATGTCAACACACACACACAAACACACACACACACACAAGGGTCCACAGCTGTGGCCATTTACTATGGTTTGTTGAACACTAATGCTCACTGTGAATCCAACCAGATCAAACCTGGTTCAGTTCCTTGGATACAGTAGCTGCAGTAGCTTTAGATACACCTACACTGTGTGTGTGTGTGTGTGTGTACGTACGTGTGTGCGTGCACGCGTGCGTGTTTTTGTGTGCATGTTCTGCATCTGTGTGTGGATTCTTGTGTGCTTCCAGGAGCATCCATGCGTTCACACATGCAATGTATGTTTTCATGTGTTTCACGTATGGATGCCCTGTGGTGTGTACATGTGTGGCCTTACATATGTGCACACATGCAGCTGTATGTGTGTTCATAACACTGCGTCCTTCTTTGCGCAGGCGAATATGTGTGCTTTCGTGCGTGTGTCTATCTGTGTGCATGTACGTGTGGGTGGGTGTGTGGTGTGAGGTCAGTCAGAGTGCAGGGAGAAAAGTGTGTCATCAGGGAGGAGGTACTTTGGTCCCTCTTGGCCGGTCTTTTCAGCCAAGTGAAACACCAGCACTGCTGACAAATAACTGAAGTAGAATCTCTCTCTCTCTCTCTCTCTCTCTCTCTCTCTCTCACCTATTGAAAAACTTAACGCACACACACACGTTTTGTCATGAGTACCCTATATGGCAGTGTTTCACACGTACTGTAACATACACACCTAAGTAGATACAGGTAGCAAAAGTACATGCACGCACACAGTCTCAGCTGCAGTTCTACAGAGAAGTCATACAGTCGTATGCGGTCAAGCACAGAATTGCATTGTCACACAAAGCCTCCTGATGTCTCACCCCTTCTCATACAGCATTTTTACACAATTTTACCAATCTATTCATCTGTCTGTCTGTTTGGTGAATCTTATCTATATCATGTTGTTCATTTTCCGTTTTTTTCCAGACCATGACAAAAGGTAGGAAAAGCATGTTGTAGCACTGGGAAGGAACAAACAAATATTTATTCACTCATGTGGCAACAGAAACAACTAGGTGTATAAAGTGGACAAACAGTAGATCAGTAGTGTTGGTGAGTGAATGTGTGAAAGTGTGGTGTTGTGTGGTGTAAAATAAAGATAAGTACAACTAAACCAAACAAAAGAAAATATGTGGTGAAAGGAGGAGAGCCAGTGATGCAGTGAGGGAGAGAAGGAATGCTGCAGCTGATCCTAAATGCATCCTAGGTGGACTGGCCAGGTGCACCCAGTTGCACTAGTATGAAGTTCAGGCTTTACCCTGGGTAATCAGTGTTGCTTCAGAGCAGGTTATGTTTGAAATACAAAAGCAATGTCTACTGGCCAATCAGTTCTCTAAGGAAACAAGATCCTGCTGCCAGTGCTTGTTGTAATTAAAATCTATGAAAGTAAGCCAGTTGACAGCTTTGAATTTTGACTTAGTGAAGCCAGATGATGAAAGTACACTAAATAGACAAATGTTCTGGGACATCTGACCATTACACCAAGAAGGACTTTAATGACATAACATTCTAAATACATAAACAGCTTTGCAGCTGCAACAGTTTCATCACCTCTGGGAAAGCTTTCCACAAGATTTTGGATTGTTTATGGGGGAGTTTTTGCCCATTCATGCAATGGAGCATTTGTGAGGTCAGACGCTGATGTTGGACCAAAAGGCCTGGCTCACAATCTCTGTTCCAGTTCATCCCAAAGGTGTTGGATGGGGTTGAGGTCAGAGCTCTGTGTGGGCCAATCAAGTTCTTCCACACCAGACTCATCCAATCACGTCTTCATGGGCCTTGCCTTGTGCACTGGGGCACAGTCATGCTGGAATAGACAAGTTGGAAGCACAGCATTGTCCAAAATGTCTTGATACGCTGAGGCATTAAGATTTCCCTTCACTGGAAGTAAGGGGCCGAGGCCAACCCCTGAAAAACAGCCCTGTAAAGCCAAGTGTCTGCATACTTTAGTATATATCCTGGTTATATTGATATACTTTCTTTGTAGCACAGGAACTGAAAGAACACACAAAACACAAGCAGCTTACAGGCCGAGGCAGAGAAAGGGCCATCACATTTCTATCTGTGTGTCTTTCTAGCTGTATATATTGTATTTTTATACGTGTTAAAATAATATTAGAATATTTATCACAACTACAAACAGACGGTCAGTAACCAGTGTCAGTAATAAAAAGATCTGTGTTTTGTATGTTTTCAAAGCAACCAGATTACACATGAATTGGTCAAAACAAAACCTGGAAATAAATTCATGAAATGATTTAAAATTGCTGACCGAGGAAAAAATTGTCCGTCATGCAACCTTAAATGACCCCGCTCTTTGTTAACCCTGTAACGTTACCCGTCTTTCATGTAAACAGTTACTCTTCCTCTACCCCCTGTACAGTGACACACAGAAGGATGCACACCAGCACACACCCTGCAGACAGAATTTACACAACGCTTGCATACTGTAGCTGCATGACTGCCGTAGTTTTTTGTTTGGTTGTGCTGAATGAGGCAGGCAGTGCAGCGTAGTGGTACAAATACAGTAAACACATTTCCAGTGAGGCAGGGAGGTTGTTTGAGTCGGAGAGGCCATCCCCAGCTGAGCTGTCTGACTGAGAGTTTTGGGCCATGGTTCTGACAGGAACAGACCCTGGGAGAGGAAAACATGGTTGAGATGTGCATTTTAAGGAGGTTGTTGCAGTATTTATTTGTATCTGTGTACGACGCAAGCACAGAGAATAAAGAGAATATGACAATATATTACCTTGTTTGGGTTTCTTTTTTTTTTTTTAGCATGCTGTATGTTTACACGTCATATATTGTGTGCGTGCGTACAGTGGCTTCTCTGCAGCAGCATGTAATGGTGTGTGTTCATTAGGGTTTGCCTTGGAACAGAATGTATAATATACTGTAATGGTATGTCTTGAGTAAGTGCTTTAACTCTCCTTGGTGCCCTTTAATGGGTTGTTTAAAAAGAGGGAATTGATTTCCTGGTTTTTGCCTCAGAGATACTTCCATGTAGTGGCAAGTGCTGCTGTAGCATTACATGTTATTCAGTGTGTGTGGAGGAAGAGCAGAGAAACACAGAGGTTGAGAGAGACAGGGAAAAAAGAGCATGAGAGAGTGAGACTTTGCAGAAGAGGGAGAGTTTAGTTTCTCCCCAGCTCTTTAGAGTTTCCCTGGTGAGTTGGCTGGCAGCTTGTTTGCTGGCGTAGCAGCAGGAGGAGCAGCAGAAGTCGGAGGTAGAGAGATTGCGATAAGCCCCTTCAGAGGCAGACAATAGACGCTATAATGCCGTTGAAATTAACGACTGGCATTCCATCGTTTCTCATCTGATTAAGACCCAGTGACAATCTTCTTGCTACAGTCTCTGGTTGTCACCAGCAATGACTAATGAACTGTGATATCCTGCTTCTCTCTCTCTGTCTTTCTCCGTGTCTCACTCTCTCTTCACTTCACGCTCTATCGATTATTGAAATACCCTCCGATCCCTTCCATTCCTTACACGGCCTCGCTGCCTCTCCCCTCGATATCTCTCTCTCTCCCTGCCCCTTTCATTTGCCCCTCTGCTGGGCTCGCTCTCCTCCGCGTGCTCTCCTTTATCTTGTACCATTCATTTGGCTAATTTGATATTTGGAGTTGATAGGGCTCTGAATAGAGGCCTGTGTTTTCACATACATTTGTCTCCATCTCCCGATCTCTCATTTCTCTCTCATTCCCTCTCTCCCGTTCTCTTCCCCCTTCCTCCCTTTTTCAGAGTAGCGATAATGAAATCAGGCTCCAGCCCTTCATCTGTATTAGCGGCATTTGCGGGTCTAAGAGAGACTAACAGCCTGCTAATTCTCTGCCTCTGATTCGTTAAATTGACAGACATTTGCATAATTTAGCTGCCTGCTTTCCCCTCCTCAAAGGTTGCCTGCAGACGCTTCTGTCATTGAATGGAATTGAAAGCTGTCAACATAATGGCTTGTTTGATCAGATTTGAATATTTGTTTAGAGATCTGTACAGGAATTACAGAAATATGCCTCTAAAATGCCATTGATTTCAAAGAAACTAAATTGATGTGCTACGCAGAAAGTCAAATGTTTTATTTTTTCCTCTGACAAGTTAACCTAATTCTTTTTACAGTTTTTGTGCCTCTCTGATTCGTCTCACCTTCAGGGTTTGCTACAGTATTCAGACACTCCCACTCTTTCCCTCGAAACTGCGCTCATGTGTTGGAGGGAGAAGGGCTTCTTCTTCTTTTGTGATGCTGACAGATATGAGCAGTGGCGGCGCTCTGTGGCATCTCTTTTACTGTTTCCTTTTGAGCTGCTCGTGTCTCAAGCTCACAGCACTTCCAGTGAATAATGTACACATGCTCAGTCACATGCGCAAGCCACCTGAGCTTGCAAAAACACACACACTGACTTCTACTGATTCACGTAGATCATGCCTCTCACTCTCATTTCTCACACAGTGTGCATACAGGTGTTCCATTAACCTTGCAGGCTGACAGTGTCTCTAGGTAGCTTCATTACCTTCAGCATGATTAGCTCTAAACTAGACTGTTGCTTTGAGGTCTCACACACACACACACACACACACATACCTCCTTCCCTACCTCCCTCCCTCCCTGGTCCCCTTTGTCAGAGGGCACCTGCAATGTAGTCATGCTTTTCACCATAGATAAGTGGCGGTGTTAGGGTGTGAGAAGTTGTGTGCATGCGTGTGACATGCTCCCCCCACCTCCATGCATTAATGACGAGATGCAATACCAGGTGCCCTCTGCGAGAAAGAGACGGCGTGGGAACCCAGTAGAGGAGGTGGAAGAGGGGGTTGGTAATATGGTTTGGCATTTTAGCGGCCTCCTTTCTCCTAATGGTGCCTCGGTCTCACTGGGATTATCCAGCCAGCACGTTGTGTCACGGTCGGTAAACTGCACTGTGCCAGAGGGAGAGGGCGTGCTGAGAGGGGACAGGGGTTGCAAGGTGAAAGTGTCAGGAGAGAGCGGGAAATGTTCTCAAAAATGCCCGGAGGTATGCAACCTTTATCAAAGTGAAGGGGCCTGAGGGAGTGCATGAAAAAGGAGCCCAAAACCCATCGCTCTGTGCTGCGGCTTCAGAGGGAGTGAGGTGTTGAGGTAAAGTGTGAGCCGGTGTCGGCTGCAGCAACAGAAGAATCCCCCCAAAAAATGGAACAGATGCAAAATGCTAACAGTTTGTGCAGTTAATGGAAAATCATTATAGGTGAAACACTAAAATGTGTACAATAACACACAGTGAAAATTACCAGTCTTGTCAACTGAAGTATTTCCATCATTGCTCCTTGTTGTCTTTTGAATTTGACTTAACAGGGCAATTAAAAATGGCTCCAAACAAAGTACTTTGGCCTACTTGAATGTTCTGAAGGGACTACTTGAGAAAGTGTTCCACTCTCCTCTGATGAAAAATGTCTGTAGAAATGTATAAAGCCGCACTCCCTCCCGAGAGTGGTTTGGCATTTTTGTTTTACTGACGTCCCCGCCAGCCCTGCTTTTACAATACCTGTAAATTATTGCACTGTTCTGAAGGCCCCCCTCACCACTTTTTTCCTCCCCTGTCTCATCCCTCTTTGTTTCCTTAACTTTCTTCCGTTAGACCTCCCACACAAATCACATATCTGTCTTCCAGCAGCCTTAACATTTAGTTCTGCAGCCATACAACCACATGTTGTATCTTTTACCCGTTAATATGTTTTTCCATGCTGCAGCTTTCATAGCTCAGGTCTCAGTCCATCCATACAGAAAGTATGAATTTATAGTGGTGTCTGATGTTTTTTTTGTCTCTATCTCCACCATTTTTGGGAACCTGCTTTTTCACTGCTCCCAAAGAACCTAAGACTGACCCTTAAAGCATATCAAATTCTACATCTCACAGCTTCCTTTTTTTTTCTCTGACACTGCTGAGCGTGGGGAATATTATCCACATATTTATTCCTTTCCGGATGAAGGTTTCTCTCCGAATTTGCTCTCTACATGCACAGCCATGTTTGTTGCCACCAGAGGTCAGAAGGCCACAGAACTGTCCCTATTTGCTTTGCATGTGTTCCATTAGCATCAAATCCCCATTCTATGTGAAAAGTGCAGTTAATGCCAGGCGAGTAGCTCGACTTGTTTTATTTATGAACATGTGCCTGTGGGGACATCCATTATCTTCAGTTTTTACAAAGCCCTAGTGCAGGAACTGGTAGGGGATTGTTATACCAAATCCCAAACTGTTTTTTACCATGAGCTCATTTGAATTAAGCACATTTCTTCATACAGGACCCAGGGGCATTATGCGTGAACTATACCATAGCTCATATTTCAGCAATTGAATATGAAAAAGCATGGTTCAAACAGTTCATATCTTGCATTGGAAATGAGAGGCGGCTGCTTAAAAGCCTACTTACGTGGTAGCATTGACAGATCCTGTGCTGTCCATGGCAATTCCTCTGACGCCAGTCAGATGATAGATAAGCCGTCTCTCATTTGATGCTGATGAAACGGAAGCAAAATGGTCAGACTTGGCCATGTGTTATGGGATTGTCAGGCTAGGACTTAAGACAGCTCATTAGACTCGCATGTCATTAAAATGTGTAGTGTGAAATTCAAGTAACATTAAAAATATCTTTAAAGAGAGGGAGAGCAAGACTCCTCATCTACCCTGGTAATAATGTGCAGGTCTTTGTGGTCAGCTAGTTAAGACTAAATTCAGCAAGTTGATTGTAGTAGGGTTTGTGCTGCATTCACTTTGGCAACATCACAGTCAGAGAAGAAGCAAGATGGAAGGAACGTAGAACAGATGACAGCAACTCTGGTCTGTCAGAGAGTTGTCAATTTATCAACTGTTTTTTTTTTTTCTAGACACAGAACACCAACTTCCTGCATTTACGTTAATTGCATACACGGAATGTAATCATACCAAGTAAGAGCCAGTTCATTCTTAAGCAAATTTAATAACACTATTTGCAAGGATAAACTCAGGTTGTGGACTTCAAAAGTATCTGTTTTGCGTGAAATGCAGGGATGATTGGGAGATGTGTGTATGTTGAAGGCTGCACAACTGATAGGAACCCAGATATAGGAATTACAAATGGAAGGAACTAGGAAATAGATCTGATGGAGGACCTAATGAGCCAAGTACCCACAAAAACCCACTCAAATCTGACTACACTCCTTTGAAAAAAGAAAACAGGCTCTGGCATAGGGAGTGTAGGTGGAGTTACCTGATAAAATGCAGGTCCCTATTGGGGGGGGATCACATACTCCACAACAACAAAAGGTTTGGAGAGAATCAAACGCCCAGTATTAATTAAGTTAATGCTAAGGAAGTTGCTGATGTATGTCTAGGGTACTGTCTTTGTTCAGTCACCGTGCTTTTCTTGTTAATGTTTTGGTGGTGATGCTTGTCTTAGCTGCCAGAAGGGGTGAACTATGAAGTGAGATTAATGGGTTAGCTGCAGAATGCATTCAGTTGGTGATGCGTCCAGTATTATTACTTTGAATTTAAGACAGCAGATCATCAGCAACTTTTGGAGGGATTGTCATGAAATCCATTGAAATAAGACTGCTTAGAAAATTGATTAGTCTATTGGCATTTATGAATAGATAATATTCAATCAATAAAGTTCATTTCACTTGGATTTGGGCAAAAACTAAAGTGATTTTCAGTCACTTTATGGGACAGTGTCGTCTGTGATCATGGGACAATGTCGAAACCCAGTTTTATTCTTCAATATAATGTTTAAATATGCTGTATAAAAATTAAACTTTAAGAGCTCTACAATGTTCGGGCATCACATTAGAAATAAACCAGAGGCGCTGAGAGTTCACTGAATGCTAAAATAATTTACATGGTCAGTAATTTGCTTCCAGGATACATGTAATACATTTTAGTATTCTTCATAGCTCATTATAACAACACGTTCCTCTCAAATGAATTAGGCGGCCTGCCGCTTGTCAATATTGTGTGAAAGAGGAATCAAATGATGCACCAGACAGCCCTTTTTATGGGAATGTGCACAGAGTCTGACGAGGAAAACCACCATCACCATAGTTGTGAAGCCTGGCTATGTTGAACTTGTTTCGTGGTATACCCTGCAGAATAGAATGGGTTAAGCAGCTCATTTGTATAAACCAATATTGAAACTTAAATTAACTGATATGCTGCCATATATTGTGCTGTTTTTCTTCATCAGGAAAGAGCACAATATGCTTATTATAATATCCCGGTCCAAGGTGATGTTTTCAGTATGCTTGTTTTAGTCCAAATAACACTACAAAACACAAAAACGTTTCGTTTATAGACATACCTGGCAACAAAAAGCCACAAACCTTCATTTAAGAACCTATAACTGGATGTTTGCTATGTGTCCTTGTGTGTATGTCTGCTTGAAATGCAGAAATTGTTAGTCAGCCATCAAAAACTGATTAAATGACTAACTTCGGGTCTAATTTTGTTACGATATCTGGCAACCAATTGCAGTTATCATCATATCCATCCTTTCTCATCAGTTTGCACTGACCATGAACCTGAAGCCTTGAATTTCAGACACTCCCCATTGTAGCTACCTACAATAACCATTTCTCCTGAGAAAATGTTCCTCAGACGGTCATTACTCAAGTCATTGTTATTTCTACAAGTTGTGTTTGAGATCCTGCAGATGTAGTGTCATCTGTCGAGTGTTCCCACCGTGTCTATGATTATTATTAAAAAGGTGATCAGTCTTCCTGTGTCTTGCACCCTATCTAGAATCGACAGCAGTCCAGTTGAGCATTGACACTATATGTCACTGGGTCTCATCATAGGCCTGTCGGGCGCTTCCGTTTGGCTCATACATTTATCTCCATTTACCCATCCATTAATCTCCCTTTACTGTAACCCATCCGGCTACTGGCTAGCCAAAGCAGATGAGACGCCCCATTACTTATTTAACGCCACTTTAAAGGGGACCCAAGTCAATTGAGAAGCCGCTCTCGTTTACGGTAACAACATTTGCCCAATAGTCTCAAACACATCGAGCAAAGATGAGATTGAGCGAGATGGAATCAAGTCAATAAAGACACGGTGGATGATGTGCCCTATGGTCGGATAGTTAAGTGAAGGTCAACCTTCCAGGGCACAGTGTAATCTGCTGGCTCTGTGGATGGTGACAGGCAGACAGATTTGTAAGACCAGGGTGGAAAAGTTGCTTGGCCCTCAATATCCCCTAAATCGATGTGACCAGAAGAGCAGAGGGATAGTTTTTACCCCTGTAATGAAATTCTCATATTATAGTGGATCCTTGTTCTGAGGAGGGCAGGTTTTGATGCATTGAGTGCTCATGAGAAGGGACACACGATAAGGCGGTTGTGGGAGAGAGAGGACAAGCTCTCCAAGCAGCCAGGCTTTTCTTTCATTGTGTGTGTGTGTGTGTGTGTGCGTGTGTGTGTGGGTGGATGGGCCAGCATGGACACTTTACCCAACCTAATCATGATTCCCCTCTTTTATCTGAGTGCAGACCAACTGTCCAGGCCTATACATCACAGCTCACACAATACACACACACACACACACACACCCACACCCATGACTCCCCAGTTTCCTTCGTCCACACTATGTATCGCTGTGTATCACCCACTGACACTCTGGCAACATATTAAAAAGAGGGATAGTTGCTGCTCACTGTTATTGCCAGGAAAGTGATTTACCATGGGGCCACATTCCCACCATATTGATTAAAGAATGTGTGTGTGTGTGTGTGTGTGTGTGTGTGTGTGTGTGTGTGTGTGTGTGTTTTTCACCTTCTCTCCATCTCCTTGGGCCTTCTCATTTTCCCTCCTTGACTTGCCTTCTCGTCTCAACTCTCCTTCTCCCCTTTCCCTCCTCCTCTCCTCCTTTTATCTTTCGCTTCACTTCCGCTGCCTCTGATGTTGCCCACAACCTCCCAACACTTCCCCGTGTCTCTTTCTCTCATCTACGAAGACCCAGGACTCATATGTCTGATGGCGTGTGAGAGTACAGCTGAGGCATGGGTAGGAAGGGGTGGGATGGAGGGAGGTAGCAGGAGAGTGAAAATAAGAGAGACAAAGATGGGGCAAGAAAAGAAAAAAAAAAACCTTTTCCACCCTAAGTCTTTGCATTGTAGCTGCATCATAATTCATTCATTCAGAAAATCACAAGCAAAAAATGCAGCCACTATAGGTTTGTGGCACCTTTTGAAATTCTTCAGATGTCTTACCACACATTACTTTTAATGAGAATTCAGAAATAACACTGCACATACACCCTCCAGTACCCCTGTCATCCTGTAGAGCGGTGTTTGATGGGCTTTATAGAGTCCGCTACTCAAGTGTGCAAGCTTATAGTTACTTCATTATCATTATCCATGGGTTATTTCAGATTCATCAGTGAATTCTTTACAGTATAAAATAACAAACAAGCAAGCAAGCAAACAAACAAACAAACAAACAAATAAAATGTTAAAAATGTCAATCCCAAAGCCCAAGATGACATCTTCAGATTGTTTCTTTTGTCTGTCCAACAGTCCAAATTCCAAAGATATTCAGTTTACTGTCATATAAAACTAACAATAGCAGCAAATTTTCACACTTTGCCAGAGAATGCTCACAATGTTTAGCCACATTAGTGGCACTGCTCAAGGAATGGCAATGTTGCTCTGTTGATATGTGAATTTGTCAGTCTATTTGTCCGTCACTTCTCGAAACACTGCAATATCTCACCTGCTATATGATAGATTGTTGTGAAATTTTGTACAGACATTCATTATCCCATTATCCAAGTTTTGTTCACACTTGAAATGTCTCAGTAACTTTTCGATAGATTCCCATGAAGTCTGGACCAGGATAGTTGACATAAGCCATTGTGTAGGGCCGCTGTGGCTGAGTACAGCTTCACAGAGCGGTACGGCTGTTATTCTTAATAAATTGAATGTGATGATCAATTGCTTGACATAATCTGTAAATTGAATTTCTTCCAGTTGACTGATTGATTAACTATTGTAGTCACATTTGACCCTTTCCATATGAGACTGCTTTCACAAATTGTCACAACTGTAGCTCCATGTGCATCACTGCTAATGCACAGAATTGCTCACAGTTATGATTCAGAAAAGTTTCTCTTTCACCTGCCCACTCTGGATCACCTTTTCTCATGTCTTCTTTCTACCTTATTCCCTTTATGTCACTTTTTCGACTAGTTGAGTATAAAGTAAATGTTCATAAATGCCATTTTAACCACGGTAGCATTAAATAAAGTTTCCAGCCCTAATAGAGATTGCTGCTCACTGAATGTGGCCAGTGTCCGACCTTCATTCAGCCTAGGTGGGAGGAGGGTCACAATTCCACAAATGATGGCTCACGTCGACCCCTTCACTCTGTCTCTGTGACATGGGGGTGAAACCATACTGTAGCAGAATACATTCCCCTGGTCAGTGCCCCTTCTACAATTTAGTGTGCACCTCATTCTCCTTATCATTACCTCTGTTTCTCTTTTTTTCCTTTTTTTTTTCTTTCTTTTTGGTCATTTCACTGGCCTCTCTATTTGTTCATTCCACTTGCCCAGGCTGTCTCCTGGGCCATTAATCTATACTGCTCCAACCGCTCTTCTGGGCCAGGCTAGGCTGCGGCGCCACTCACTGTGTGCACTGAAAGGCCACTGTGTTCATACCGATATGAAACGATGGACAAAGACAGAGGATGGCTTTTTGAGAAAGCACCCAGAGACATGAGATAAGTGGAGAGAAAGAGAAGGACACAAGAAGGAAGGAAAATGCAGTCGCCCCCTCCTTCACTTTTTAAGTCATGTAAGGCAGAAGTGACAGAACTGTGTATTTGAGAGAGTGAGATGATGTTGCCCTGAACAACTGTGCTGAGGTTACTGTGGCGTCTGCCCTTTTGAAAAGGTTGAGATTTGAGGAGATTAATATGCCGTTGGATCACACTGGGGGATTTCTGGCTCGCTCGGAGGCGGCCTGGACACACAGCAGCCGTCAGCGGTGACAGGGGACTCAAGCAGATGGCCTGGCTTAATCACGGAAAGAGCGCTGTCCTGGTTGTACGTTTGTGTGTGTGTGCGTGCGTGCGTGCACACCTGAGGTTGCGATAGAGTATTTGCGTGACTCGGAGTGAGGGAATTTTTGTGTGCATGCTCCAGAAATGAATTTATTTCTTCTCTGATACTTGTGTGTCTGTGCTTTGTTTGAGAAGGCAATGAAGAGATGCAGCAGACTTGGCAGCAAAGGCCTCTTGACTTGAGGCTCTGTCACTAACCATGATAGAAAAATATTGGAGCTGACTGAATGGGGAATTTGGTGCACACCACGTGTAAACTCTGTTTAGCTCTAGCTTTAATGTAATTGACTCTCCAAGAAAGAAACAGTCTTTGATTTCTTAGATATTTCCTGTGCCATCTTTATTTCAATCTATAAACAGTCCTGTTTATCCAGCTAAGCACAATCTAAAACTCTGAACAGTATTCGCCTGTGTGTTTTCAAATTATCTCAGTGAACATTTCCTTTTAATGCCATCACTCAGGGGAAAAACATAAGAACTCATTAACAGCCAGTACCTTTAAAATGAATTTGTCTATAATTACATGCATAATAAATCCAGCGTTGGAAATGAAACACTGCTCTACAAGTGTCAGTCTGTCCATCTGTTATCTGCAATTTGTGTTACTTTTGTTGTTTTAGGTTGACCTGATGTTAAGAGTTCAACATATTCTCACCAGAGAGTGAAGCGGTACAACCAGGTCGTTACTGTTGTCTGGGGTTTCACTTGGGGAGAGTAAGCCGGTGTATGTGCATGTCCTCACCCGGAGGACCTGGGATGTATTCCCCACACTGACAAAGAGGTTCATGCGGCTGAAACTGGCCTTGAACTTGGATGGAGCCAAAGTGAGAAAGACAACTGAGCACAGTTTGGGGAAGTTGTAGTACAGTATAGTGATACAGTAAGTGTTGAAAGCAGAGATAGTTATTTGTTCACTCTCTGTTTCCTCAGACACTCTGGGGATTCAAACCACTGAGCTTTCCAGGCAGAGCCGCGCTTTCTTTGCACTGTCCGTGCTGTCAGGAATCTAAACTTAAAGTTCTAACAAGGAAATTGCTAACTGTATAAGCTGTCAATTCTTACTCAATTCCTTTAAAACGTAGACTTAACAAGAACATTTAATAAAGGCATTTAATAACTTCTGCCAAGGAACAAGGACTATTGTATGGTAGTGGGATTTTGCCTTTTGTTAAATCACGTTTTAGTGCCACGATATGCGTGGTGCCTCACAGTGCGAATCATTTCATTTCCATATAGTATACTTTATTCAGCTTTGAGATGGAAATTCCCTTTCTCCCCTCTGGTTGGGGGTGCATTTATGGCTCAAGGGCTCTTAAAGCACCACATGCACATGAGGGGATCGAACCTTAGGCCGTGCAGTCTGATGATGTCAAAAATTCATGCTCATGTAAGAGAGGGATGGACCTAAATGTGGAGCCTTAGCTGGTTTGCAGCGGGTCATGATACCATCCAGCCCTGGAGCATCTCTCTGGTAATGATGGGAAGTATGAAATCGAAGACGTGCGGGGCATCTCCATGGCGACAGAAGGGAGGTCATGATCCCTGTTGCTCGTGAACTCTCTGTAGCTGAGGATGCAACCACATGGCGTACGTTTTTATAGTGAAGGCTTACAAACTTTTCCATCATAAATCACTGTCAGTGTATACCACTCCTCTTGCTCTCTTCCACATTGTCTCCCGTTTAATTCTCTTGGTCTCTTTTTCACTCTCTCATTGCCGCTCTGTGTCAGTTATTGATGTCTATATCTCTCCTCCAGCTTGGCCATGCACTCTAAGCTGGTGGTGTTGAAAGAGATGGATGCTCACTGCCCTCAGTAATCTCCGCAGCAGCCATTTAGATAATTAAGTCACTATTCTTGCACTTGCCTTGTGCCCCGCTACCAAAACTGAACCACACACACGTACATTACATACATATATTTTATATTAACACAAACATGTCACAGTAAGTGCAATAATACTGCAGCCAATAGGACATGACAGGTTTTTTTTTTTTCCATCTGTCCTGCGCGTGTGTGCACACGGGTGTGTGTGTGTGCATAGGGGCCTGTGTGTTTGTGTGTGTGTGTGGCATCAGTGAGAGCTGTTTGTTTTGATGCCGTTGTTGGTTTTTATTTAGAGAACAGAGAAATCCGCAAAAGGATGCAGCAGGGAGCGAAAAGGCGACAGCTGCCATGGGCCACAGAGAATACACAGAGATACACACACACACACACACACACACACACGTACATAGAGGCATAAACACATTGCATGATTGGCGTCGGGAAATCTGACGCTCCCACACCCCCTAGAAAAAGCATTCAGAAATGCTGGATGGGAACGTGTGCACACTAGCCCCAGGGTTTTTCTCCAGCTTTATGTCTTGCCGTTGTGATAATGTGGCGTTTTGTTGAAAGTCGGCGTTTTAATTAACCGAGCAGCAGCGTGCGGTGGTGGAGGTAGCGGTGCCTCTGTTCTTCAGGCTAATCACATGCTGACAACCAAACATAGCTGGGGTGTTACTAACTTGGTCACTACGTTATTTCACAAGGCCGTGGTCATTCCTGTCTGCACCGGAGCCAGTGAGAGCTGATGTCTCTTCTCGGAAATATGTCTGTCTGCCCATGTTGTTTCTATCATGCAAAACTAAAATCAGAGGCTACTACAGTAAACAAGTGGCTTGGAAACCCTTGCATCATGCTATATCCCCTTCAAAAACACACATGAACTTCACATGCATACACACAGTTTCTCTTTTTTTCCAGATTGGGAGAACATTTATTTTAGCTTTACTTATTAATGCTGCACTAAAAGAATTGTGCTGATGCACACTGAGAGAAATATGCTGTCAGTGGTGGAGGTATACACAATATTTCTTAATCTTAAGAAAAAAATAATCCTTGGCCTCAGCTCCTTTTTTTTCTCCTCTTTCTGTCTACCTAATTCACTTTATCCCTCTTTCCCTACTTTGAATGATTTGGCCTTTGCTTGCATGCTTTATCAAAGAGAAGATGATTGGGAAGTGTCTGTCTCTGGCAAAAAGAGGCAGTGTGTGCACATCACCCAACAGTGTTTCATCCATCAAGGTGTCAGATTAATGTACAAAGTGCCATCTCTAACTATCATCTCGTCTGAAACCTCTGTTGAAATCCTACCAGGCAGATGAGATAGGGAGGTGGATTCAAATTAGTCCTAGATCTGCTCAAAGTGAGAGGTTCAGGTTTCTTTGTGTGTCAAATGCTTCTTAGTCCTCCTGTAACTGTAGCTATTTAAATAAAATCAGCCTACATGCCTCTAATAATTGGCTGAAAAGGGAAATATTTTTGGTCTGAATGGTGCCTTAGCTGGTGGGCTCTGTTTTCAGACATCCTATTATGATACACTGCTGACTGTGTGGTGTCTCTGGATTCCACTCAGACCACTAATGGGGTGCACGAAATGAGGCAAAGTGCTAATTCCCTTCAAACTGCTGGGATTAATTGGGCCTATCAATGCTAAGAATCAGTCCCAACAATAGGCTTGTTGGTTTCTATGCCAGCAGGTAGCTGCATACATTGCCACTTCATATCCTTGAAGATGGCTCTTTCTCTTCCTCTGTATAACCTTCACCGCCCGCCTCGCCCCCCTACCCCCCCACCCCCAACACACACACACACAGTCTCTATTCATAAGACAGACACACACAAACCCAATTTTTCCTTTTCCTGTGTTTGCCTTTCCTCCAGCTTCTGCTTTGTTGTTCTTGTGTTTTTTGCTTCTCCTGGAACATCACTTAGGTTTCTCCTGTATCACATCCTTAAGAGGCAAAGCCAAAAATACCCAGGAAGCCCTGGTTCATTTCTGGCGGATCAGATAGCTTCATCAGTCAATACTTCACAAAAGTGAAAAAAGCCTAAATATGCTGCAAAGAAGAATATCCAAATATAGATCATATTCACTCTGCACCATCCAATTCTACATGTTTCAGTCTGCCAGTGCAATGCTTCATTAATGACACCTGTTTGACTGTGCAGGTGCACATGTGCTTACCTGTATGTGTATGTGTGAGAGTTGCATGATTTGAATTTTGTGTCTTCATCATTTCAGCATGTATCATCATCGTCTGGTGTGTCTTGGGTGGTGCTTAATTTAAAAGTCTGAGACTCTGGCTCAAGTTGCTCCAGGCTATTCCTGTACCATCAGTCTCTCCCATTATTTAAATATCAGGATGAATACCTCTGTTGTCCTGGAGGAACTGTCAGCACATTTACTGGTGTGCAACTGTATTGTATTGTATTATATATGTGATGTGCCAACAACAATGTGTGTGTGTGTGTGTTAGCATTTGTCTGTACATGCCTCCCGTAGGGCAGCTCAGTTACAGCAATATCTTGTCCTTGTAAAGTTACAACATACATACTTTCCCCCAGTTCTCGTTTGTACTATCCAGACTTGCTGATGGACAAATTGATCATTAGCACACTCACGAGTGCAGCAGGTGGCTGTGTGTGTGTGTGAGAGAGAGAGAGAGAGAGAGAGAGAGAGAGAGAATGTGGTGAAAGTTGGGCCGTCACTGGGTCAATAGAAGTAAACACGACTACAGATTGGAAATGGAGCCCTTCCTCTTAGGGAGTATCTGTGGCAGGTGGAATAGCTGGGGTTATTGAACACAGGGCAGAATGTGCCAGCAAAGCAAACATCACACCCTAGAACAGAAGTATGACACACAACCCTCCCCACCCCACCCTGATGCCATCCTTAACACCCTTCTATTTCACAACTGCGTGCGCACACACACACACACACACACACACACACACACACACACACTCACTTCACTGTTATGTCTCATTTGCTCACACTGTCTTGCTGTCTTGCTGTCTCTCCTTCGCTGCCACATTCTGTCCATCTGTTCCACTCCCTCTTTCCTCACTTCTATCTGCGGCTCCCTGCGTATTCCCACATGGCTTTGTTAACGCAGCTCTGTCACACACAATCGACATGCTGTGCGCCACCTCAGAGTGACAGATGCTATTCTTCAGGGTGTGTGTCTCACATTCCCACCTGTCAGACAACTTTTTATTTTGGCTAATCAGTCCGTCATTGCTCTGAAGTCAGCAAAGACCCCTGACGTGCACTGCGCAGACTTACAACCTGCATGTGAACTAGCATTGAATCTCCATGGTGATGGCAAGGAGGTTGTGATGATGTCAGCTACAGTTGGCCCTGCATGAGTGCAGACATCGCCGTTCTGTCATACATAAACACACACGCCACTTCTCACTTATCGGTCTCAGTTGCACATTTCTAACGTAGTACACTGGGTGCTGATTCTGACGCATCAGCAGTGCTAGACGAGCTGTTTTTTGAAACAAGAGTCAAAATTGCCCAGCGACTAACACGCACACACTCTGCCTCATCTGCAGCTGACTGCTTTTAGCTCATGACGTGACTGACAACACAATGGAGATGCCAGTCAGCCAGTCAGTCAGCTCATTAGGTTTGATTGCTGACATGGTGTTTCTCGCTTTCTTTTCAGCTCTTCTGTGCACGTTGGAAACCAGATTCTTTTTGTTACTACTTGGGCTTCCCGAGGATTAGTGAATTTAATCATTTGTTTAGATTTTCATTTCTCTGCAGAGGATTCTCAGTCATCATTTATTTAAGTAGGAGCTAGAGTCAGAAAATAGAATTTGGCGTGGGAATTTCTACCTTCAGGTAAGATTATTAACCTGCTGACAGGAGCTGCAGGAGCTGAAGAGCCTCGTTAATTGCTGTAGGGTAAGACTGAAATGCTGTCATTAGTTTTTTTATTGAACTTAAAGACTCTTAGGGAAGTTGGCTTAACATGCAGAGCCTTGCAGGAATGGTTATCATTTCTTCTCTGAAACACTGCAGTTTTGTCCAAGGCTGCCATTGACTTAATTGGATGTGAAAGAAAATCGGCAAATCTTTATTGGCACCTTCTCCCTAGAGCAATGCAGAGCAACGTGTCATTGTAGATGTGATGTATTTAAGTGTTTATCTGATCTGTCAGAGTCCATAGGTGTTGTAGGTGTTGGTTTTCACGGGCACCTCTGAGAGTGAAGTTTCTTTTATCACCATCTCATACTTAGTATGGCAAACACACTCAGCCTCAAGGTGATGCAAGCTCATACACAGACACACATGTGTGCACACACAGACTTAAAGGAGCTGCAGAAACACAGTTACGAAGGGAATTTAAGTGCCTGTAATTAGTAGCTTAAATCCTTCTGTTTACCAAGGACCATAAATGCTGTGGGATTTGTCTCAGTGACACTAGTTCTGCAGGGATCAGCTGACAGCCTCCGGTTACACTGTACATACTGGCATAGTGCGCGGATGACAGGAATTAACTTACAGCATTGTGCACATATTGAAATGTAGTGCAAAGATTCTGAAAATGCCACTTGGGTTAAGTGAGTGATGGAATTTCAAGCATGGTAATATGACAGGCTCTTCTCCAGAAAAAAATACTTAAAACAGCCCACATTTACCCTCAGTATCAAAGGAGGAAGTAGGATTTGTTATGACATTTGGTTTGGAAATAGAACGTATATCATGAGATGATTTACAATTCTGTAATGCTATGCACAGAGCAGGACTGCATCAGTCAAATATTTTGTAGTTTCCATTTTACCATATCGACAGTCTGAAAAAGGTTGTGTTATCTTCAATTACATCTCACTTTCTTTTTAATTTAACAAGTCCCAGAAGAAGGGAATCAAGCATTGAATGATTTAGATAACAAGTCATGGCTGGTGAGTCTGATCTAAAAGTAAAATCTCATACATTACTGACTCCATGCACTATTCCCATTACCATGATTTTGCAAGATATATGTTACTGTGCAATATGCAACCATCTATCAGATGATCAAAACCCTTTTTCAATTCAACATTTGCTGACTTTTCTCCATCTTAAAGGTACCACTTTTCTCCTGAATCTTTGTACACATACACACACACTAAAAACTGCGTCATATCCTTCCTCATCAATTAACATTTTCTCAGTTACTTACTATATGAAATAAATGTCCACATTATGAGGCATGAATTTGTTACAAATTACAGCGTCTCAGTGACATCTATGCTAACACGCAGTCACTTTTATTTTTAACCATAACTCTGACCTTTCTCAGACAGTAAGTAGTTTTAACTGCCTTCTTAACCATGATCAAAGGTACAGGTAGTAGATCAGAAACCCCCTACAACTATCTATTTTTTTGTATTTATGTGTGATAACTTGATTGCATTTTTTAATATGAATGCTCACCGAATAATGCACACAAGATATAAACAAATCCGTTCAGAAAATAATTGCATGATCTTTTGAAATTCATTAATTTGCTCTTTTTTTCAGATTTTATCTAGTAAGTGTATAGGAAGACAAAATAATAATATAATAAAATAATGTGTCACAAAACTGTCAGGAAAAGAATTGGATGTAGCTGCCATGAGATCACCTGCTGGTTTGCCAGTTTACATTGTGGAGACCATGTTTAGATGAGAAGGTGGAGTTGGAGAGGAGCAAGGGGTGAATTTGACTGAGAACCTGATAGACACGTCATAAGGCTTACATTGCTTTATTGTCTATTTTACTCCAGTTTACAAAATATTCATTGTGATTGAGACCATAAAGGTCTAAGACACTTCTTAGTGTCTTCACTTGTCAGACCCGGAGGCTGTGTCCACTTGTTTTGTACAGTCTGTGAGGCACAATAGCATGTGACTGATAAAATTAAAAGCATAGATTTGTAAATGCAAATGCACTCTGTCCCCAATTCTCCAACTATTGTGGAGATAAAGTATCTTTCTTTTTTTTTCTCTCTTCCTGTTTTTATGTGGAAGAATTTTCTGCCCTCTTATTCCTCAGCTGAGGTTTGGAAGTGGTGCGATAAGAGCATATTACCTGCCACTAACTCTGCCATTGTTCCACGGGACCAGCACCTTGTTACTCTCTCTGTCTCAGGTATTTTTAGAGATAATACAGGCTTATTCTATTGTAAAATTTGAGGTTATTAAAAGGGGTTAGTGTAGAGAGGGAGAAGAGGTTAATGCAGAGTGGGTGAAAAAGGGAGCA
Source organism: Scatophagus argus (assembly GCF_020382885.2). Lineage (NCBI taxonomy): Eukaryota > Metazoa > Chordata > Actinopteri > Scatophagidae > Scatophagus > Scatophagus argus. The sequence continues at coordinate 14,223,692 of NC_058511.1, forward strand.
TGAGAGTGTTGCTCCATCTGGCTCTATCGCCGTGCATCAGCTTGCTGTATTTGGACAGACCAGACCTTGTATGAGAGAGAAATAAATGAAGAGAGGGAATAAAACGCGTGAGTGAAAGGGAGCACAACAAAGAAAGACACAAAGAAATAGAGAGTGAGTGTTTTAGCTGGGGAAATAAATGGATGGTCACAACAGCTAGAGATACAGAAGGGTCAGTGCTCCCACCACAGGCTGCATTGTGCATCGCTTCCATCAAAGCTTTTTTAAATAACCTTTTCATTTTCAACAGCCTGCTCAAAGACTTTCACATACTACACTGAAGTTTGGAACATGTGTGTTCTCATTAAATCCTGTCAAAACATTACATTCATACACAGTCATTGAGTTGTATTATATGCTGCACACACAGAGAGAGAGAGAGAGAGAGAGAGAAACACACAGAGAAGCAGGCATTTCAAGGCATCCACTCCTCTGTAAGGGAAGAGGCAGCGTGACAGACCCCAGCATGCAGAATAAAGACCTATCATCCGCTGTCATTCTCTTCTTACAGACCAAGGGATTTTGCATGGGGCTTGCTGAACCTGGTTTGAGGTTGTTATTTATTTATTTCATCTGTTATCAAGGGTTTGGGAAGCATAACATGCCTTTGGTGAGGAGGAGTACAATGCGCTACAATCCCTTCAGTGATGGATTTCTCTACTCAGATTCTGTACTGCTTTGATTTAGGATAAAATATAGAGTGATATGCTGTTCATGCTACACAGTAGCACCATACCCCATACTGATGTAATTCCAGCTCGCTGTCACCTCTTAGCCTATCACAGCCTGCTGTGCTTGAAAATGGGAGAACCCTCAAATGCACTTCAAGGGCAATCTGATTGAATTAGCCAGCCATTAGATGTATGAGATGAGCTGTAATTGCAGGAGTATTTATCTATTCAGATGAATGAGTTTTGACCGCAAGGTCACGATGGTGCTGCGTCCTCCTCAGGAAAACTCGACTGAGTGTGTACCTGCTTGCGTCTCAATCGTCTGTATTGTTTTAACCTCTTGTTGTTGAGCCTGGGTGCCTCATGAAACAAATTTAGCTCCTTATGGCGTTGGCATTGATGATGTTTTTTATAGACCTGCTCAGCAGTGCTCATTTCTCTGGTTCTTGTCGCAGCCATCGTTAATGACTGAGAGAATAGGAATTAGAAGCAACAAATGAGCCGCAGTGTGTTCATGTCAGTCAGGTGCATTGGGAGCAGATGCTGTGAGCATTTACACCTTTATGTTGACATGTTTTCTTCCTAATTCACTTGGTGTCTCCCTCTTTCTTTGTCTCCTGGTCTTTTTTCTATGCTTGAAACCCTGCCACTGTCTGTATCGTCTACTTCTATTTGCATACATGTGATAAAAGAATTTCAACCTCGTTTGTCCATTTCTTGCAGGCCAGCCCCTGTTGTTCCCTCTGAGAGGAAGAGGAAGTGATGTCACGCCACCACCACCGCTTTGAGAGGGACTACCGGGGACCCTGGGAGCGGAGAGACATCCGTCCTTCTGGCCTCCACAATGGAGGAGCCAATCATAGCTGTGCCTCTGCTGTTGTCAATGGCAACAACCGTCCAGGGCTCCTTCCCCTCCCAGTCATCCCCTCCCTCCTCCCCACCCCGGTCACAGTTGCCGTGACAACATCGAGCAGCGACATAACGGTCAAGCGAGGCATCACGGCAGCAGGAGCAGTGGCTCCGGTGTCGGCCAAGGTAAGAGCCCCATCCAAATGGATACCGCAGCACCTGTTTCCTCTGAATCAGGACTTGCAAACCTCTCAGTATTTCAAGTTGCCAAGTTTCTTTCTAGCCTTTGTCTTTCCCTGTCAAATTTTTAATGAAAACTTCCCAACTGGACATAATCCCCAACTTTCTCCATGCTTTTGCAACTTTCCAGCTTCCTTCTCTCTCACTGTCCTCCAGTTTTCCTCACTCACTTTGTCCAAATGTTTCTGCTCTGTCCAACTCACTGGCATGTCTGTCTGCATGGTTCAACTGTCTTAACTCTCTTCAAGCCTGTCCGCTCTCTTGCTCTCTCACTCTCTCGCTCTCTCTCTCCGCCTCCTGCACTCTCCACCCTTATCCCTCTCTCCAGTTCTGCTGCTCTTTCTGCACCCTCTCTGTCCAATGCCCCTTTCTTGCCAAACCATTTTCCTTCCATCTTCATTTTCTCTCTCTGCCAAATGGCAGGCATGAACTGCCTCTGCCTCCTTGGTAATTTTCTTCTTTCATTATGTAAATGACCTCTGACAGTTGCTCGGGTGGGTGCCGCTGTTATAAGTGATGGTTAGAGGTGGTGCTTTTCTTAACAAGCAAACAAACAAAAAAGGACCACATCATTATACACCCTTGATTCCAAAAAGTTGAGACGCTGTGCACAACATAAATAAAAACAGCATGCAATCCTTTATGACCTACATTTAATTGAATACAGTACGTGCACAAGACAGTCAGTGTTCAAACTGATAAACTTGGTTTTCATAAATATATGATATATAAATATCTGATTTGCCTGCAATATATTCCAAAAAAATGGACAGGGGGATGTTTACAACTGTGTTGCATCACCTTTATTTTGAACAACACACAGTAGGCGTTTGGGAACCAAGGATATTAATTGTTGATGTTTTGAAAGTGAAATTCTTTCCCATTCTTGCTTGATATACAGCTCCAGTTGCTCAGCAGGCCAGGGACTCAGTTGTTGTATTCGCAAAGTACCATATGTTTTCAGTGGCAGACAGGTTCCTCCCATACAATCACAAATGCTTTGGGCCTGTAACAATTTGGATGTCCCTTTTGTTCTTGAGCCCAAACAACATGACATCCATGATTTCTTTAAACAATTTAAAATGTAGACTCGCCAGACTACAGCACACGTTTTCACTTTGCATCAGGCCATCTCCATCTCCAGTCTACAAACTAGCATTTGTAGAATCAGCAATGAACTGTGTTTCCTCGTAATGGTTTTCCAAATTTTCTTTAGCCCATGTAGTGGTATCCTTTACAGTCATGTATTTTTATTATTTTTTTTAATTTTGAATGCATGGCTGTCTGAAGGATCAGTACCTTGCCCCTTACATTTAGACCTTTCTCCTCATTCTCTAAATTTGTCTATGATATTATTGATTGTGTGAAGTCCCCCCTTGCAGTTGGATGTTCAGAGCATGGAATTCTTTGTATTGTTTTCAATTGAATATATGACTATGTGAATATATGTAAATCATGTTGGTTTGTATAATCAGGTTTGCATAAGCCCAGAGTTAATATCATACAGTTAAAGAAACACTCACAGCTGCGTAATTCAGTGTCTATCACCAGGTCATATATGATATTTGATCTAAAATAAATTATAAACCAACTTTTTAATGACCCCTCAAAGGACACAAATAGCAATATTTGAGTATACTGTATGTGTATACCTCATTTCACTATATATCATATTTGTATATTGCATATTGTGTTTAGACCTTATACAGAAAACTGCAGGAAAGTCTGACTGGTATAGTCAAGAGCCATACAGTTTGTGTTTTCCACCTCCTCGCCCAGGGATTTGCTATCTAGCTGGCTGTCAGCAGTGTGTGAAGAGACGGGCCTTTAAAGAGTTAGACATTTCAGCCTCTCCGTTGCCTCTGCTTCCATGGGTACCATTCATCTTCTCTCAACACTCCTCCACACTATCAAATCATTTGCTTTAATTTAAACTTCAGCGGATCCGTCCGGGCTTTTTTTGTTTTGCCTCACCATCTCGGGCTCGGTGCCCTCGGTGGCGCCTGCACTCTAAGAGCCGAGGTAAACAATGATCTGGTAATTTAGACGGTAAGTGCACATCATTAGATACCTTGTTGAATGCACTGGCCACAGACTCAGTAAATCTGCTGTGGAATCGCATCTGCCCCTGCTCTTGTGCTGCTGAATAATTACATACATCTTGACAAAGTCTTGCCAACTCCCACCGTGGTCATTGTCATCGTTCAATGGCTGCCAGAGCAATTAGGCGCATTGCCTCACATGTGAATAAACAATTACTTAAAGACACAATATATGTGGGAATGTATGTGCTTATTTGCAGCAGATATAATGCAGATCGTTCCCCAGATGCATCTCTGTTAGCTTTATTCAAGGATTTACCTTTCTGCTGTGTCTTGCCGTTGACAATCCGTTGTAAGACGGGCAATAGAGATTAGCAACCTTTAAGAGTCTGGGATCTGCTTTCATTATGGGCCAGAAAGGATACAGTGGCCTCAAAAGCTGGCCAATACCGTAGGAGTCTGTTTTTCTGTCTTCCTCTTAGCTGTCTCCTATGCTCACTTGCTCTCTCCCTCTCTTTCTGTCATCTTCCATCAAAGCTGTCGGGGGTCACAAAGAGTCTGATGGAGGGATGCAGCTCTCTCCATGGTCCCTGTGTCTCTGCTCTGTCCATGGCTACACTAAAAAGCTGACAGGCCGTTATTGATCTCCACCGTTTGGAGACTCTCTCTTTATAAACTCTGCGGCCCAAGTGGGGAAACAGTCCGATAGCTCGACATGTTCAAGAGTGTGTGTCTGAGAGTGATACCTCTGCACATACGGGCTCTGTGTAGTAAAACCATAAATGGAATAATCAGTTCCGTTAATGTAAAATGGAATACAGAACAGATGTGTTGTCTCAGCATTATACTGGAGTTTGTTGTGGTCATTTGTTCATGTGGTTTGCTACAGTGTTAATGGTCAAGTGAAGAGTTACATGGTTGTCATGATGATGTTGTGTGTGACTGCATGCACAAGTGCGTAGATGTGCATATGTGTGGGTGTGTGTAGTACAAATGCTGAGAGTTGAGAAGTACCATCTGCTCTTGTTCATCCTGATGTAAAGCTAACCACACGGAACAGTGAACTATACTCAATTTAGAGCTATACTTGCCAGACCATTAATTCATTTTTATGTATTTCTGTGCCATTGTCATAGATGTATAGTTACTATATAAATTAAATTCACATTATTAATAACCAAAGCTATTTCTGTCTCCAGCTGATAAACAGTATTTGTATATCAGTGGCAATTCCTGTTTAATATTCTATGCCATTCTGCTTGTTCCAAATGATACTGTGATCCCCAGAATGTCAATTCTGCTCGATTGACTTGGTTAATTAAATGGACTTCTTTCAAATAAAGTTATTTCTGATCTTGTAGCTTATTGAATTTGCAAAAAGCTAGCAACACCTTCAGTCCAGCTTTCTAGGAGAATGTAGTAGCTAAGCAAGTTAATGTTGATGTAATTGTATTTCACCGTATCTGTATGTATTTTTATATTCATAATAGACATGCAGAGACATGAAGACAGGCTTGAAAATGAGAGTAAGCTTCCATTTAAAAGAATTCTTAATGTATAAAACCTTTACACTTAGCACACAGCTTGTGAGTTTTCACCCTGTTTACACTGCACACACTCCTTGTCTCAGCCTCCTATACGGTGGCTGCTGAAAATACTGTATGAAAAACATACACAAAGTTTGTTCATTCTGGGCTACTGGGGCAACAAGGCAGACTGTGAAAAAGGATCCTGCTCCCTCTGGGGATAGAAAGGTCTCATTTCAAGGTAACTAAAACGCTATTCTTATTTTGATGAAAACATAACAGCTGTTATTATCCATTCCTGCCAGTGTATCCCTGTAACCCATACCTTTCAATAGAAAGCACTTTTAGTCAGGTCACCTGAGATCGCAATGATTCATTCAATCAATGACCCACAAAAGGCATGTGCTTTTGAAGAAACATTAACTTGTGAATTGGTTTGTGACAGGTCTATGTTGGGTTGTTGTTGTTGTTGGCATGTTTGCATGATCATGTTCCATATTCCAGCATGTTATTCAGTGCTAGTGTGGATTTTATAAGGTTTATAAAGGACCAAAGCTGGTTTTATCTGAACACATTATATTACTGAGAAAATATCTTCCTACAGATAGCCCACTGTAACATATGAATTTCTCTGCACGCTTTAATCCCTTTTAATATGAAAATTGGAATCTCCAACCTCCCCTGATAGTTAATAGCAGCAGTGCTCAAATTTGTATTTCTTTAACAATCTTTTTTGAACAAATGCACACTCAAATGCAGACGCCACAGTTGAAAGAGCAGACAGTTATATTTTGATCGTGAACTAATAACTATTGTTAGTCTGGGTCTTTTTCTTAGAGGATTATATTTATGCTCCATATCAGGGATGCCAAAGTCAATTTCATCCATAAATATAGAAATGTATTTATCTATCTACTAGCTAGAGTGCTCCTGCTGGGAAGCTATATTATAGTAAGACACTATCTAGGTTTTATTGACATCAAGTAGCAAGATGTCTTCAGTTCACAGATAACAAAATTTGAATGCTTTCTGGGACGTGTAGTTCATGGACAGTATGGACACAACTTCTGTAATGTAGCATATAATTGTTCTGTGCAAATTACATTTCTTAGCTCTTGGGGAGCACATAATATGAGGAGGCTGGGCCCCGCAGGCCTTGAGTTTGATGCAGGTGCTTTTAAGATTGGCATTTTGATTCATTTGTCTTACATCTCATTTATTTCTCTGTTCAAAATGTTTGCTGATAGAATTTGGTTTCTGATCTACAGTGCATGCTCAAGCCAGCAGAATGAGCTTTAGCTTAACAAACTCACAGTACGTTTTGTTGATGTTCGTTAGTCACGAGGATCTTTAATCTTAGTTATCTGTTTGGCTTCACGTTGACAAATTTCTTTAAAACAAATTGCTGCACATTTCAGTCATTCATTCTACCAAGACTTTAGCATGACCACAGCATAAAAATAAAGCAGCACAAAAGCCAGCAGTTTAATAAACAATAAAGATGGATATATTTGATATTTACCTTTAGTTCTGCTTATTAAATGTCATCCTCAACAGGGAGTCTTACTCAAGCTTCAGTGGCTATATGTGCTGCTGTTTGATGTTCTGCTGATAGGGACTGAATGAAATGTGCTGTTGGCAGTCCATTAAAGCGGTTTTCTCTAGCAAGGCCAAATGAAGTGTTCTGTTCTGCTGAGCATTTCTTGACAGTAACGCATCCCACAACAGATCACACCACCTGGCAGATTCTTTTACAATAAGTGCATTACCATATGTTAAATGGATATACTGGAATGCACGTTGACTATACCGTATATACGTTTTTGTCATATTTTTGAAAATGTATGTTTTAAAAGTTGATTTTAAGATACTTCTTGTCGCTCAGGTAAATAAAATTTCCAGTTTCCCAGTTTCCAAGCATTGGCAGCACCAATCAATAGACCTCATCTTGAAACAAAATCACACATTGTGCCTTTTCGGTCATTGATTTCAGCCAGGTCGGCTAACCAATGGATTATAGCCGACCTCATACTGTGGCCAACACAACATGGTGTCCAGAGAACAGCAGGTATCATGGCCTCACTCTGACACAATCAGAAAAAGAAAGAAAACAACACAAAAAGCATGCCTCTTCTGAGTGATTTATTTTATTTTTTTATTTCTTTACTGCAGCTTACATGTCATTTCCTGACAGTGACAAGCTGAACGCATTTCAATGAAATCTACTTTCTCAGCTTTGAAACATTCCACGTATGACTGTGCATCACCTATGTAATGCATTAGCAGTAGTTTAGCTTTTATTCTTTTATTTTTTTCTATTTTTTTTATTCAGCTTTTTATATTTGCTGGGCCTTTAAATCTGCATGAAGAAAAACTCTGCGTCAACATCACTCTTGTGTCAGGGAGCCCGGTAATGAATGCGCTGGAAGATTCTGAAATTACTGAATCTTTATTGAGGTTGAGGCGAAAAGGGGAAGACTTCTTTTGATAACCTTCTGACAAGTCGCGGTGAAATGTATTGAATATGAGATGATTAAAGTTTAAGAAGGTGCACGCTGGGGGAGACTAAACAGAGACTGGGGGAAGGAAGGGAGGGAGGGAGAGAGACAGACAGACCTGGAGAGTTGCTTTTGAATTAGCTTCAGATAGGCGAGAAAAGTACAATTGTTCTATCAAGTAGTGAATCTCTATCACCCAGGAAAGATGAAACTTTACATTTCCAAAGAAGACAGAGTCACCATGGGGTCTTAAAGAAAACCCTGCTGCCTTATGAGGAAAGCCAGGAACACAGCTGGAAGAAAAATGATTGCTTCACAGCTTGAAACATTGTCATCCAGCCTGCCTTTTCTTGTTTACTTGGACAGACAGTTGATGATGCATTTAATTTGATTATATAATTCAGAATTTACATCAGAAATCTCCATGTTGATGTTAACTGTCAGTGATGGAGGATAGTGTGTTCTTGTTTTATTTTTGATATTTTGACTTGAACACAAAAAAAAACAAAACTGAAGGTAGACTCAAAATTCTTCCTAAATACTTTCTAAGGTGCTTTTATCTTTCTCTGAGGAGCAGAAAAGTAAACAATCTTCACACTCTGCTGCCTGGATCTGATTTATTAGCCTCAACCGAGTGTGTTGTCATCCTGTCACAGACTTGCTGAGTGCCTTTTGCAGCCGCAGTGAAAATGTCACAAAATCCAGCCCTCGGAAGACAATTCCTGAGAAGCAGACCAAACTGATTGATTAGAAATACTTAATCTCACCACCGTTGCTTTCATTTATTATCCATACGCCGTTGTGTAAAACCTGAAGGTTTTATTCATAGGTGAGTCAAGTGTCTCTTTATCTGCCTTTCCGTGTTTGAACGGTTATGCAATATTAAATATGTAGAGCCGGAGGTCTGTTGCACATTTTTTGTTCTTTGTAAGTGGCTAAGTGGTGCACGTGTCAGAGTTATTTTAGTGCTAAAAGTCAGCTTGTTTGACAGAGCTGAGACGAACCTGTCAGCTCTTTCTGCCTTGTCTGTCCGGCTGAAATGTCAGTTTGGATGAAGACAGCCCTCAGTGGTTATACTGAAAGCCACCCTCAAAAATTAGACATGTCACTATTAAAAATGCCACTCCTTCCTGGTTTATCTGAATTTTTCCCTCACTGGGGAAACTGGTTATGCATTCTTGGCACAAAACAAGGTGTCTGCTGTTGCTAAGAATACATTCATAGCTTGTCTAGTTAGTTGGGTACACCTCATATGTAAATGGTCCGCCAGTTTATGAACAAAGCGTTGTAATTTTCCAACTCTGCTGTTTTATTTTCCATTAGTCACACATTAGTTCTTTTTAATCTTTTTTTTTCCCATAAACACAAACATCATCAGAATGTTTGTGGACAAACAATCCGCTGTCAGGCATCTACAGCAGAGTCATTAAGAAACAGTGGACCTCAAGGGAGCAAAGCAGGAATTAAGCAGTTGTTCTTTTTTTCCCCCCTTTACATGATATATGGAAACTTTTGAGTGTTAACAAGAAGCAGTGATTGTGTGTTTACCAGGAGCAATCGCACCAGGGTCTGGCTGTCTCGGCACCATGTGGGGAGAATTAAAGCTTTCCACTCGGAATCAGTCCGGGCTATACTGCAGTGATTGCTAATCAAGTACAGAGATACAGAGCCAGCCAGCTAGATAGACAGACAGGCAGACAGACAGAAATCCAAACAGACTAAAAGACAGATAGACAGACCCCTCAGTCATGAAGGCTGCACACTGTCAAACTGTCAGTGGAAAGGCACTGTTAAAGGGAAACTGTCAGACTTCATTTTTTGTTATCAGCAGTTGAAATCAGATGGATGGAAAACTGGAGTCAGGAATCTGACGACAGATTCATCAGAAATTTCACACCCTCATCACAGAGCTGGGACATCATCATTTTCTGTCGTCAACAGAAAATATTGACAGTGGTCTTTTTGATTTAAGAAAGAAAAAAAAAAGTTCCAGATAAAAATGAAACGGCTGGCAGATGTGACGATAACAATGCAACAGGTCAAAGAATAGGCGAAGGCAAGTGTTATCTTTGCCTGTCTTGTCAATCTCACTGTGACAGGATGTTCTACAGGTTTTATCCAATTCGTATCCCCTCGTGGGTCCACCTGCATCTGTCTCTCTATCTATAGGGCTAAGATCCCAGCTGACCTTTTGTACCAACAAAGGAGTGCTGCGTTTATCCGTCCAACCGCCTGTCTTTCCTGTCACAATTCTGCAAACCTGGCCAGGTCCTCTTTCTCTCTGGTTCTGCTTTTGGTGCTTCTGCCTCTTCAGAGCTGAATATTAATCATCTTGAAATAAAACAGAGGCAGAGACAGGTTATTGTTCTGAAAACCACTGCTATCCTAAAATAGCAGACCTTTCAGGGTCCTGGCTTTTTTGGTGGGTTTGTGATGGTGGCAGCAGGCTGTACAAAAGACTGCATGCACTGCTCTGGCAGGAGAAGAGAAGATGGTCCAGAAGGGGCTTGCTCTCCTCTTTTTCTGATGTGTTTTGTGTGTGTGGGTGGGAATGGAAAGCAGCCTCCTCACCACACTGGCTGTCTTATGAGTCTGGCTCCAAGCTGACGGCCTGATGGCTCGATCTAATAAGCAGTCATTGGATATCAGATTGAAATCTCTTTCTGCTCTGTGAAAGACGAGATGCAAGCACCTTCTCTATTTATGTCACAGTGACTATGCAATATGAGTGTGTGATATTGAAAGAGCTAAGGAGTATGTTGTCATCCAATACTGTACATCTGCTCTCCCAGCAGTACATAGAGATCATTGTCTAGGTGCTATTTGACTGAGCAGAAACTGGCACAGTGGACGTCACTGCACAAACAAAGGTGTGTTTACAAAGTGCAGATTTGTCTCAGAGGCTTGCTCTTTCTTTCTGCCTTCTGTGCTTAGAGATGGCTTGGGAAATTAGAAACTTTATCTGCAGCAACTCAGTTGATGAAAGTCATAGAAACCTCTTTCCCACATCATCACCCCTTCTTTTTATCTCCCTCCATCACACTTCCATTAATGTTTCTATCTAATTCTTCACCCCGTCTCTTCCCCCCAGACCACCACCCTTCCAGCCACTTCAAACAACTTCTTGTCTTTGTTGAAGCATATATCCTCATTCCTGCGTCAGCATTGCCTCCCTCTGAGCGGGCTTGTGTGAAATTGGATTGCTGATCCGTTGGCGCTGAGTGGCAGAGATGTAATATGGGATAGCGGCAACCGCATGTTCTGACGCCAGAGACAGCTGTTACAGGACACCGACGGATCACAGATGACGCTTGACTCCTAGTCCCCATCTCTTCAGGACTGGAAATGCTCTCAGCAAATCTCATGACAACATAAAGGAGAACACAGCTGAACAAGAAAAAGAAACACGCAAGGCTGCGGTCAGGCTCTTCACAGCGTGTGGAAGGTTGTCAGATTTACTCAATTCGCTAAAGTGTCAAGGGGTCATCGCTGATCCCTGGGTAATTTGAAGTGGCTGTCGTCTTAGATTTGCCATTATCATTTGTCATCACTGCCACCACTGCATCTCACCCTCCACTCTCTCATCAGGGGGTGACAAGCTTGTGTCAAAGGGGAAATGATACTTCACACAAATTTACCTTGTGATTATGAAACACTCACACTCCATTGGCTTGAAGGGTGTAAAAACTTAGTCATTTGTTCCGGGCTGTGATCAGCTTTAGTTCAAGTCACTGGTTTCTAATTGTTGCAAGTTTCCAAAGCAAAAACAGAATTAAAAGGTTCAAGGTTCATGTAATCGTTCAAACATGTTAAAAACATGAAGGAATGAAATTAATTTCACAGATCTAGCAGCTGAAAAATATGGCTAAATCCACTGCTGTCGCTCTCAGCTATCATCCTCCTCAAAGCTCAGAAGCTCCTCCAAAAGTAGCAGCCGTTTATCAGCACAACTGACGATTTGACCCACGAGGTGTTTGATAATTGTTTGATACTCGAAAGATTTCCACTTGAACACATGTAGCCTAAAGCATGTTTTAAATCAGCCATTTAATCCCCAGTTTACACCAGTGTGTCTGTGATTCAAAGGTTTACATGTTCAGCCTCTATTTATAAATGGAGTTGTTAATGTCATGCCGCATAAATACTGGGGAAATGTTGTCACATACCGTGCCATGTTCAGGAGGGTCTATAAAAAGTTATTTGCTACATATTCAAGGCTACTTTTTACAAAGCAGTAGACATAAATTCAGTGAAACCAAGGAAAGACACTTGGCTCTCTAGTTCAGGGCTGTCATTCATCCATTTATGTAATTGAACACATCATCAAATGAGCAGATCAGCTCTGTAGCCCTTCAGAAACCCACACTTAGCACCCATATTCCCCTTCAAGTGTTAAATGAACCCCCTGCTGAGTTTAGCTGATTGTATGTCATTTGGCTTTCCTCTGGTGGGGAAAAAAACCCATCTGCCAGCTTCTTTCTCCTTCCTCCATAGCCGCCTCCCTCTCCCTTTGTCTGTCCTGCTCCACAATTGCAGAATAAAGAGCGGTGGCATTTAAAAAGGTCCACATGTGGAGGGGTTGACATTCAAAGTGCTGCCACCTTAAGGTTAACTCCAAACGAAAGGTGATGGTGAATGCAGGCTTTTAAAGCATCAGTCATGTCATGTGGAATATCAGATATCAGGGAGGAGGCAGACGGAGTGGCGTTTAAGATGCACAGGTAAACAGTACATCTCTCTCTCCGGCATGTCTGTCACTTCTCGCAGCTCTGTCTCACACTTGTGGTATTAAGGTCCCTGGGGGCTCTCAGCGTCAGTTACATGCAGTAAAATAAACCAAGGGGGGTTTCTTTCACGTTTGACTGGTGTGCTGCCCAGGGTGTATTGGTGCAAATGAACATGGCAACAAGAAGAGGGGTTATGGATGATTGTCCTGCCTGAAGCTGAAGCTTGACTCCTGGTAAAAATAAGATATTTACTTTTTCATTTTTATTTGAAAAAACGTGAAAAAAGAGTGCTTGCACATTCTTAGACTGTGAATAGACATTGACATCCTTTGCTCTGACATTTCTTTCCTTGACTTGGTCAGGTTTTCAGTTGGATGCACAAAAGAAACAATCAGTAAGTCTTAAGAAAGGCTTCCTGAAACAACCTGGAAACAAAATCATTAGCCTTTACACTTTTTTCTTTTCTTTCCTTATTTTTGTTAACTCTTGCTCTCAGGATGTCATTGTCTGTTGCTGTCCAACACTCAGACTCAAATACCTCAACAACTGTTGGATGAAGTGCCGTGAAATCTGGTGCAGATTTTTATGGTTCCCAAATGAAGTACCCTGATGAGTTCATTCACTTTTTATCTGACATCATAGTCAGGTCAGAATTTATCACCAAATAGCTGCAAAACTAAAGACATTCCCGTCAGCCACAGCTGCATTTTGTGTTGGTGCTACCTAGCAACATTTAGAACAAAGATGTGAAAGTACCAACTCAACATCAGCATTTTAGCGTTGTCATTGAGACGGTGTTTGCATGCTGTTTTTGCATTTAGCTCAAAACACCACTGTGCTAAGTACGTACAGTACAGTCTGACAGCTGTGGTGTGTGCCCAGATCCTTTACTTCAGTAAAATTGCAGATACCACACTGTAAATATAAGTAAGTATAATAACAGTATAATGAAGAAAAATGTAGTTAACATATTGGAAATAAATGTAGTTTGTGCAGTAAATATTATCCCCCCTATAAATATCCCCTATTATATCATTTGATTTTTGTTTCCTGTGTATTTATGTAAAAGCAGGATTTTACTGTTGTTGTTGGTCCATGGTGGGATTATTTTTCTTCAGGTCATCTTTACATTCAAGAAGCAGAACCCAGTGACAACACTAATTATCACTGTAGTCACCACTTAATTTTCTGTCAGTTGACTATGAAACTATTGCAGCTGTGCTGTTACATTTTAATGTGTTTTGTGTGCAGTCTTAATTTGTAAAGTAAGTATTAACTAAAGCCATAAGATAAATGTAGTGAAGTCAACAGTACAGTATTTTCATCTGAAATGTAGTGGAATTGAGGTAAAATTTGGCTTGAGAAGAAAACACTCAAGTAAAATACAAGTACCTCAAATTTGCATGCAAGTATTTGAGTACTTTGTTACATTCTGCCATTGCCTCATAGAGCCACTGCAGAGACAGTTAGATATGATATAATTAAAGCAATGGCAAGTTCAAGCACAGTTAAGTTTCCATAATTTCCAAGATATGATTGTATCAGGTAAAACCATACTAATATGTCATGGGTTATTTTATCTTTGACAGCTTTGTCAAATTTTTATGTCTTAATAAACTGAATTATTGGTTAAATATTTTTTATATTCGTCTCCCTTCAATATTATATGTTCATCAGCTGTCATATATAATAAACATCTTTTTTTTTTTTTTATTCTGTCACAAAAACAGATTAAAACCCAACAAGGTCCTCATTATGACAAATGCTTTTCTTGGACTCCAGAAAACTTTTTATCTCCCTCTCATTATTCTTCCATTTCTCCCTGTCCATTATTTGATTGTCAGTCCTGACTATTGTGGTCCAGTTGCTGTGGGCCTTCCCTGTGCAGTATGCTCAGGGGATCCACAGCCAACCATTTTAATAATACACACATAAATAATATATTTTAAATGCAAATTCTAATAGGGACTTTGGGGGTGACTGAATCATGCGGCATTTGTGGTTTGACCTTAACTCAGGCTAACAAATTACTGGGAGCTTGGTGTTTCTCATTAGGAGCTCCACGCATCATCACCCTGCGAAGTACTCCTCTGCCATAACCTCAGCCACTGTATGTACTCCATGTATGTGTTTTTCTTTCATCTTAATACAGTTTAGTAGTTTTTTTTACATGTGCTTTTTTTTCAGCACTGTTGCCACACAGTGGAAGTGACATGTGGCGAGAGCAGTATTTTGAAGTGTCATCGGTACAGTCGTTGATGTGAGCCACAATTTGTTGACAAGAGCTGCTTAATTTACCTGGTATTAGAACAGAGTTGTTATTGTCGCTAGTCTGTTCCTTAAAAATAATTTTTTCCCATTAAATCACTCAGTAATCAAGTCCCTACCAATACCACGATTTTCCGTTACAAGTAAGCCGGACATTAATTCATTAATTAATTATTTTTTTATGATTAGCAAATTATTTATAAATCATCTAAATAGAAGTACCTGCCATGGTAGAAAAATACATTACCGGTATATACAATTGGGCAGTTAAATAGTGATCAGCCTGTGTGTCGAAAAGACAAATCTGGGAACTCATAATGTGATTAGTGGGGTGGAAAAGAGGGATAAACATGTATCATTTCTACTTTTTAGCTGTCTGGGCTTCAGTTATTTAAACTGTACTATCTGAAAAGTTTAGAGGAGGAATCTGATGTGTGACACCACTTTGTGTGTTTGTATTTCATAGGCCCATCAAATATTCTTTAAATGTAAAATAGTAAAGTGCAAAGTAACTACAGCTGTAAAATAATTGCAGTGGAATAAAAAATATAATATTTCACATTGAAGTGTAGGGGAGTGTAAAGGAGCAGTGGTCACCACTGAGCCACCGTACATAAAAATGAAAAGCTTTTTGAAAAACCGCTGTGTATTTGAAAACAATTGAAACAATAAATCTAGAGCGTGTATCATAGTGGGGACGTTTACTGCGTCTTGCAGAAAAAATTTAAAATGTGTTTCCATAAAAGAAGGTAGTAAAACAATCCACCAAATACAAGAAATGGGCACAATGATAGCAAATATCTTAGAATTACTATAGGTATTGTGCCACAAAGACAGGTTATATGAATTGTGTTGTGAATTAAGTTGTGCCTTGCTGGTTAAATTTAAGAATACGTCAGACAACTCTTGACTGCACTGACATCAGTTCTCCAGTCCTGTTTTGCAGTAGCTCCTCCACTGTACTCTTAGTCAAGTCAACACATTACTTGCTGCTAAAATCAACAGTCAGCCATCAGAGTTACCTACAACTTTCAATCCATCCTAATCCTTGACACGCGCTTTGAAGTCTCTGCAGCCTCGAAATGCACAGAACTGAACAAAATTGTCAACAAAGGCCACACAGCTTGTTTTCCTCTGTCATCCTGCTCTAATAACAGCAATGCCTACTATATTGCAACCCGTAATCAGATTAGATACTTCTGGGAAATAACAGCTGATAATGTTTGAAGAGGAGGATAATATCCCTGTTCAAATTAGTCTGCAAATTGGAATGGAATAAATTGTCTGTTCAACATAATATTTTACTGAGTCTAGAGGCACAGCAATCCAAAAATAATTGAAAGCAATTAGATTATGATTACTGAATTTAATCTGGTGGATTACAGTACTGGTTGACAATTTTAAGGAGGTAATCTGTAACATCAGTATTATGTAATGGAATACATTTTTCTATATTTGCAAGAAATTATGGCTCTGGTGACAGGATAGTGGATTTTCTCTATATAAATCACATTTCTCAGTGCAATATGAAGTTCTTTTCCCTGGAGTAACAGCCACACTTTAGCATTCATTTAGTTTGTGTTTTTCATGCTCGGTTTAAGTCTTAAACTCGGTTAGCAGTGACATCAGCTATAAAGTTATTTTCAACAAACTAGAAGTAAACTAATTTCGCTATAATCAATCATTGTCAGTGTCACAGCTTTATTAAATCAAGTAATTACTTTATAATTGCTTTGTGCTGCAGTGGCACGCTTCCTTACATACTGGAGTGATTATGTCTTAAATTACTGTACAGGTGTGCAAGCCACTTTGTCTGTCCTGCCTCTCATCGCCACAGCATCAGTATAGGCGAGCGTTACACCTCTGTTGTTGTCTGCGTGCAGTTGTGGCAGCGCTGTTGTCTCAGTTCCAGTGGACTTGGCGGTCTGATTCAGCGTTGTTTTCCACCAGCCTTGCCAGCAGCTACTGTCTGTCATTGACTGTCATTTAGAAAAAGAGAGAGACAGCGAGAGTGTGTCATGATATGACACAAATGAAAATGTAAGGTAGGACTGTGGACCACTTCCATTATGAGACCACCGTGTTCATTTGATCCATTACTGGTGCTGCTATTACTGTGAGCTACAGTATAGTCTAAATGTCAGCCCAGTTTGAGTCATATTTCCATTTTGTTGAAAAATAAACAAAAAGGTGTCTCTGTCCCCACAGTACAGCCCTCCTCCTGCTTTGAGACTGTTCTTATTGCCGTTGGAAATTCTCCAGCTTTCATCTCAATTAAGAAACTGGTTTGGGCGGCTGTTTGCGCAGTCTCACCACATCTTGTGTCTCCTGATGTATGTCAGAACAGCGCATAAAGAGAACGCTCTCAAGGTCGGATTGAAATTGGAACCATTTCATCATGAGGCATTATGGGAAGTGCCGAGCATCTGAGGAGGCAATAAATATTGTCAAACTCAAGCCAAGCACAGTCGGTATACGGCGCTTGCACAGGTTATTTTTAGAGCAGGGATTTATTGCAGACTTGTTTCTTTTTGCGGTGCTGTTTAAATGGTAATGGTTGCTGATCTGTGACCAGCCGTCCATCGTCTTCTCTTTTCTACTCTTTTCTACAAACTTAGTTGTGAGGTTCAGAACATTCACAAAAGGAGTATGGGGGAAAAGTTATTAGCATAACATTTTGTTCCAGTGAAAGGGTCCTATAACAGGATGTGTCAGCCATTGAAATGCAAATAATGTATGTTGTATAAAGGAAGGCTGTGACCTGGCAGGTGTGTTAATCTACCACTGGACAACGCACATCATTAGCCAGCACCTTAAATGACCCAGTCTTTATATGATTGTACCCGCAACTGGGAAATGAATGGATGGCCTGGATTCTGCATTAGAAAGATCATGTCCCCCATTAACATAAAAAAGTCCTCCAACTAGTAGACCAAGCGAGTCATTTTTTGGTTTGGCTCTGAGATTAACAAGAAACTAAAGTTAATATAGGTGCTTGAAAGGACATCCAGGGTTTGACATAATCAAGGTCTTGTATTGTTCTCTCAGAATCTTGTTATATTATTTTTCAAAAAGCAAGCCATGTCAGATACCACTTGAACAGAGAATATGGACTGACTTTCAGCAAGGACACAAAAAAGCTCAGCAGTTATTGTGCTTTGCAGTAGACTGTTTGTTGACTTCCAGTCATCCATGAAAAGTCTTTGTGAGTATTCTTTCTTGAAGGGCAGTCAAGGCCGCTTCACGTTAAATCACATAAAGTCCAGAACAATCCACTTGAAAATCCACTGAGTTATTATCTTGAGTGTTTTGAACCCACATTTGAGATTATTGGAAATGAGGGTGATTGCCTCGTTAGTGCAAATTTTGTCGGCCAGCTTGGAATTGAAACATTTTATGCAGAGCATTGTGGGATTCGTATGTGTGTGTGTGTTTGCTTTTCTCTCAGGAGAATAAAAGCAGAGTGAAGACCATGTGGGCGTGCCTGTGTTCCCCCAGCAGAACGATTACCTTGACGAGGTTAAAAATGAATAAGTGCAATTGATTGAACCGTCTGTGATTCACTGAATGGCAGCTGCTGATTTGAACTGTGATGCCTACACAGTATGAGCTTGATGCAAATAAAAAAGCAGAACATATAGGATTGGCAAGGACGTCCACGCTTTGCGAATTTCTTTCCCTGCAACTTTGCAATATTCTTATGCCAGATTGTTTTAAAGAAGTTTAGTACAAAAGTAAATCATGATTCTCAATATACGCACACAAAAGAAAGAAATCGACAGACTGAGAAGTGAATGCCTTGAGCCATAACAGTTTTCTGCTGCAGCCCGTTTTACTTGGCAAATGACCTTGAACTCCCACCAATCTGTGCACAACCCTGCTTTCAGGGCACATATTTAAACTATTTTGCAATGATTGCAATGGATTTCAAAACTTAGAGAAGGTAACTATTGTTCGGGTTTGCTTTGGCATTACTGATACACAATTACGACGTACAGCTGTTTAGAGTTACTTTGCAGATAGATTTAAAAAACTTTTTATGAGTATATAAAAGACAATTCCTGCATTACTATAAATAAAATTACTATACAGTATTTAAGCTGAGAAATATTTGGTCTGTTGCAGCCCTCTTAAAATTCCGCTTTGATACATGTTAATGCGTCAATAATAATTCTAACCTCATAGTGTAATGTAACTCCTCTTTAGCACAAGAGGCGGGATACGTGCATTTTCCACCAACCAAACTGTATTTAGCTGATTTACACACCACCACCACCCAACGAGTGGCTCACCGTGGCCATTTGGATCTGACCAGCCGGATGTCAAGACCAGAGGAAGCTCGACTAACTACAGCAGTGACACCAATACTTCATTCTGCCTTCCCTTTTTCAAACATCAGGATCAGGTTCAGACAGGTTTTAAGGATTTAAGGTGATTTTCAGAAAGGTTTGACATTTTAAGGCTGTTTTCAGTCCAACATTCAGCTTACACAAGTGTGATATGGAAAATTGAAGCTTCCAGTGCACATACTAAGAGTGCATTTTGCAGTTCAGTTACACTTCTGGACATATTTGCATATTCATATGTTCTTGAGTTTTTAATGGTTTTTTTTTAAGGATTTTTATGTGGTAATTATCTATACTGTTTTGGGTTTTTTTTAGGGAAAATCATTGTTGTTTTGTGCACTGTTTTTATTTTCTTTTCTTTTAATTGTCTGCCGTGATACACGTTTGTTAAACATGTGGAATAAGTCAGGTTAATGTATATTAAACTGGAACTGCAACTGGACTTAGTTATTTGTCTTTGAAGACGTTTCACCTCTCATCCAAGAGGCTTCATCAGTTCATGCTCGCTTGACTAGGCTGGGACTAGTCCTAATTGTGGAATGATATAACATTATTCCGTGATTAAATATTTTTTTGTGTGGGTTTAGTGGTGTTCACATTTAAATATTGTCATTAATAAACTCACTTATAATTCAGATTCACTGATTGACAGCACCTCATCGCTTCTTTAACTTCACCAGTCACTACAGGTACGCATAGCAGTTACAGAAATCAAGCTCTTTTGTCCCATACACATTTCAGTTTTGATTTCACCTTTCTTTCTTATGTTTTTTTGGGCACTTTTTAAAAGTTAAAATGTCACTTATTCAGTTTTTGTACTTAAATAAGATTGAAAATCTAAAGGTCTAATGAATTTAATCAACTGTAATCAACCAGTTGTAAAGTAACATGAAATTAAAATACCAAACCAATCTGAATATAAAAGCTTTTAATATTGAATGGCTGATACCATAACATTTCGCCTCTCCCCAGGGTAAAAGAATTAAATATAAACACAGACATGACATGACATGAATATATTTCAGGTGTTGTGGCTGTTGACTTTGAGGTTGACTTTTTAAATTACTGTCTAGAAAGCAACCACACTCCAGTTTCTTCTTTCTTGAAATTGTAAGCTGACATTTTGAAATGTCTTGACTTAGTGATTCTGTCTCCCCTTGTTCGCTTCCTGGCATAATGTTCCTTCTACCGTGTCCAGTGTTCTTTATTTTATATTAACGTGCCCCTCAAAGATCTGGGTTGAGCTATCATTACCTAGTAAAAAGGTGATTTTTTTTCATTCTCTTTTTGCTGAAGGCACCTACTTAAAATTTATTGTGGTCAAAGAAAAAGAAAACATTAATATTTATCAGGTGGAAACACAAGGAGAAGGAGAAATGTAATAGTTGTTCTAATTCAAATCCTTTAAATTTGTATTGAGCGAGGTAAGGATGTGACCAGAAATCTCTTGGTGTGTGACCTGCATATTTTCCTGGTAAATGAGACATGTTAAATGACGTGCCAGAGGGAAAATGGGTCTTTTCACACAGCACACACTGTTCCGATCATCACAGATAACCAAGCTGGAAGGCCAGGGACCTAATTTAAGGGCTATTTACCATACGGCAGATTTTCAATGGAGTTGCTCCCGGCTGCAGCAATGACCAAAATAAGGAGAAAATCAGCAAGAGAAAAAAAAAAAATATTTAAACGTTGCATAGCTCACAAACACGATGATTTTATATTTTCTGCAGTTTGCAAAGACACCAATTAATAATTCATCCATCTCATCTGGAGATCTTTTGCTGTGAATGTTTTGTGAGCTCCTCCTCAGTCTTAGTACTCTGCACGGAAAATGAGTCAATACAGGAAAGGAGGACCCACTTTGATCAAAAACAAAGAGGTGGGATGTGATTAATTCCAGGGCACATCTTCTGGCAGTATCACCCTTGACTGATTCATCAGACTTGTGCAACAAAAGGAACATCGTTTTTAATCAGAGTCATAATCCTAGATCAGCACTTAAGCTGGATTTGTCTCTCGACAAAGTGATTGTTGTCGCTTCTCAATATATTTAGGCACCTCACACTAAAGATGTAACAATAAATGCTGAATGACAAGCTCTCCCCCTCTGTCTTTTTGCCTTTTTCGTCTGTTTCTCTTATGATCTTGGCATTAGTTATGTGTGTGTCTTTTCGTTTTGTGTCTCCTGGCTCACACTCTTCTCACTAATAATCCTCTTTGACCATCAATACTCAGTGAGACTGTATTTTTCAGGAACTGCTTATTTCAACCTCAGCAGTCTCTCAGCATCTTTCTGAACCCTAACCAGTTTATTTTGTGCCTGAACTTACCCTAACTTTAATTAAGGATGGTGTTAGATCAGAGCATTTTTATTGGTGCAATGGTAACTTGTAACTGTTTTGGAAGGCCCTGACAGATTATCTTATCATAGGGGCGTCAAATGTCAGAACAGGAAATGCTGGTGGGTTGTCCAATTAAACTATACATTTTATCATTCATCTTGTCAGCTTATTCAGCATTTGTTTTGCTACTGCAGTTGGTAACCATCGTAGCGGAGGCACATGAGTTAATTCACATGAGAGGTGGACGATCTGACCAAGAAACAGTATCACAGTCCGTTTAATTGGAATTACGATCCACAAGCAAGATTGCAGTCGTTTTTTCTTAGTTTTGAAATGCCCTGTAGACTATAGCTGGACTTGGTATAAACTATCAATTTCTCCATTAGCATCATTTAAACAGAAAGAAGAAAGTCACCTCAGAGATAGTTCTTTTTCAGTGGAACGTCCTCATCCGCCATCCCGCTAGCTATAACTCGCAATGCATTGTTTGCTAATAGCTGCATTATCAAGTTCTGCATACAACACTAACAGCACGTAGAAGTTGTTGTTGCGGTTATTGCTGATATAAAAGTTTATTTGACCGTGATAGAAGATGCTGTGAACTATCTGGAGCTGGTGACTTCTGGCCTCCTGAAATGCCTCACCCAGGCCCCTCCCTCAAGCCAGAATTATGGCGTACTTGACTTAGAAGAGATTGCGTACAAATGAGAAATGGGTGGCTCTTTCTTTTGTTTCTGCACTCAAATATACGGCCTCATTTCATCGGCTTAACGACCTCATTTAAATGAGCCTAATGACTCTCACTAATGTCTGGGCATGGCCAAGAGATTGTGACTGTTCTCACAAGCAATGTCCTCTGCATGCACATTGTATATCTCCATTATGAGGCCTGGTCTCCATGGAAAACACAGCCTATTTATTGTCTTTTCTCATTGCTTAAGATTAATATCAATACAATGCAACAGCTCCTCTGTTAAGCAGTTACAATTTCTGGGGCATTTTAAAGCATCATTTATTATAGTTTATTGTATTCAAATAGATGTTTGTGTTGTGTATATATTGTCATGCAACTGCGTGTGACTAAAATGTTGTTCCCCCACAAAAGTTTCCCACATCCATTTCATCAGTTGTTTTAAGTGTATCCGCTCCTGTTGGTTTATTGCTTTCCAGCAGTATAGTTTTTGACAACTGAATTCAGTGCTGGAAAGGTCACCGAAATGCTAATGTTAAAATATAATTTCAAGTCGGCTCTTAAAAGTTCTCAGCTAATACAGTGCGAAAGGGAAATGTTAAATCTGGAACACCCAGACATATTAGCACTATTAGCTGTTACCTCACGTCGCTTCTTGTGATGACTCCACCGTGTCTCGCTCAATCTGTAGTCTGATAGTTTTCATTAAAGATCATAGTGTGAAGCTGACGCTTGGCTACTCTGCCAGGGATCAATTTAAATAAAGGACTATGCTTGGCGTCAACACAGATCGATATGTGGATACTCTTCCTGATGTGGTCATAACCACCAAAGCAGGCCCATTATGCAAAGCGCTGTTGTCAAAGGGGGATGTCAAAGCAAATACAGTTGAATATGTGACAGGAAATCAATGCTTTCTGATAGGGACTGAAACCTGGCAGCTCAATAAGCTTTGGAAGAGGAGGTGTACCCTCTCATTCCTCTTCATCCTCCCCTTCCCACCATAACTATGTCCCATTCCTACAAGGGACTTAACAGCTCAACCCTGCAGACTATTTCAGATTACAAGCTCCTGTCAACAAGTGCACAGGGAACCAGTTGTGCAGGTTTGTGTGAGGGGAAATGGGAATCTGCGTCCAGCACAGGTGCTGCCGCTGACAGCAGAGGTGTCTTTAAAGCCCGCCTCGTGTGGCATCATTACCTGATTCAGACACAGTAAAGGGACTGTGCACAACTGTGGTCAAGAAGAAGGAACCTTTAGATAAACTTTATTTAAAAAACAACTGTGTCAGCTGCTGAAAAACAACTCTGGTTTGCAGATTTTGCAGTTTGTGCAGTTTCATGTCACATTGCATGTTTTTCTTATTTTTTTATACATAACCATAGCCCAGAGGATATGCAGATCACCAGAATGGTGGTATACGAGGAACATTTAAACTACTAAAGGTTTCTGTTTTTGCATTTTATTGATCAGTGGGTGTGTGGTGCGTCATCTTACATAAGACGACAGAGAGAAAGAAGGTGCCTCAGGTGCAAAGACCCACTTCAGTGCTCATTTGTATTCTAATTTTATATTTGGCTGCAGGAACAGTTTTTGGTAACATGACTCATCCGTGTAAGTGATTAATCATCAAACTCATGAATATTAATGTTGTCTGTCTGTGTCCACGAAGCAGAAAAACTCGATCTCTCACATTTACGCATAATAAACAAGTAAGCCGAAAAACAAAATGAAATCATTTAATAAATGCAAAGGAAATAAACACTGACCTAAAAAAGGCACTTTGTTTGTTTTTGAAGTCCTAGTTTTCACAAATTTGATGTTTGCCTGTACCGTCTACAAAGGGAAGCTCTGCACATTTCATTGGCGCTGGTGCTGATAAAACAGATACTGAGCTGTTATTCTCACTAGTTTTAAGGTAAGATGTAGAAGATGCCAACTAGCTAGAAAAATTTCTTCTTGACACATTTCCTGTTTTTTTGATTCTCTAAAATACTATTGTTAGTCTGCAGTATAACTTCAGTATATGAGTCTATAGAAGAGGCTGGACACTTTCAAAAAAGAAAGCAAAGGAAATGGAGAATGCATGTGAACTGCAGCTTTGACAGGCCCACTGCATCGATTTTATCTCTTGATGTTCTTACAGACTGAACAGAGCTTTTCCAGTATTTATGAAAAGAAGAAACATTTAGAAACACTGAATTGGCACACAGAGGAAGTAGTGTTTTGTGTCTTCCATAAATTGATTTATTTTGTACTTACAATAGTGATAATAGTCCAGAACCCATCACTTTTTAAATGAAAGACATGTAGTTTTATTTTTATACAGTTTGATTTTTTGGGGTTTTTTAGTTAAATTTTTATACTACAAAAATGTGTGCTGTTGTGAAACAAAACAAGCATGGAGATATCAGGCAGTCTTCAAAGAGATCCCAATTTTACTTGTCAATTGTAACTTTCGACACAGGATATGGACCTTGAAATTACTTCTGCTATCTGTATAGAATAGCATTAGCATTTGAAAAACTAACAACATTAGACCAAATCAAGAGAAGCTCATTCAAAAGCAGCTGAAATGCGGCTCTGAACAGACAAAAAAGCCTTTCGCTTAAAATCCTCCCATAATTCACGCCAAGGTCTGTTTATCCACCTGCCGCAGTGTAGTTCATGGCTATTCCTCAGTTTCTTTAGGAGCCCAGGGTCTTTAATGATCCCAGCATGTCTCTCCAGTGTATATCTTACCCCAAGCAGTGCGCTGTGTGGACTCCCTCCTGTGCTTGCAGGAGCACAGAGCTCCACTGACCACTTCATCTTGTGGGATAAGCCAGCCTTTCAGTCTCCTCTCAAACCCTGGGGGAGCAATGCTGGAGCTCCAAGGCTGAAACCTCAGAGGCTGCCACAGGTTATACATGTGGCTGCCTGTGCAGTGCTTCATGTTGACTTGTCTTTTTAGCTGATAAAGTCTCAGGCAGAAGTCCATATCCCTTCTCAAGTCATGTCACTTACATGAAATAGGTGTGCATTTAGAATGTGAATGTATTTTTTGCTTTATGACTCTGCAATGTTGAGTGTTATAGCACATTCCTTTTACCAGGAAATGCTTAGCAGTGAATAAAAAGGGTGCGAAAATAACAAATAGTAACAGACTATCTGTTATTATCTGTTACTATCTGTTACAGATAATAACAGATAGTTACAGACTTTTAGGCACACTGGTACAGTAATTATAAACCTTAGTGGAGCTGTGAGGGGTTTTGATTTGACTGCTGTAATGCAGATTCTGTGGTACCTCACTTAATACTGCTATTTTTGGAAGCCCCAATGAAAGGTGATAGGTACTCTGTAGCCAACTGGCATATTCATTTCAATGTCCAGAGTTCATCTGAGTGGAGCTGATACATTTGCTCATTGTGCTCTCATAACATTGCCGC
Source organism: Scatophagus argus (assembly GCF_020382885.2). NCBI lineage: Eukaryota > Metazoa > Chordata > Actinopteri > Scatophagidae > Scatophagus > Scatophagus argus. The sequence goes on from NC_058511.1 coordinate 14,249,366, forward strand.
ACTGCTTCATTAATTAGGCACATTTGCAGCAAATACTGGCCATTGGCTGCGCTTGTATTTTCACTTTAATTACTCACACTTGTAGTCTGATTAGAGTTTTTGCCCTCCAGGTGCTGAGATGATGTAACACTGTAAAATGCTTCAGTATGTGCATTTTTGGTGCTGAAATCCTGTGGATGGGAAGTTAAACAATATACAGCCTTGCTTACTTGAATACCATCTGGTTTGAAATAAGCTATTTCAGAGCTCATATTTGGGGCATTTTGTCAGACCAGCATGGGAGTATTGGCCAGAATCCTAAATGTTCTGTTCTTGTGGTCCCTATTGACTAAAGACTGCTTCTTTGTTTGCCAGATCTGTCAGTGCCCAGCAAAAGTCAATAGGAGGATCCATCAGATAGCAACATTCATCTAACTGCCTTTTAGTTTTGTAATCTGTCTGTGTTTGCATGCATCATAGAATGAGAATTAATTATAAATTATTTGTTTAGCACGGGAGACATGCTTCAGTGCTGCAAGAGTCCAGCTCTTGACCAAAGATCTTATTACTAGATCTTTTTTTCCCCTTTATTGTTAGTCTCTAATTAAGTCAAGCAGGATTCCTATAAAGATAGTCCTTAAAGATGATCTGTCAACATGTAGTTACTTATACACTACACATGAACTTTACTACAAATTTACACTGTGTAAAGTCTCTCAGCTGAAACATCTGTCCTTCCAGGGCTATGGTCAAGAAAACAGAATCAAGGGTTTTTCCCACACAGAAGAATTTTTGGTGCACCAACAATGTAGTTTTAGCAAGTGCCAAAATCTTTAGGAGCCCAGGGGTCAACACAGCACTGACACAAAGTGATCTGCCGATGTGAGATCCAACTGGGGTGAATATAGTGAAAGCCACTTCACTTAACGGCTGGACCCCACTGCAAACTTTTGGCTGCTGCTTGCATTAATCTATTGGTAACGTTAGCATTGGCATTGAGTAGTGTCATAATCATCCACAGACAGAGGGCTGTATTAGTAACGGTACTAACATGAAGTAGATCAGCAAAATGAAGACAAATTGACACACAACAAATTTGCCATGAGTAGACATTAATGACAGTCCTGACACTCTTAATTTCAATAGGTTATCTAGAGTGTAAAATGATGACTGTGTTTAAATTCAGCTGTTCAAAAGTTCAGCAGATTGGAGAAGACCCTCTTCTATTCCAGCATGACCATAAAGACATGGTTGGATGGGTTTGGTGTGGAAGAACTTGACTGGCCTACACAGAGCCTTGACCGCAACCCCATTCAGCACCTTTGGGATGAACTGGAACAGAGATTGTGAACCAGGCCTTTTGGTCCAATATCGGTGCCTGACCTCACAAATGCTCTGCTGCATGAATGGGCAAAACTCCCTGCTGAAACAATCCAAAATCTTGTGGATATCCTTCTCAGTAAAGTGGAACCTGCTGCAAAGCTGTCTGTGCATTTAGAATGGAATGTCATTAAAATCCCTGTTGGTGTAATGGACAGATGCCCCAGTACTTATAAAATGTAGTGCATATAGTGTGTGTAGTAGTATATATAGTGTATGTATTCTCCCACCAGAGGCCCTTTCTGAGAATACAGGAGAGGACAAAATGTGAAGCTGTACTGTACTGACGTCTTCTTCATTTATATTTGAGGTAAATGAGTGTATCACATTCATATGCATGGAAGTGTGTACGAAGACGATGCTAATGAAATTGTTTTATTCCGACAGTTTGTCAGTTTGGAACTAGAACAGCTGTATAAGTGTGGATCTGTGGAAAAAAATTCCCTACATGACTCCCTTATTTCCAGTCTTTCCATCTGGTCAACTGGTTTATAGCGGATGTGCCAAAAACTGCCTGTATTTGGCTTGCAGATTGCATGTATTGTAAAATACATTTAAAATCTCCCCACACTGCAGTTTTGGCAATGTAGACAATGTTTCTCTTCATATTGCAATATCAATATAAATTCAATTTATTCTTTAGCACTAAATGGCTGTTTGCCCGGTTAACACTCAGTTATTACAGCCACACATGCTTTCTCTCTCTCTCTCTCTCTCTCTCTCTCTCTCACACACACACACACACACAGACACACACAGGACCACACATTTTGCCATTTTTCCTCAGTTTCAACAGAGAAGCGCTTTTCAGACCTCTCTGGGTCTCCAAGAGTGCTGCTGTGACAGACACTGGATATTTTGTTCCCCAAACACTCACCACATATCAGGCAGGGTCATGGCCTACTGGAGACCCACGTCTCTCACTGTCCCAGCCAGTGCCAACGGAGGGCAACATGGCTCCCGACACACTCCTCTGGGATGTGTAACGATGACATAAGGAAGTCTCCACAGCTCACATGTCCAAGCACTAGTCACCTTCTCTATAAAACCTTAGTGCCACTGCTTGGTCCCACAGATAAAACATGTTCACTGTTGAACCACAGCTGGTTACACACAAAAGAAAACATATGAAAAAGAGGGTCTGAGGCTTGGTTTGGAGGGCAAGTGCTGCAACCTCAGAACACTCATGGGATATTAGGCGGGGCTTCCAGCCCTGCTTTTCCACTGAAGCTTGTCGGCCTCGCCCCTGCGATCACGCTACTCTTTTCTGGAACGTGTGCGTCGAGCCAGAAGCTTGCCGAGCTGTCGGAGTGTCTTAGCTGGAATTTCAGTGGAAGTGAAGTCCGTTCCCCTTCAGTCGTTTAGCCTTGGGCTTGAAATTACAGGGTCTGTATCCATAGCCCTTTCTGTGGTGTGTCAGCAGCATATATACCCATCAGGCGCTCGTGTTGTGTGTTTTCATTATGTTTGTCTGTCGTGCTGCCGGGGGTCAGAGTTAAGTGTTGGCACCTGGAAGGATCAGCTTTGTTTGGATATTCAATTTTCAGTGCACAACCTGCCAGTCATGAACAGTCATCCACCAGCAATGGCTGACATTTTTCATGTATAAAGTGATATTGCCTCGATGCAGATGGTGACTATAGATATAACAAGTATTTCTTTAACAAAAGGGTGTTGGAAAGCATTTGTCACGGGACTCGTGAAAAACAGAATAAGCTGAATCAGTTTTAGATTTCGAGCCAAAATGTTTTGGCTTTTAAACAAACATTAGCAGTAATTTTGAGATCTATATTCCTTCTCTTTATAGACTGTAATAGTGAGAAAACACAAGTTCATACACTGATTATGTAATGCAAGTTTTGGTGCAAAATAATTTTGCAATCACATCCAAGGACAGGAGTGTGTTTTAAAATGGATTACCAGCAGAGAGGGATGTGATAAGAGCTTTGGTGCAGATTTTTATCTATAGTAATTTCTCTGACTGTTAAGAAGTGTCAGTTAAGATATGAGCTCCCCCAAGTCTTTAAACATCACACATGCTGAAGAGGTTCAGCATTAAAATCTCGTATAAGCTCAAATTTATAATAGAATGGATCATTTGGAGTAAGAAGAAACATTACCTCGATTCCCCTCTGTCTCTTCAGTAGGCAGCCATCATACTGAACACACACCCTCTCCATCTCTGACACCACACTGTTGGGCATGTTGGAGCACCACTACATTTTAAGATGGCTGCCAAAAATGGCGCGGTAGTCTCTTTGTTTACCCGTGAGATGCTCCGCTATGTTTCAGTCGAATAGATTGGACACAGCCGCCCTGTGGTTCGGCTCCAGCATTCAGCACCATTATGACGAAAGTCCAGAACAAATCCACTGCGTATTTAGGTGTCACCGCGTTGTCATGGAAAAGAGATACCTCTATACAGTAAGTGAATAATGTTAGAAAGAAAATTAGTTTTTGTACACTCTTTTGTACACTCCTTAGCGCTCCCGGTCAGTTTTGGACCACACTTGGTTGGAGCTTTTGGACAGAGCAAGAGAAGAAGAAAGGATTTTTTTTTTTTCCCTCTCCATTTTAGAAAAACTGAAAATGATCTGTCAAATGCAATGATACAAGGCTATGTGATGGATGGGTTTGTCTTACTCTGCCTCTCAATCTTTTACTCCTTCCTTCGCTGCCATTCTGTCTGCTTCTTTTCTCTGAGGAAAGCCATTATTTCCATCACCCTCCACATTTCAGCCAAATTCGCTGTATCTGTCCATGCTTGGCCAAAGGGAAGAAAAAGCCATTCTGTCGGAGTTGGATTTCATTTCCTTGCTCGCACACACTGTTTTTTTATGATTTGTTCATGGTGTGGAATTACAATATGACATTATTTTACTGGTGGACTCAATATAGCAAGGCACAGCAGTGACTGCTACTATTGAAATTTGATTAGAAATAAATTTGTGTACATGCATCTCCCCAGAGATAGCCAGCTGATTGTGGCGGTGTATTTTCTCGATTGCATTCAAATGGAACCATAAAGGCAACCCAACATTGGACAAACCAGAAATGCAGGAGCATTACTGGTCTATCTGTTTTGGAATATATTATCTGATAAACCTATCAGGATAACAGTTGCCACATTAACAGTCCTGATTACCACTTTGGCTAAGTGATAGTGAACCTCCTCCTCTTCTGCGGTCAGTTATTTTCCTCTTGCGTGTAAAGAGCTTTGCAACCAGAGGAACCTTAAAAGGTAGAACATAATCAACCGGTGTTGGACTGGCCTGCACCCTGCTATCTCATTGTGTCTGGCAGTTTGTGCTAATGACATTTCATGAGATTAGCTTTTCACTGGATATTGTTACTGACCTGTTCCTTGTGTGTGTGTGTGTGTGTGCGTGTGTGTGTGTGTGAGACAATCTTTCTCCATTTAAGGCCCAAACCCTCCCTCAACCCTTTTGATAATGTTCCCTTTTTTTTTTCTTTAAAACCAGCTCCGTTCTCACTACAATACACCTCTTTTCTCATCCAGACCTGTTATTAAATCTCATAGCAGTTAGATGATTTGATCAGTGTGTGCTGTAATGTTGTTTACCCCAGTGGGACCTGGGTGTTATAGACATACTCATCTCTCTCTTTCTCTCACTCTTTCTCTCTTGCCAATTCTCCCCATGTCAAGCAATGAAGTAATTTCTCTGGGGAAACTAAAGCCAGCTCTTGAGTGGATGTGAGCAGTATATGTTCAGATGTAGGTATATTGGTCCATACCACAAGCACAACACATACTGAGAGCTGGTGCTTACGCAGAATGTCCACATTGGTAGTTTTCGGTGGAAGCCTGGCGTCATACCCTTTGTTATTATGGCACTGAGCTGGTGCAATACCTCACACAGACGAGGACTGGCTTGAACAAAATGCGAAGGCAAACACAAAGCCGTGAGCAAATGCTTTGTGTTTATTTGGATGTGGATGTTGAGGATGACTCAAAGCAATCAAATCCCAGAGCCCTGGATCACCACGAGGCTCTTGCTATATGTGCCCAGAGCAGATGGTGGCCTGTGGCATCAGGTTCTGGTAGGCACATTAATGCTGCCTACCATTGTTAGAGAGTAGAACACACATAATGACAGACGTCAGTGTTTGCCATGTCCGAGAAAATAGCTGATACACCAGACAGAATAAGACTGCTGTCTTGCTGCCGAGACAGAGGAGGACAAGTCTATTTAGGCCTAATGCATCTTGATTTTATCTTCCTCTCTTCAATACACTGAATCTGACATGTCTGCAATATTCAGAGGTTTGAGGAGGAGGACAGAGCCCTCTAACATTGCCGGGTGTGTGTGTGTGTGTGATTGTGCAGATTGAGCAACTCGGATGAAAAATGTACTGCTGGACTTATGAATAACAGCACATTTTTGAACAAAATTCCCACAATTTTCTGTTAAATATATCACTTGTACACTCTTTCATAGGAAATTCTGAGAAAAACACAAACAATGCTGCTTTAATACCCTCGAACAGCTCGGACACCGGCATTCTCATTTCAAACCTTGATATCAGTGTTACTTATCTCAACCTTTAAGTCACACAATGAACAAATTTTTCTGTGGACAAATTTCTTCACAGATGGATAATGAAAATAAGACCCTGTATACACAGTAGTTTTTTTTGTACATTATTTTGCAGCCTTGAGACTCAAAGCTCAGCTGTGTAGATACTTTTATAAAAGCAGATGGATGTGTACAGGAATGTATGTGCTTCTCAAACGTGACTCCACCTTTGTGTGTGTGTATGTGTCTTCACATTCCACACTTCCAGCATGTGGTCCATATGCACGGATGTTGCTTACGGTACAAAATAACCTTTTCCCCAGCCAGCTTGACAACAAACACAGAATGGCTTGGCACAATTTAAAAATTATTTATCTGGCTTCCCTCGTCTTCTCCAGCATGGTTTTTTGTCGAGTCAGAGGAAACCATCTGCTGCCCGGTGATAATGGGCGGCCGGGGAGGAGGGGACTGGAAGTAGGGAGAGCAAATAAAACTGAGAGAAAATGGCAGGCGCTGTCCCAGAACCTGCAGTACCTTCCTGCCTACCTGCAGCAAGTCTGCCATCTTAATAAACATCCTGTCTGATATCTCCTGGCTTCTGTGTGTATTAGTGTGCGCGTGCATGTTTTTTACACTTGCTGTCTGTATGTGTGCACACATGCTTGTGTTTCCAGTGTATATTTCCTATCTAACCTTGATCATTTTCAAGTCAGGATTGTTCCTGAGCCTGGCTGATATGCTGTCAATGTGATGGCGCTGACTAAGAACCTTTTTTTTCTTTTTTCCTGGTGCACTAAAACTGTGACAGATGGATTACCTTTCAGCAGAAGAGATTTTTCCTGTTTTTTTTTTTTTTCCCCTGTTTTGTGTAAATGGGTGGGTGTATTAATGAGATAATATCATGAGGCAGGTGCAGGTTTAAAAGAGAGAAAGAAAGTCAATGCTGCGAGTTAATGAGGAGTTGCCTGTATGGAGGGGAAGGTAAAGCATGGCTGGAGAGGAATACAGTAAAGCACACAGAGCGGAGAAGGAAAAATGCTCATTAGAACAAACAGTGGGCTATAGAAAGCAACTCCTCACCTTGAAAATGGTCCGAATTTTCCCTCCCTGAGTCTCCAGGGCACTCAGATGAAATTGAGCGCTTAGGGCATTCTCTGAGTAAACCATTTCAGTTTTCTCTTGTCTGAAGTCGACAGGTTGAGCTGGACAAAAAGACCTGACAGCCCATCTCTCCCCTAAACCCAGCTTCATTCTCTCACTCCATCACTCTGTTTTCCTGCGTTGCCTTGAGATGTTTCCCTTTGCTGCTTTCTTTCTTTTTGCCCCCAGAACTTACAAAATGTCAGATAAGTTTCAGTATGGATTCATCACATTAGGGACACTCATTGAACTTGTCTGCTGATGCGGGTGTGTTTACTAAAGAGCAGAGTTTGTGCTGCATTAATACCATGTAATGTCTTTAAGTGTTAAAGGCCCTGTAAGGCTGTGATATAATCATTTTAAATCAGAGAGAATTGTGAATTGTCCTGGAATGGTATCGAGCCAATATGTAAAGCTACACAAATTGTTTGGATTGCAGTTTTGTCGCTGTGCGGTAAACCCCGCGCTCAGGCTTTGCCAGGCTTTGTCGACACAGCTGTTGGAATGCATGATGGCGTGCTTGATGAAGTGGACGCCAGGTCAGGGAGGATAATGGAATTGAGGGATGGAGGGGATCAGTGAGGAAGGACGCAGGAGGGGCCTGGTGACCAGGTCTTTTCTATTAACTCAGGAGGCTGGCTGGGGCGAACAGGGGAATCAGGCTTGGCTCTGCCCTCTCCCTACCTGGTTGTCAAACCGAGCGTCCCAACGGCAGATAGGGAGAGGCGAATATTGCTCAGAGGTCCAGTGGTGATTGACCCTGTGTTTTCATCAGCCTGGGCTTGCCTGATAACATTTCTTACTCCTATACCAGACCAAAATATTAGAGATGAGAGTGCAAAGAAAGGCTTAGAATTCTTAGTTTGGTTTGGTGAAGTTGTATTGGATTTAACGCCCACACATACACACATTGTCATCTAGCTTTTCATTTTTGTTTTTGAAATTGCACTTTTCTTTCCTTCCTGCAAAAGGATTTCTTTCTGTTTACTCTATTTGTTGTTCTTGTGTTCAGAATTCTATTATCTCACTTGACTGAACACAATGTTTAATTCATCGCAAAATTAAGATATACGCAGTCTCAGGGGGATCTGAATTTGAATGTAGCCCACACCAGAAAGTTAATTGTTATTACTATATAAAAAGAAAAGTATTGGTCTTTCTATGGAGCCTCTTGAGACCATGAATAGGATTTTATTTCCCTTGTTCCCATCATTATATAGGCTGTAATCAGCACTCACTCACTGCTAATTGTATGCCGTGCTCACTTCAAGACCCTAAAAAAACAGTTTGATGGCTGTGGTTTGTTGCATTTTTCATTGAAGCTATAAAATAAAATATTGTATTTAAACCCTAGTTGTTGATTAAGTTTACAAATAGGCTGCACTGTATTGGGTCTAAAGAACACAGAGTTTGGAGTGGTTTGATTGTAATTCTCATGCATTTTTTTTGAGTTTAAGTTTTTTCTCTTTTTTCTAATCAGTGATGTTGTTTTTCGCTGCTGTGCTACAGGTCTCCGGTCTGTCTCCTGGAGACAGCCAGGCACCAGGATTGCTGCTGGCACCAGGGGTGAGGTGGGGGCAGACACCCATCAACCAGCTCACACCCTGGGACACAGATGAGCCCCCTGCTAAGCAACATCGAGACAGCGAGCCCGCCGGTAACCAATCACACCCACAACATTTACATACACACATTTATACGTATTTTGAAGAAAGTGTTTACAGTGATGTAAGCTTTGCAGTACTCCTTTATGCAGGAGATGTATGCGTGTAGCACACACTCGTAATGTGCTCTACCTCGGTCAGCCCTGACCCGCTCCACTGACATCCAGTGCTAACGAGGCATCTTAGTTGCCTTGCCCTACATAAAATACATGCTTTCCTCCACAACATGCTTGCTTTACATACAGTCATGCATAATTAACACCCACAAAAACCATCTTTACATAAACCAGCTTAATTGTGCATATTATTATAGATATGTCAGTGTGATATCAAGACTTCGAAAAACAGGGATATAAAAGTCTGAATCCACAGCTTCCTAAGCCTTCCAGTCCTCCACCACCTTCACACCGCTCTCATTTTATTGTCCTTGTTAATGTTATTGTGTCACTAACTGAAGCTGATTTAGACTAAATTATACCTATGTAGTGAAAGTCTGAAAGTCCTCCAAATGATCTTCACCAGGTCTAATTTAGATGTCGACCTTATTCTATTCATGCCCCTTTAAAACATAGCAATAGTGGCATTGCAGTGCACACCCAAGCCGTTAATGAGTGAAGCCAATGTAAGGATTTTCACTCTAATAATGAACTCACCCAGAATTGCTCTTCCCTAGAGCAGTTCATTTTTTACATTGCTTTGATGGCCTGTGCCTACTGCTCATCTCAAATGTGTGTCATTGAAGAATAATACTGGCACAGAGCTTGATCCAGTGACAATTCCAGATCAACAAAATCAGATTGTAGACAGCTGCTTCTCTGTGGTAGCTAAGCAGCATGCTCCAAACATGGTTCAGCACCTGCTCCTTCCTCTACAACTCGCCTCCTAATGAACATTTGCATATCTTCATATATTATTGAATTGTTTGATCAGTTGCTGAAGAGGCACGTTTCCATAGCAAAAACCGGTGGCGGTGGTCTTACCATGGAAGGATGGAGTTGTGATGGGAGACTACGGGGCTCTATTTTTGCCTCTTGAAGGTGTGGCTTATTTGGCTGTGAGGCAGTTCACTTACTGTGTGTAAGTGAACAAGGCTTTGCTCTCTGCCACGCACGCATGCACACACACACACACACACACACACACACCACCACCACCACCACCACCAACACAGCTCCCACACCCACAGTACAGCTTGGAGGAAGCGTTAGGAGAGTGAGATGTCACCGACCTTGCACACTGTCACATATGACACTCAGATCGGAGGAAAACGATGCATATTGATTTGCGTGTGTGCGCTATTCCAAACTGTGACTGGCGTTTGCAGTGAAGCCAGCTCCTCTCCACACTTCACTGAACTGTGTTGCCAGAAAGTTCTCTGCCAACTGTGCCAGAATTAATCAACGGGTTCTTTCAACAGAAACTTCACTGTTGTGTCTATTAAAGAAAGTTTGTCTTTGAAAATACAAGTTTTGTTTCAACTTCAGTTTCTTTGTATGAAAATAGTTCTTTTTTGATGCGATGCTTTGGACTTGTGGTAGATTGTGGAATAAATTAAAAAGGGAATGCAGTACTGTTTAAAATCATGCTAATCCAGAGGTACAAGGCAACACTCACAACCATTCAGTGCATTTAATATTAATGCAGATGCTTCATTTCAGAGCTTCATTCAATGTTGCAGGCAAGGCCTGAATTTTGGTCAGGGTTGGGTCATGATAATGAAATTACTTCCCTAGTTAATGATATATTTTTCTGCGAACAATTAAAGAAATTAGAAAAGACAAGAACAACTACAACATATACATTTAAAATCAAATTTTTATCAAAGTCTTCACTGTATTCAAATTTTGATGTGGAATTATATTAGTGTCTGATTAGAACCCTTTCATCGTGATGAGCTACAAAAGAAGGGAAATGAAATACAGTCTTGGTGTCGATTAGCTCAATGACACGTGAATAATGAAGGAAACTGGCCTCTCCTCTGGAGTCTTCTTTTCTCATCGTCTTTCTTTGCTCTCACTGTCTCTCTTTATGTCGCTCTCCTGCTCTATCCCTCTCTGCCCACACTATTATATCAGCAGGGCTAGTATCATGAATAATGTGGGCTTCCTTTTTCTTTTCTTTAGCTTTTTGCATGCTGTGATTTAGCCTTTGGCCCCTTGGCAGACTGGCAGGCTATTTTTGGAGCTTGGACCATGGCAGGAGGAGCTAGAGATGAGGGAGTGGGAGCGAGTGAGGAAAGGAGGGAGGCAGCATTCAGGCCCAATATGGCTGCATCTTCCCAGTACAGCCTCAGCATTTAACGCCTCAGGGAAGAGAAATGATTGGCTCAGAGTGTCAGACACAGATAATAGTGTCGACTACCACATGCACTGAGCATGTGTGCTTTCACTTACAGAAAAGCATTTATTCATGTTATAGCAAAATAAACCTGATATTCTTATTACAGTGTTGATCTTGGCCACAGATCTGTGCAATTTGTTATACGATATTCAGCCTCAAGTCAACAACAAACTTGGACTGAGGTATTGCAGCACACTGACACTACTAGTGTGGAGAGGAACAGATTCAAGCTAGAATCTCTCTTCTCGTGCTGTTTTCTGTCTCTATTTGATCATCTGATGCCAGACTTAAAATCAGCCCTCTGCCCGTGTTTTCGACTTTGCCTTCAGCTTACCCAAAATGCCACAAATTAGACCCTGCAGTATAGAAACATATTTACCTCATCTTTTTCACGTTGTTATGATGTGAAATCTGGAAAGACAATGAAGTAATCTCTCTTTTTTTTTCTTTTCTGTTTATCTATTTGTCAACAGTTTCGACCTGGGTTGCACCAGTAGCAGCAGTGAGTCAGCCCAGCCTCCTGCCGCACACCTACGCCCTTCCCCAGCCGCCATCCTACAGCCACAGCGTGACTGCGCAGTCACCTATCATAGGAGTAACACCATCCATCCAGACACCAGTGCCCCCTCAACATCCTCTCATGACCACCCACTTCCAGCTGACGCCGCAGTCAACCCAGCAGCCTCCCTCTATGGTACTGAGCATGCCCAGCCAGCCTCCATACCCCTCTGCTCAACCCACGGTTGCACCATCTGCTCTCACTGCCCAAGCCAACCAGGTGGTTCATCCAAACCCTCACAGCGTGATGGGCAATGGCCACTTAACCTCTCACCCAGGCCTCATCCAGCCCCCCACTCTGCCTTTGACCAATGGACAGGCGGCAGCGGTGGCTGCAGCAGCAGCAGTGGCGGCAGCGGCGGCGGCACAGGGCCAGCCCACAGCTGCAGACAATCAGGATGGTCCTAACGGGCTGCAAATGCTGCGGACAGTCGGGATGGGGAAGTACGAGTTCAGTGACCCAGGACATCCTAAAGGTAAGCATAGACAGCCTCAGCTGTTTCACCCTGAACAAGCGGATGTTTTAGTTTTCTAGAATCACTCTATTCCAGACATGGAACTTGTCACAACTAACTTTGAAAGGCTGAGTCAAAGCAGATCTGTTCAGCTGGAAACCTAAGTTCAGATGTGGATGCAAGCCAGGGAGGTGTTGGGTATTAAATCAATGTACTTTTAGCTCTCTATTCCTTGTGACCTCCCCTTATGCGGGGCTGTGCTGAAATGAAACACATAGGCCTCTGCCCTCTGTCTGTATACCGGAGCACTTTTTGATGCCAACAGTCATAAACAAGGCTGCAAACACTCAAGCAAGGGGTTGTTAAAATACAACTTGCGACCAGAGCCAATTCACTTCAAAACTGCTGCAAGGTCGTAGAGAACAGAGGTGCACCTAACGCAGCAATGAGGCGGCTACGTATAAAATCCTGTGATCGCGTATAGATGATCCTTTGGAATTGTGTTGTACTGATCTCAAATTAATATACAATAGCGGCATCTCTAGTGTTGCTCCTTGATGTTGGTTAAAAGTGTGTCGTGTATATCTTTGCATTGCTCTTGGTCGCGAGGCTCACAACCAAGCAGAAAGGGAGCTTTCAGTCCCTGCCCTCACATCTTTCCCAAAAGCGTTTGAAGCCTTGTTGATTTGTTTGTGAAGGTGCTTCACAGCTCCGCCTCATGCCTGAGTCTGCAAGCCGTAAATTGGTGTTTGGTTTAACCTTGGAGTTTATGATGCAGGGCGCTAGAAACAGATGTTTGCAATTCCCCGAACAATTTTCACATTTAATGAAGCTTTTAATTTAGGTTTAGATTGTTTTCTTTTTCCTGACTCATTTTTGATCAATAAGATGTGTGCAAATTAACTTGTAGATTGCAAAAAAGCAATTATTTTGAGGGCTGCCTGCGATACATTGAAATGAGACTGCAGGTAGAATTGGAAATGGACAATTAGATGTGCTCGTCAGCTTAGTCCAGCCTCTATGGAATGAGAGCTTCTTAGCTTATGTGTTTAATAGACTGTCGTGGCCCATTAACCATGTACATGTCAAAATTTATTAACGTTCTTATAACAGGCCAAACAAGCTAGAGTTCAACTGGAATTACTGTACATATGCAGATCCATTTTACAGCGAAGGAAAATTACTGTAAGAATATTAGAATTCAATGATGGAAACCTGTTACTGTGATTCATGTTATGATGAAGTTAACGTATTCAGGTTGTATGGCTACAGTTTGTACTTGGGTATGTTTGCTGTATTACAGAGGCAGAAGGTAAAATATTTCTGTGTCAATTCTTCAACATTATATGCAGTAGAAATGCTGTAAGTGCCTCTATGAAGGTCAAACTGCAGGTAGAGGCACTTGAGTGTATCATGTCTTCTCAACCATTTTTGAAATCCTTGCTAGACATTGAGTAGACATTAATAAACATGGTATTAGTTTCATGTCACAAGGACAGTGGAAGCAGGTAATATGTAGAGCACTGGTTAGTTGTTGCGACGCCTCTTCAGCAGCCTCCTGAGTGGCGCGGCAGACCTCTCCGCTGACAGGAACACTTAACTTTGCTGCTGTAATCACAACAATGCCACCCCGACTGCCCTGCCCCTCAGTTCTCTGCCCACTACTGTTGCTCTGTCTGTGCTGTACTGTCTTTCTGATTATCTGTGTCTGTCACTTCCTGTCTCTTTTCTGTCATGTACCTCCTTTCCCTCTGCTGTCTCTCTCTCTGTCCAAGAGGTCACAAATCCTAAGCCCCCAGAGGTTTCACGCATTCTGTTTTAAATCAATTAACACTGCATATCAGTGTGGCAAGAGTACCTATTATACTGCCATTGCGGCGTAATGGTGAAATACGGAGGGTGAGCTCCTGCGATGTGGCCATTCTGACTCACTTGCATTGTCTTGGGCCTGCTGTTGACAGATTTCTTTCTCTGCTTAGGCAAATGACAAAATGGAAGTAGTTTGTGACGAGAAAAGAAAGCAGCTACGGGTTACGGTTCAGTGTTTCTGCAGCCCTCTAATGGTTAAAGTGGGGACAAGAGGGTTGGCAAATCTGATCCCAGTGCAGAGATTGTGGGTTATATACATATATCTGGTATAAAGCTGGAAGATGAAGTAGTAGAAGTAGTAGATGTTGTTCATTTCATTGTTGTTCATTGTCACTATACAAGTACAGTGAGATGTCGTTTGGAGCGGTCCAACAGATGCACAGAGTAAGAAGCAGTAGATAAGAGCAGTTAAATAGAATAAAGGTTCTAAAATGTACAACAATATATGCAGCTAAAAATATAGAAAAATATATAAATAGATATACAAGTCATAGAGGCAAACAGAGATGCTGTATTTCTTGTTCTTTTGCTGCTCACACACACACTCATAGACTTTATTTAGTCCTCATGAAATGTATATTGATAAAGTACAATAAAAACACTTATACACAACTGGCTCAAATGCACACAAAATGGACATCCATCACTCTAAAAGCCAACAAAAGGAATGCATGAGCTGCTCGAACTGGATAGCTTTGCTTCAATAGATGATAAGTTGTCGTTAGGACAGTCCAAAAAATAATGTATCCCAATCACTGGCTTAAACTATGGAGCAAGCATTCACTGCTCTTGTGGTCATTTCGGTTATAAGAAACCGTACTGTATTATTTACCAGGTCCTGGTGATGCATCTCACATCAGAGGATTGTCCGAAGTGATTATTAAACAAACAGTTGAAATACTAAAGCCAGTGCTTAAGTGATTGTGTCGCTGCATTCAAAATAAAGCTTTAGCCTCGAGACACAATGCTAGTAAGCACTGATGTGTAGAGGAGGTTTTGTGGCTTTTTGATGGCAAAGGCCTGGATCTTCGAGGAGCTGACAGAGCTCTTCCTCTTTAATCCAGTGGCACAACAGGCCGGTGTGTGTGTGTGTGTGTGTGTCTGTCTGCCTGTACAAATGTGTGTGTTGCACGCGTGCACAACTTCTTGGGTGTGACTGCATGGATGTTTTGTCAGATGTCAGGCTCACAGCCTTAAAGCCAAACACCACAGTGACAGAAATCACACTCCGTGTTTGATTTGGCTTTGCCTTCAAAGGGAGCAATTTGTCTTCGCTCTGCATCAGTGGGCACATCAACAACTGTGTGCTCCTCTGTGTGTGTGTGTGTGTGTGTGTGTGTGTGTGTGTGTGTGTGTGTCTGTCTGTCTAGGTATTTGTCTGTATTTGTGTTTACAGTCTATATAGTATGTGTGTTTGTATACGTCTGTGTAAATGCCATATGTTTGTGTGCCTGTTTGCTTGTGTATGAAGATTCACACCGAGCAGCTTGAAGGCAGCATTAACCTCATCACCTACTGAGATATGCCAGTCACCAGGCTGTGATCTGCCTGCCTGGTTTCTCCATCCCCAGCAGGGCATTTCATAATACCTGCCTGTCAAAGTGTACAAATAATCTACACACCTTCTTGCTGATTGTTCATTTCTCTCACACCACCATCCTCTCTTGGGTTCTCTCAAATGCAGATAAATACGAAATTTGACCAAGCTTTTGTACACATAAGTAATCTACCCATATCTGTAGCTCCAGCGGGCCACAGCAATCACAGCCGTCAGCACATTTGGTGAAATGCGGCCAATATGCCATGACTGACATTGTTAAATGGGACAACAAAAGCAAACAAAAGAACAGGACACAGGGAAAGGCGAGAGAAAAAGGGAGATATGCAGAGAGAGGGTGAACGTTGAGAGAGGGAGATGCTGAGAGCAGAGTCGGTGTGTGTCTATTGACCAAGCAATTAAAATCGATGGCTGTCTTGATGAATATCAGCCCGGAGAAGCAAGTGCCGAGCTCAGCAGGGACGGACTCGCTTACTGCAAACATGATTGAGCACCATTTAAAGGTGGCGCACGAGTGAAAAACACATTAATTTTAAAAGGAAGTTATTATTTCCGCATATCTGAGCCTTCTTTAAAGGTTACCACTGATTACCTAAGCCAGCCACTCCAGTGATGCTTTCGATAGTGTTTTCCCAGCTCACATTGGACTGAGACGACTGTTGGTAGTGGCGTTGCTGTCGTGAGTCACACTGCGACGCTCGAGGTGATGCTGTTTTTGTAGTTATATGCCTAAGAAATAAGCAGCACATGAAGCTCAGTTGCTGTATGCATTGAAGGCTTCAGTTAAGATTGAAGTTTGAGGGTCACAGACAGATCTATCGGGCCACCTGCTGTTGTACTGAGCATGTGCCACAGCTCCTCGCCTCTCTTCTCATGTCAAACATCATTTTAACGCCTCCTTCCGCCTTACTGGCCTTTGCCAGTCCTATTCTCTCTCTCTCTCTCTCTCTCTCTCTCTCTCTCTCTCTCTCTCTCTCTCTCTCTCTCTCTCTTTCTCTTTCTAACACACACGCAATGGAAGAGACGCATGTGCACAGATGATCACATGCATAGATGCACACCAAACGGAGACGCGGTTCTCCACTGTCTCACACATCCAGCAACACCCAGCCTCCTCTTTGCCCAGGAAGTTCATCTTCCAGTCAGCTCACATCAGCCATCATCTGGGGACCGAGCAGCTCTGGAGCTGGTAGTGAATGCAATTAAGATGCCTTGCCGAGTTAAGATCAGTGTTTTACTTCTGCGAGACCGGCGCAGCCTCACATCCAGTGCCGCCTCACCTTTCCTCCGCTGTGACCATCTCCTCTGCCTTATCTGCCTTATTCAAAGTTCAGCTTCAATAAGATGTTAATTATGTATTCATTTTGGTTTACCTTTGGACCGAGCATATTGGTACTGCAGCATTACTGTCCTGTTGGTTTTTTGACATTACTGCTAAGCGAGGAAATTATACACCACCATATTAGTGAGATAGTGACCGTTTACAAGGCCGGGCTGTGTGTGCTGGGGCTGTTTATTTAAGGAAGATAGCTGCCTTTTTTCTTGACACTTCTCTCATTAAAGCTTATTTTTACATCGACATGCCATTTTATTGAGTAGTTATACCTTGTTATTGGTTTAGGGTATTACTTGATTTGATACTGATGTTTCATTTGTGGACATGCTGAGCAGACTTCATATCTCTCACTTCAGAGATATTTGTCTATAGATTGAAGTAGATATGAAGTAGATATAAAACGCACACACACTATTATCAGTGTTATCACTGAGGCATAAATATTCATTTTGATTCAAACACAAGAATATACTGCTGGAATGACAGGCTGTTCAAACCAGTTATTAAAAACACAGTCAGTTTGTGATAGCCGCACTGAGACCATTAATCATAACAAGCACATTCATTAAACCCTCCCCTTTTCTTTCTCTGCCTCTGCCTCTCTTTTACTTGAAGATCTCCACTACATCTTCACTGTAAATTTATACAAAGTATGTCTTTCTTAGTGAAAGACAGAATACTCTATCTAATGTAAGAGTTGTTCTTTTGTAAAAAAAAAATCTATTTCCAAAATGCTGACTTGGATCAGCGTCTGTGGAATAAGCAGTGGTAAATTAATTAAAGTCTCTGCAGTGTTGTGCTGGGCGATTATCTTAAAGCTATCCACATCAGGATTAACCAAAGCAAAACTACGGTTATTATGATTCCAAAACAGGCTTAAGTTGGAATGTGAAATGGATAGATTTTGTGTTTTGTTTTTTTTTTTTTTATTCTATCTCTCTCATAGTAGTCCTTAATTAGGTACTAGGTACTCCTCGTGGAAACCAGGATGGAATTCACAAAAGCTGGGAATGTTGCAAATTATTAATGAAGATGAAATTTATTCCAATCACTGTGCAGTATGTGCAGGTAATTCTCTTAAATGAATATGTGCAGCTCCGTGGTGATATGCTTGTGAGTAACCTTGGCACACGAGTCCATATGGGAACTACGTATGAACGATATTGACTCAAACATCTAATTTAAGAATGGCTGCACTTGTGTACAGATGTAGCCGAGCAGCTTCCTGACATTGTCTCTTTAACTTTGCTGAGGATGGTTTTTATTGAGATGTCTAACTGCTTCTAGTACAGCTCCAGCTCTCAGGAGAGAACAAAAAGAAAAAGGAAGGGGGTGTGGGGGTGGAGGAGAGGAAACGTGAGGTGCGAAGCGGCAGTGTGTCATAAGCAGAGGAAGGAAAGCTGCTCTCCCTCGTTCTTTCTCTCCCTCGTTATCGTATTTTAAAGGAGAGGAGCCCCGCCAGGAGCCCCATACATTATATCCCACCACAGTTAATATAGGGACGGCGGATAGCTCATTAAGATTGATCATTCTTCGTCCACCTCCTCCGTGCGGAACGCGGCTCCGGCTCCATTAATCACCAGGATTTCAAGATAAAGCTCAGTGGCGGCACAGTCGCAAGACCTGGAGCCTGACAGCCCAGCTCCTACATGCATAATCACAGATGCGGTGCAGCCAAGGAGCAGCCGCCCGGCTCCCTGCCACGCTAGAGGAGGCACCGCATCCACGCCTCCCTCCCTCCTCCATCCTTTCCTCAACCTATACTCTCCTCCTCCCTTCCTCCCCATCTGTCCTCTTCACTGCAATTGTCTGTCCATTTCTTTCACTTGGCTCCACTCCACTCCGGGCGTCATCCCTCCCATGCTGTTGTCTCTCAGCATCCTCTCCAGACCCCCTTGCCTCCTTCAGAACATCCACCTGCTTCTCATACCGACTTTTTCCTCTTGTTTTTTACCCCTTTCCTCTATTTCCATTCCTTCCACTTACCTTCCTTTCTGTAAGGTCTTCGCTCATTGTACCTGCCACCTGAATTTAAGCTGTACTTTTCTCCGCCTCCCTGCTTTCTCGACACTATTAATGTTGGAGTGGTTAGCCATTTCTCTAATAGCCTTTTTTTTCAACACGGGAATGCCTTCGTTAGCATTGTGACTCTAAAATTAAAATTAGAAAAATAAGAGGAGAAAGAATCTGGGAGGAAAAAAACAGCCCAGTCATCCCAGATTGCTCATTTGCCTCAGACAGATGGAAACAAGTTTCTGCTGGCTGTTTTCGTCTGAAACTTTATCTTTTGTTGTTTTACCTGTCTGTACTTTATGTCCAGGGCCAGCTAAGCTAAGCTTGTTGAGAATTGTAAGCATTTAAAATTTTATGGGAAATCTTTGACTCTTTATTTAAATTATCTACTGCTGTATATATGCTCAAGGTCCTGTCTGTCAAAGATGTAGTGAAAGAACGGAAAGAAATAAAGAAAGAAAGAACATAATAGTTTCTTTCTCAGACCTTCCTACTTCAGTGATTAAATTTTTTGTTCATTGTTAAATAGCCACCGGAGTGTTTCGGTTTGTTTGCTTCTATGCCACCTCTGTACAGGGCAGGCAGAGGTTGTGACTTAAGGTCAGTTTCTCTCTCTGATAACATTTTTTTATTGAGGTTCCTTTGTGAAGAATCTGAGACAGTTTTTCAGCCTATATTGTGCAACGAATTAATAAGAAAAAATAGTGTAGTTTAAATAAATCAGAAAGAATCAGTTAGCTAACAGTAAAGTCTCTAAATGGTTCAATTCGGTCACATTTGGTGGTGCTGGTGAAGGGATACTTTAACATACACTATATGGATAGAAGTATTATGCCACCTGACCATTACTCCAATAGGGACTTTAATGACATTACATTTGAAATGCATAGACAGCTTTGCAGCTGTAACAACTTCCACTCTTCTGGGAAGGCTTTCCACAAGATTTTGGATTGTTTCCTTCATGCAGAAGAGCATTTGTGTGGTCAAACTCTGATGTTGGAACAAAAGTTCTTCCACACCAAACTTATCCAACCTTGTCTCTATGGACGTTGCTTTGTGCACTGGGACACAGTCACGCTGGAATAGAAAAGGGCCTTCCTTGAAGGGCCTTGCTACCAAGTTGGAAGCATAGCATTGTCCATTCTGAAGCATTAACATTTTTTTTCACTGGAAGTAAAGGGCCCAGCCCAACCCAAAAAATAAGCCCCATAAAGAGGTGTGTATGAATACTTTTGTCTATATAGTGTATATAACCGAACTGTTGATGTACATCAGACAACAAAAGCTGGGAACCACAGTTTTGTTTGGTCAAAGTGAATTTGTACTGTTTGTCTTATTGACAGTTAAATTCTCAACATTGAGCCTTATTGATGAGTTCTTTGCAGTGCTTGAGAAGACATGCTTGGTTATGTTCCACAGAAAATGTTAAAATTTAGAGCCTCATTTTAATCTTATTTCTTGGTCCCATCCCAGATTATAGAATACACACAAGTGTGTAAGTGTGTCAGGTGGATTTGTGATGGCATGTGACACTGTGTTACTCAGAGCTGTGGTAACATACACTGAGTATTCGGTGGGTTAGGGTTAGTGGTCTCTGAGTGGAACACTGCCATTTGTCCACATGAAGTGTCCACTGCACTCACTTATGTGTGAGTAAATTGATTTGTGTGTAAAGTAGTGTCAAAGTAAATGGAGGTTGCACCTCAAATGGGTCTCAAACTCAAGCATGTCGTGTCAAAGACTATCTGATATGACAGGATTAATTGCCACTAGTCAAATGTCGATGTGTTATTCCGCACATCAGCCGCAAAAAAGCAGTAATGCATTATCGATGAGGCAGAGTGTAAACACAGCAGATGTTACCAGGAAGCCAGTCAATAGCGGATGTTTCTTTCTAATGAGAAGGCATAATTGCAACAGGGAAGGAACTCTGTATCTAAAACAGCAGCAGATGTTCGGCAACATCTCAGCAAGAAATCCAGTTCAGCAGTATTAACTTGCTAATGCTCACGGTGTGCTTACTTATCTGAGTGGATAGTCTAACTTTAGTCTAACTTTCCTGACAAGAAACTTTTAAATGCATGCATGACATCTTATAAATATTAATGTAAGTAACAGACATTAGCCAGAACCCCCCCAAACTCATTATTCCACAGAGCAACAGGCTTAGCATGTGAAGAGATATAATTCTTCTGTGACTTAAACAAATGATAATGGTCTGAATTGCAATCAAGAGATCTTTGTAGGCTAGGGGTGCACTATGTAAGCTTGATTGGACTCAAAGTCTTCCTTAGCAGTAAGATGAGAAGGCAAAAACGGCAATATGCTATTGCCCTATTAAGTCAATACAAAATGTGTTTTGTTGCTAGAGGCTGCAGCTCTGAATTATGATGTTGATTATCATCACGGCTCTGTCATTGTACCCACTTTATTCTCTCAGATACACACATTGTTTTCTTATGCAATGCAGCTTGCTGGAGTGCAGGATAAAAGGTACTGTATTAGAGAGTTAAACTTGTATTACAACTTTACAAGGACCATGGGCAATACATAAGCATTGGAGCATGCTGGACACAATCAGAATTTGTGGAGCAGTCCAGTTTTCTAATAGATTGTTTTCTATCCCTGGAGAGAGATAGAGAAAGAGAGAGAGGCAGATGAAAAGAAGGAGTGCAAGAGGAGGAATGAAAGTAAGGAAAGAGAAACGAAAATCTGATGAAATGCAGAGATTACTCGCTTGACTCCACTGCAGGCTCCAGGAGCTCATCTCAGGTGAGGTGTGCAGTGTGCTGAGAAGACTCCCACATACAACCTAACCCCACTACTAACCTTTCTACTTGGGCTGCTGTGACTTTCACAAAGTTACCCAGTAAACACACATTGTCTTCAGGGGGAGATGTGACATTTATCTCAAGCTGCACTGGTGACATGGGATGTTTTATTCTTGTTTTCCTCTCTCTCTCTGTGTGTGTGTGTGTGTGTGTGTGAGAGAGAGAGAGAGAGAGAGAGTGAGTGTACCTGCATTGTCCTTCTGTTCCGGGTCAACTTGGAAGAAATGTGCTCCATAGAGTCAAGTACCTCCCATGTGCAAAGCTTGCACGGAATGTACACAAACCAAACTCATAAACACTTTTGAGGTGTAAGACAAGCTGGGCAGCATATCTACATTCTCTCACACATACACTGGCATCCGTGCTCGACCACTAGTATGTGTCTGGTAGTGAAGGGCAGCAGAGGGCTTGGCACAGCTTAGCCGTTGGTTCTAGCCTCCAGTTGGAGGCAATAGAGGAGAAAGTAGCTCTAAACTTTTAATTAGTACTGAAGTGGAGTTTGAACTTTGTTTTATTTGATATGTATTTGCACTTTAAATACTCAGAAAGGTAAAAACAACATCACAGCCATGCTTAAAGGAGCGTGCACATTATTTCCTTACTTATTTTTGAGTATTTTCAACATTTAAAACTCAGGAGGAAAAGTTCAGCCAGAACTCTGAACTATTGTGGTATTTATGATCTCACTGTAATGTCAGCTGAAGAGAACTGAGTAGTTTGTCTCCCAGTATATGCACTCCTAAGTTAAAAAGCTGCAATTACAAGATATTGTATATTCAGGTATCCTACTTTTTATGTTACTGTATTTTTTTTATATTGGCTGTGTTAAAGACTATAGGGTATAAAACTGCTTTGCGCTATGTTGACAAACACAAATATTCAGAATAATTGGAATTTCCATGTGCAGATTGGTTGGGAGAACAAGTGCAAAAGTTGAAATATTGAATAACTAAATGCTGGCCTTATGGATCCAAGTTGCAATCGTTTGGTGTAATAACTTATTTTAATAACATTATTATTGCTGCTCTGGCAGTAAAATGCTCTGCTACACCTCCTAATACCATGGCATGTTGGTGATGCCTCTCTAATCACTAGCTCAGCTCATTACAACAACTGTGTTTCCTGTCATGGAAGTGCCCTTGCTCAGTCACTGTAAATTGTATTGTAGAAACATGCGAACAGACAGCTTAAATTAGACTATTAGTTAGGTTTAGTTTAGCGTGAAGAGTTTTAAAAGACTGCATGGGTTGTCGGGAGTTTTCCCTCTGCCCGAGTACTGTATGTCTCGGGCAGTGAGAAATAAAATTCCAGTCAGTTGAAAACTCAGACTTCGGACTGATGAAATGCCAAAGTGTACTGAGAGCCTAGAATATTTTGATGTTTTCTGTGGTCATGATGTTTTAAGGTAAGAACTCATTCTCAGTGAGTGCCTGAATCAGAACAGAAAGCTGCATTTGGTTGTACTGAGCAGTGCTTGGCTCTGAATGTCAGTACATGCGGCACGCTCTCAGTTGGTCATATGCACGACCGAATGCTCCAAAGGAATTTGGATGCTCGGTCAACCCTCTCAAGGTGAAGTACAAATGAAACATAGTTTGCGCAGATGTTCTCTGAAAGGTTGCATTCATGCTAATGCACAACCTGTGTCCAGATGATTCATTTCGCTCAATTAGCCCTGTTTTTCCACTGTGGTTTATAATGTGGGTTAGACAGAACTCTGGCTCTTGCAGTAATTTATATGAAATTGTAACTTAGCAATTTAATTAAAAGGGAAGATGGAGAAGTGTTGCACAGCCACTCAGTTTTAATCAAATCGCCTCTAAGCATACAGTGTGTTATCTACACCAGCCAGTGACTCCTCATGAACACAGCATTGTTATTAAGATTATTCTCTTATGACATTGTCCTGCCTAAAGTCGTGTGTGTGTGTGCGTGCGTCTGTGTGTGGCTGTGTGTTGGGGGGTTGGGCACATTTGCCTGTGTGTTTTAGTTCTGCATATGCATGGCTGTATGTGTGTCTCTTTGCATCAGCACTCATGTGTTTCTGCACAATGACAGTGTCATCTGTTGTGGGGTGAATGAATTACTCAACCCTGAGCTGAGTTTGACAATGACGTCCTCTGTAATGCTTAAGAAAAAACATCCAGTTCACTTTTACAATGTCATGTAGAATTCTGTAACAAAAAAAAAAAAATGAAAATGAAAATCCATATTGGTATTTAGCCTCTTTGGCACAATGACGAATTAGCCAGTTCACAAATTCAAGGCTTAAGCTTTGCCTGAATAGTGAAAAAATTAGCTTTTTTAAGCGTGCAGGCCTGTTTTCCTCAAGCATTTTATCTCTTTTCCCAAAAGCAGTTCTTATTAAAGATAAGGAGTTCTTGGATTTTTCTGTCATAAAGCTCTTCAGACCAACCAATAATAAGGAATTTTTGTAGAAAAAAAAAATGCCACAGTAAAACATTGGAATCTTAACATTAACATATTTACTCTTAAGAGATACTATG
Organism: Scatophagus argus; assembly: GCF_020382885.2. Classification (NCBI taxonomy): domain Eukaryota; kingdom Metazoa; phylum Chordata; class Actinopteri; family Scatophagidae; genus Scatophagus; species Scatophagus argus. The sequence continues at coordinate 14,273,534 of NC_058511.1, forward strand.
ATTTATGAATAGAGGATCAATCAGAGTGATTATCAGCTTATTTATCTAAATCCATTATTAGCTTTGGAAGAATTCCTAATGGTTCATATAGCCATATTGCTTCAACAAGCAATTTGCATAATGACAGTGACAGTTGTCCAGTCAGAGGCTGTTGCTATGGAGCAGTTTGGCTAATACCTCCTGTAAATGTGAATTATGTTTGCTGGCCAATTCAGAAATTCAGCAAAAACATTCAGTTGTGACATGTAGAAAATTTCTTAACATTCATACATTCAACTAACAACCCACTGCATATCGTAAGCACAGCTGTATGTTTTGGCATATGCGTTTTCTTGGCGGTGGAGGCTGTAGTTGTCCATTATGTTATTTGGCTGTCACTGGCCAGCATCGCAATTGGTTGTCAGTGGGCCAATCAGAGCCTCCCTCCTTTTAGAGCCTTTTACTTTTTTACATCTACATAGAGCTGCAAAGTCAGGCCGACAGATTGGATTGCGAATACAATTCTGACCAAATGAACTTAACAAGTTAAGCTGCGTTCAAGGTGCTGCCAGGAACCTCTGCGTCTTTAGTTTGCATGGCATGCGTCATATGAGTGAGCGGGTGAATATATCTGGAGATATTTGGGATTTTCTGTAATGCCCAGATTACTGAAATATGACTTGTGTGATTTATGACAGCTTCTTAATCTCTGTCATCTGCATGTTGTTTTTCTTTTCAACCCTTCTCAGAAATAGGCTACATTGTTAAGAATCTTGCATTATGGTGGATGGCCACTCACTTGTGGTGTGTCATTATTCTTTAGTTTGGATTCTAAGCTGGTTAGAGCGCACCTTCTTTATGTGAAGCTGTCATCAGCTCGGCTAATATGTAGAGAACTCTACTTTGATAAGCCTTGTATATGAAATCTGTGTTTCCATTTGTGTGCTTCTGAATACTTGAATGAGTCTCTTATTTCAGTGATATTTAATGAGAAAAATAAATGCAAGCATGGTCTGAAACAGGCCTAAAAACAGCCAGGTGTGGAGTGTTGCAGTGGGAAAGATGTGTCAGAAAGCTATGACATCACACACACACACACACACATATATATATATATATATATATATATGGCTCTTTGATGATATGTCATTGAATCTCGTTACCATTGAATGCAATTACAAGTACTGCTTTTATGCATTTTAGTACCTTGAAGTTGTCATGTTACCCGACAGGGTGACAGCTGTCTGCTCAACCAGTAATACCTGCCTAATTAAGACCTGACTTTGGAGAAAACCTGGTTTCTGGTCGAGATTTTAATAAAGACGTTTGAATGCTTCTGATTCTCTTGGAACATTTTAATTGAAATTGATTTTTCTTTTTTTTCTTTTTTTGTTTTTGTGGGCGGTAGGGGGTTAAAAACGTTTTAAACTGGAATAAACTCTACGGTCCTCCTTTGAATTATTTTGGAACAGAAATCGTGTTCCAGTTATTCTTGTGAGAGTTATTGCTGTGGAGGATCTGTTGTAGGTTTGACTCATACAGTGATTGCAAAGAGAGGATGGATGTGCATGTTCTATATTTTTATTTTGATCATGTGCTAGGGTGAAATGGAGAAAAGTATACAGCAGAGAAAGTTATATTTGATAAACAATTTACACATTTGATTCCACCAGTTTTGTGTTATTTTACCCTTAAAAAAGTAAAAGCAAAAAAGAAGAAATAAATGCAGGTAATTCTCCAAAATGAAAGCACTTATACATGTTTTAACACCAGACCTATTTCAAAGACACACGCAGAATCCTGATTGCACACATGATTAAATTGTGGTTGGCTGTAATACACAAATTTCTGGAGCTTAATCTTGTTTATACTGTTGCTGTACTTGTAGAAGCCATGATTTACTGATCTGGCATAAGGAGCTGTGCATTTTAACAGCCCAGCACTAAAAAGATCATTACATTGTAGACAGAAAGATGCTTTAAATGACTACATTTTTCTTGAGGAGCTCCTGCTTTCAACAATGTAACTTGCTTATTGATGATCATCAATTCCAGTTCATCAAATGTTTTATTAATTTTAATGACATAAGCACACTAAAATGTAAGTAGCACAAACAGGTTAAGGCTCACTGCAGGGTTTCTCAGGCAACCACCAAATCTGTACAATAAATCTTTCTTTTTTGTCATGAACTGAAGTTTAAAATAGCTGCATCAGCCAGGGAGGAGATTCTTTGAGCTATAATGTTATAACTACAGCACTGAATGTAAATTTTAACCTCCTATGAACTGTAACCAGCCTGAGTTGTAAACTATAGTATATGCATACAGTACATATTTCTACTTTCTGGCTTCAGAAGACAGTCACAGGCAACTTTTGCCATTTCAGTATACATTAAAAGACGGCAGAGTTTTCTGTTTTTTTCACACTATGACCAGGAGGACGAGAGTGATGTGACAGTGCTCTTGTTTGCTATAGCCAAAGGAATATCCCTTTGTTAAAACCTGTTTGAGCAGGTATGACCACTTGTCACCTACTGTCCCCCGCCTGGATAATGAGGAAGCCTTTGCACCAGCCAGGGACCAGAAAATTTTTTACTTTTCTCTCTACACACACAAAGAACAAGAGAACATTGCATGACATCCTGTCACAGCTGCAGAAGGCCACACCGATGCTCCCGGGGCTCTGTTTGTTTATGTTCATCTTCCTCTGAGCCTGTACTTGTATTTGCTTCGCCTTTGTTCTACCAGTGCCAATTGTTTGCTTGCATGAGCATGTGTGTGTGTGTGTGTGTGTGTGTGTGTGTGTGTGTGTGTGTGTGTGCGTGCATGTGCACATACACATACACATCTGACCCATGTGGTGGTCCAGAGTGTATATGTAGAGGTTTGAGTGTGCAGTGCAGGACAGAGCAGAGGTGTGCTTTTTGCTACTGCAGATCTTTTCTTGCAGCCTATTGGAGAAGGCAACAAAGGCCCAGACAGCGTCTTTGAGGGCCACAAGTTCTTCACTCTCTCTTTCCCCTTTTCCTTTTCTCTGTCAGAGTGTCTCCCCCTGTTTTGGTCCAGGCTCTTTGACAGCAGTACTTTGAGAAGGGGAAAAATAAAGAGTCCTCATCATGGACTATTCTGTAAGGCTATATGGTGCCACCTCTCTCTTTCTGACTGAAATCAGGACAGCTAGAGACTCAAGGGGTCTCAAGGATTTCTGGTGCCGTACATGAGCTGATTTGCTGGGAGTAGGCACAAACTGTTGAGACTTCTCCAATGAATGTGGCGGTGATTGTTAGAGGTATGTTTTAGAGACTGTTAAGAGTAATTGCACCTTGAAAGAGAGCCAGACTAGACTGTCATGAGATCTGTAGGTTTTTATCTACGTGTAGCATCATTTGTGCTCAAGATGGCATCTAGATGAGTGACCTGATAGCGTTCATGACATTTTGCACCTGTTAAAGCCTGGCATTTAGCCATGATGGCTTTTGAAATGAACTGACCTCAGCTGAAGATGGCTGCGTTAAAGATGAAACTTTCCTTTTGAAAAGATTCCTGGGTTCCTTTTGTGCAGACTAATAGTTGATAATTCATATGAGTGTGATTTTACAATGTACTGTGTCCTCCTTTGGAATTGGAATATTGGGTGAACACTAAAATATACTATAGTTTTAGTATAATATATATATATATATATGTAACGTATAGTTTGTTTCAGGATTGACAGAAAAAAAAAAAACTTACAGCAAAATTTGGTCTTGGTGATTTAAAAACTTTTTTTTTTTAAGTTATTTAGAGATTACATAAATTTCATTTATTTATTCAAGCACAAGCATTACTCATTAATATTCCCCAAATTATCTGAAATGTGTGATAATTTAACATTTAATATTATTTACAAAAGAAAACATTTTTTGAGTGCAAAACCTAATTTAAAATGAGGACATTTTGATAAAATTGACAAGCAGTGTGAATGATTGACTTTAGGCAGGCCTAATGAGCAAAAGAGGAGATATAATGGAGTGGACATGAGCTTTTTATCTTTTTTGGCAAGAAAAAAAATAATTAAACCTTTAAGATACTGAATGTAAAGTATTAATGAAATAAAATATGAAGATTAACATACACATTCTAATCTGCGTTAGATGAAGTGAAGTATACGAGGATTGAAACATACGAATTAAATTTAATGAAATTCAGTTTTTGATTTGTTTTTCGCAAAGTTCCCTTCCTTTTTCTCTTGGATAATGCAAACTTTGGAGCTTAACAAAATGTATACTAATGATGTTCAAAAATAAAGGATAAATTCTTGAATTTTCCCTTTGGGGATCAATAAAGGATTATCTTATCTTAAATGAATCCCACAGAATCATGTAAAATGATAATGAAGGTTAATATTTTATTTTTCACATTTTGCAATTACATATGTACTATATGTAATGATGCATACAAATATTTTTTCCTTCTTATTCTGTTTAATTTATGTATAGTGGAGTGGATTCAGCTTATTTCTCATTTTGCAGATTTTGCTGATTCTCAATTTGGTTGGGATCTGGGCAGTCTGCAGGCTGTTGTTATGGTCTTTGAGACATTCTTGAGCTGTTTTCAAAAGGTGACGGGCTACATTGTCCAGCTGGGGGGAGGCTGCTACTGAGAGGAAGAGCCTTTGCCATGGAGGGGGTGTATTTGCTCAGTGTTAAGTTGGGTGGTGTTGGTCAAAGGACATTCACATGATTGCCGGAACCCCATAGAACATTGCATTGTAAACAGATAATTTGTATTATTCACTTTACCTGTCAGCGTTGTTAATGCTGTTGCTGATCAGTGTGCACATCGCAGTCAGTCAATGCATTCTTCTTCAAGTATTTTGTGCAAATGGTTCCTTGGCATTAGAGTTGAAATTGATTCTTTTTTGGCCGTTAATACTTTGGACCCAAGGTTGCAGAATAGAGCGATTACATGATCCAACACAACTTGTGCTGGTAGTGAACTTTTGACCATCTCTCTGCTTGTGAATACAGCATGTGGGTGTATTTAATGTGTGAAGTCGGAAACAGCAAAACCATTTAAAGTGTTTGCCTTATCAAAGTCAGCAGGGGAAAAGCAGCTTTCTCCAAATATCCATCTGCCTGCTGCTCAGATCCACAATGTTTTGGAAACTGTGACAAAAACAAGTGAACGCATAATTAATATCAGATCATTTTTTCATCTTAAATCTGCTTTATGATCAGTGTCCCACTTCAAATGGGAATATCCCTCATAAATCCTCCTGAAATTAGCATAGTGTTTTACTGAGGGGATTCAGGCCCACTCTTCTCTGCAGGAGAACAACACTTTTGGGAGGAGCCCAACACTATGAAACCCTTTTGCTTGGAAAGCATTATTTTGTGTGAATTTGCTACAAGTCGTGCCCTTGGTCTGGTCTTCTTCTTTTAATATCCCAACTTGTCAAAGGCTTTTTTATGAGGAAGCCTATTTTGGTCATATTTCCTCAATCCAATCTGCTTCAGTCCTGCAACAGTCCTGCTTCTGCCACTTTCAGATAAGCTTTAAACAGATTCCTTTTATTATATTTAAATTGCAAATTTTTACTTTAATTTCACTAATCATAGTGATAATCTTGCAAATGGTACATTTGCATGAGAATTTTTGAAAGTAAATGTCAATTTAACTTACTGATTAAGGAAATTATTGAGGCTTTTTTAAAGTTTAACATTTAATGATCATTTGATCTTTGATGTAATTTTATATATAATCATTGATAGTTTGTAGATTTTTATAATTTTAACACATTTCTGTTAGTAAAATTGTAAATAGAGTAGGGTATGGCAAATTCATTTCATATTCATATTTTTTTAAAATTTGACGTTGAGTTGGGATTGGGTTATCAAAGAATTACAAGTAGATATAGTCTGAAGTAGATACAGACACAACATGTATTATTGATAAAAGCAGAAAAGCATTCAATCTAGATTGATTAAATTTTATTAATTTAAATATTTTTTATATTTTTTTTCCTCCACATAGAATATAAGTACATATTAAAAAGTCATTTCATATCATTTTTGTATATTGTCTAAAAAAAATATCACTGCTTGAATTTAAAAAAAAACAAAAAACAAAAAAAAAACCTGTGCTCTTCTCTAAGCTTAATAAAATCCCATCATGGCAGATTTTAACAGAATCATTGATCAGCTGGCATGTTTTTTGGGGGGTAATTAAGCTGCAAGTCTTTAGGTTTAGGATTTAGATGTGGATGATTACATGCTAGCAAGATTTATTAGAAAAGATAAAAAGGAAGACAGAAGTGATAAGATGAACAATTCTTATCAAAACTACTGAAAACATTTTTGCTAAACTTACTTTATATATGGCATTTGTCAGGCTGTCATATCTTACTTATTTTGAGTAACAGTCTTCATTATATTCTGTTGTACTTGCTCAAGAAGATTTTTAAAATTTTTTAAAAATGTGTATTTTATGTATTTTTTATGTTATTATTTGTTTTATTTAACTGCTTTACTATTCCTCCTCATCAGTATGTTGCATGCTGCAGCATCAAAAATAATATATAATTTAAGAGTTATAATTTAAGAGCTAAATATCAGAAAAACTCAATCCAGTGTATTGCTAGATTTAGATCTATTGTTATGATTTTAATTATTATATTTTACAAACTTAGACATTTTGTCAGCAGAGAATAAAATTCTTCTCTCAGTTCATCTTCACAGAAAATTTCATATGATAGCTGCCCTGCTTTGTACCGACTCATTTTGCTGTAATAATGACTGTAGTATTTCGACAGATTATTTTCCCTTGACTTTACAGCTTATTGCACACAGCAGCTCAGACAAGTTAACGAGTTATTCCAAAAAATAAATAAACAAATATAAAAAAAATACAGAAAATCTTCTAAGCTGATGAAGGTGTGTCTCAAAGCTTTGATTTTGGTGCAAAGACAAAATGGTGGGTCCACAAGGGCAATTGTGAAATGCATATAGAACCCTAAAATGGCTCCAAGTTAAAAAGCCAATGGTGTGCTACATCGCCCTTTTACAGCAGCCTATCACAACTTACTACACCTTATAGTAACGAGGCATGGTAAGCTCTGATAGGTTACTGGAAATCGCTCCAGAGGACCCCATTGGCCGCAGTGCTTCTCGATTTTTGACAGTAGAGTTACTAGGCTGAACAGCCTGGCACTGCTTTTATGCCCCCTGCGCAGTTAGTGTGTCAGCCAATCACGAAGAGCCAGCTCGGGGTCTTGTTATTATTGTGAACAGCTCAGAGGCAGGAAACTACGCTAACACATTTGATTACTGTTGGTACTCCACGATATACTCCCATGCTATACCGCTATGAGAATTTCTGTATCCTCCCCACAAAACAAGCCTCACCACTGTTTTATCCATCTGGACTCTGCACAAGAGATTTTCCCTTTGAGAGTATTGAGACGTTTGGTGTTTGAAAGCTGCCTGGTCCCTCTGAACATGGCTGTGCTTCACCACACTCCATGCCAAACCCAAGAATGGGAATGCCATGTCCAGTTTCATGGTCCCTGGTGGTGATTGGGTGTTCTCGGGCACTCACCAATCTATCCCCAAGAAGCCATAATTAGCTTTTCCATCAGGCATTTAGGTGTGTCTCCACGGCTCTGAGGGAGGTTGCCATTGTTCTGCTGACAAGTGGAGTTCTTCGTCTACCCCTCTCACTTTCTTTATTCTTTAGGCAAATGGATGGTATGCAGTGTGGCTGATTGGAGGTGAGAGCCATATCGGTCGCTGGAGATTCACTAATGCAAACTCAAAACTACTGTGTATTCACTATTCACAGTCCATGCCCACACAGTAATCAGATAGCTGGCCAGCTGACAAGCAGCAGTGGAGTGGAATGTGAGAGTGGAGAGAGATGGATGAAAGACAAGGCAAACGCCAGCCTTTGTGTTTGCATGTGCATATGTATGGCTCCCTCTAACTGTGCAGCTGTGGATCTAGCCATTGTACAACAGACATATTGTCAAAAATTGGATCTATTATTTTTTCACCCAATTGGTATTCAGCACGTTTAGTAACCAGGTCATTTTCTTTCTGGCCATTAATTCCTTGATGCGATAACTGTGAAGAATGCGCTACTCACAAAAAAAGGCTTTTACCAAAGCGTGCATCTGAATTGCACCTTTTTTGTCATGTGTCTTTATACTGTATAATTTCATCTACCAAATTAATTCAGAGCTGAGCTTCCAGTGTCAGTCAGGAGAATGGGAAGAGCTAAATGAGTGGATATTCTAGCCAAATAGAGGGGCGAGTGTCATTCTAGGTTAATTAAATCTCTGCTTTGAGTCTGGCGTGAACACAGACCTCTTTCAGGATGACAAAGACAAACTCCTTCATTTCGGCTTGGGTGTCGCCAGTACAGTCACAGGTCTGATCAGTTTTCCACATTTAATGCCTAGACAGCTATGTTAAGCATACATTCATCCATGCACATGCAGACATCTTGCTTGGTACACATGACATTATTGACCACAAACGGCTCTGCATTGCCATCGCTCAGATTTATGAAGATTGTGTCCAGATAAGTTTCAAGAGAAGAGAAGTAAACTTTTAAGCTTTCTTCAAGGGAGGATTTGCCACCTTTCTTTATCTAAATCATCGAGTATCTAATTTTTACCTTTCTCCACCAGGGAATATGTGCTTTTACACAACACAGATTGCCAAATAGATGTTTACTGTGCATCACAGCTTGTAGTCACTGTGAAATGAATAAGATGACAGTATGGAAGCTGGCTTCTTCTATAATCAGAACATTCCACATTATCCTCTCTGTAGTTTACTATTTGAATCTCTTTTAGTGGCGTTCCCAATAGGGGTTTAACAGAGCTTCAATGTTGGTTATCCCGCCTAAGGCTGTAGAACAACTTGCTAGTCTCCTGCTGATTTTCACTCTCAGCATCCCCTCATGGTGCCTCATTAAGGCGCAGAGAAACAAGTGCCTCCGACCCAATGCTATAGTAAGGCCAGGCTTAACATGGAGCCGCTACACCGCATTATACAACTCATTGTGTACTGTGGCCTTCAACAGCGCATTGGATTGCTCCAAGCATGTTTCCACGTCTTGTGTTTTGTCCCTGCATTTTTAGATTTTTTTATTTATTTTTTTGTTTTGTTTTTTTTTTTCTTATGGGCGGGGGCCAGACAGGGAGAGAGAGAGCGAGACAGACAGAGAAGTGGATGTTGGGATTTGGGGATAAGCAATTGTTTTCTCATTGAGCGACATTTGAAGGTCAACTCTTCACCGAGCAGGGCACTTGTAAGAAGCCAAAGAATTTTATTTCAGTATGAATAATGCATTGACGGTGTCTCTATTTTCAGCCCACACCTCTATTAGATGCTTCTTAATCTCATTCAGCTTCCCTCCATTGAAGTTCTAGTGCTGCAGTGTAAATTTGCAGAGGTCAAATACAGTTATACAAGTGTCTTTTCTCTTGACAATGATAGTTTTTGATCTCATTTTCTAGTTCTGTGTTATCCACTAGCATGCTTTGGGTATTGGATATTCCTCAGTAAGGTATAGAATATGAGAGCTAATTATTCATTTTTTACATGTGCCCTTTTTGCTACATATTTATATCATTTTGCCTTTGCCATTTTGTCACTTCTTCTCTGTCATATAATGGACATTGTTCCTTAAGATTGACCGCCAATATTGTGTTCAACAATCTGCACTTGTGCACATTTTGTTCTGTTTCTTGCTGTCATGCTATTGTTACTAATGTATGTATGGAAGTGAGCAAATTCTAAACCCACATGTGGCATTGTCTGTTTCTTTTTCTTGTTCTACAGAGATGTTGAAGGAGCTGAACCAACAGCGCAGAGCGAAAGAGTTTACAGACCTGAAAATTATTGTTGAAGGCAAAGAGTTTGAAGTCCACCAAAATGTTCTAGCTTCCTGCAGCTTGTATTTCAAGGACCTGGTGAAAAGGTTTGCCTTCGCTTCCCCTCCCACCAGCTGTTGATCCAATCTGTTCTTTTCATAGGGCGCATTTGTGTCGCTTTTTTTTCCCTTCCCCTCTCTCTCTTGCAGGTGTGTGAAGACTTTGGTTCCTAACACAGGGCCAGCAGCCATTCCTTCCTCTTCCCACTCAAATGAATGTATCTGAAACTGGAGAAAAAAGGTCAACCCTCGTCATTACCTTTCCTCCCCATGTAGGGCAATTTAACCACATTTCCATTTTAATGAGCAGTGAAAATGTTCCATGACTGGGGATGTTCTAAAACTCACCAACGGGCCAAAACAAAAGAATCATACATTCTACACTTTGGGTGGTAATTCACCAAAGCCACACTGTCTTCTGTTGGCAGAGGGATTTTTTGTCTCCCAAGCTACTATATTTTTCTGTTGCTAATTCTTGAGTTTTTGGTGCAAAACAGCCTTTTCATATGCTAATAAATCATGGTTAGTGTAATAAAAAAGACGTTTCAGAGTCATAAACAAAGGACAAAACAAAAGCACATGTAAGACAGCTCACTAAACCACCACTTTCACAGGTTAACACCACCCTTCACTAATGTATTCATTTGATGTGGATCTAAGTATTCCTCTAGTATTCTGCCCTTCATATGCCATATTTTTTTTTTTTTTTTGCCTTCACGGGCTGTTTTTCTTCCGTGGTTTGCCTTTCTGCATACAAGTGTGTGTGTATGTGTGTGTGTGTCAGCTACAGACCTTTTTAGTGTCCCTAGATGTGTGTGCATGAGTATGACTGTGTAGAGTCTGATAGCATAAGTATGTCTTTTTTTATATGCCTTGTTTTACGGGGAGGGAATATCATAATTCCCTAATGTCCTCATCCTTACTTCAAATCCTTGCAGGTGTTTTCGGCTTGATTGAGAGTCCCCTGGACCCAGAGTTGTTTTGCTGCCTTGGTGTTGTGTGTGTGTGTGTGTGTGTGTGTGGGAGTGTGTGTTTGTACTTGCTTGCATGGCTAGGGATGAAGTACTGAACAAGACAAAGACAAACAGAAAGACACACACATGAAGTTGCTAGCTGTAATGCCTTAGGGAAGTTTGCCACTTTGCCTCGCAGCCATGCTGCCTCCACTGCGAGCTCATCAGAGAGCGCGGAGCTGCTTATCGGCTACCCCGGCCTTCTCACTCGCCACTGATACACTTGTTCATCCTGAATGGGAATGGAGTGAGGAAGACTAGAGAGAGAACAGAGGGAGAAAAGCCACAGAGTCTACATCTGTTCTCGGACCGCTCATCTCCATGACAGCTATGCTCGTACACACCCCATGAATAAAAAAGAGACACTCAGTCTCCCTTTGACCTTGACAGTAGCAGAGAAGCTTCCTGAGAGAGATTGAAGTGACTTTGGAGAGAACCGAAGCCCCCATGCTGGTCAACCTGTCTATCAGATTCTCGTCTGTGCCTCTTATCCAGGACAAAGCCAGATCATTTATGCGTAAAGACAGTGCCCCTGAAATACACCAGGACTCCCAGAGGAGCAGGCTGAGTTTCTGAGCTCATCCTCATGCCTGCTGCTGCCTACATTGTCTGATTCTTCTTGTTTAATTTGACAGTTTAATGGAGCAAGTTCTAATTAATTGGTCAATTAATTGTAAAACTACTTTGATTTATTGTCATAACACTGTCATTCTTCATGAAATTCTGTGTTAAATAGAAATCTTCTCATTTGACTTCACACTAGAGAAAATCTAATGAATTTGTTTTACTAATTATTCATTTTGTAAGACCTCTTTGGTTCTATGTAATGAAGTCATGATCATCAGCTTTATGCTAACATGACACCGTCAACAGTGGCTGTCGATTTTATAAGGCATGTGGCACCCTGACTTTATGGAAATGAGAACAAGTGAGCAGCAATGAAAAACTGACAAGAGAAGGACAGAAAGAGGAACAAAAACAAATTACTAAAAGTGAAATCAGACAGAGGGAGAGAAGGGAGGGAGAAGGAGGCCATTTTGGTCATAGCTGAGGGGTGTTTGCAGCCAGGCAGAGTGTCGCAAGCGCAGTCAGAGAGGAGAAAAGAGAGCCAAAGGCCTGTCTGTCATTGAGTTACAGCCCCCCTCGTGCAGCTCAGGTCACTCTTTCAATGCAACTGGAATTATGCTGAGGCTACGTGTGGCTCGATACCGTCCACATCTTTATGAGGTCAAATAAGAGAGAGGAAGAGAGAAAGAAACTTCATCTCCTTATATGCTTGGTATCCTGCCAATCCTCTATTCTTGCCCATCTCATTCAGGCAGCATTCACTGATGTTCAGACCCCTGTCAGCTCACTGTGAGCCACCACCTTCTGTGTGCGTGTGTGTGTGCGCAAATGTACTTGACGTGAAGCATGCGCACATATTTTCCTGCTTGAATGCTGTGGAGTGTGTGTGTGTGTGTGTGTAGGTAGAATGCAAGGACATAATTCTTGTGTGTTATCCAGGCAAACTGCCATTTAGTCTGCGAGAAAGTGAGATGTAATATTGGAGGGTGAGCGAGTGCACATCACACTTATTTTCCCTGGCCCGCCCACACACACCCCAACCCAATGACTCACTGAAGAAATTGAAGGCTTAATTGGCAAAGAGCACAGAATGGTGTTATTCTAAAAAATTGTCAGAAAAAATGTGATAAATTTTCTTTTTGAAAGATACATCTCGGTCACAGTAGGTTTGAGTTTTCAAAGAAATTTTAGAATGGTGCTTCTCTCAAATTTCAGACCTCTTCAAATTCTCCGTTTCGACTAAATCCTAAAATGTATGATAACCCTCCCACCCCCGCGCCACCATCCTTTCCACTGTTCTCATGTGTTCAGACATCCCCTAGAGTATTTGTTCATTGAACCTGCCATCTTACCCTATGATACCTGAAGAATGTAACGCTCCTCCAAATGTACCCACACGTCTGCCCTCGCCCCCACCCAAAAACCTATTACCCTTCCCTTTAAAGGGTTGGTGCACAGTGCAGGGAGACAGATCATCTCCGGTAATTCCATTTTACCCCTCAGGATTTTCCAATAAGTGTGCTCTGCAGGCATTTAATTTATGGTCCCTGCAACTCCGCACCACAGTAATGTAAAAAAGCTCCAGAATCTTTGAGCAGTCCTGACACATGCTTTCATGCCATTTGTTTCTCTCTCTCCACCTCCTCCTCTCTCTGTCGACCCATGAGTTTTCTATGCTTGTGAGTCAGAGAGTGTTGTGACTATGAGGTGTGTTAAAGCCCTTTACGGTATCAGCCCTGTGTGAACACTGCAGCTGAGCCCAGAGTGCACCGTTCAGGTCTCTGCTGCTCTGTTCAGCCTGAGAGGAACACAGGACACTGTAGCGCTCTGTCTAAATTTCAGTTAGCAACATTGTTCTGACAGTGTTTAAAGGTTCAGTTCACCCAAATGGCGTATCGTATTATCTCACTAAGTGACACCTAACAGTGCTGATTTTTTTTCTCTTTTTTAATCCAAGTTTGGAGATATTTGTGTCTGTATCCATATCTTTTGGAGGTGAATCCACTTTTGTTTGTACAGTACTGCTCACAGCAATGACAACATTAATGGTTCATTCCAAGAACAATGGGAATTAGAACATTTTCATACTATTATCCCTAATCTATGTTTCTTATTTTATTAAGCTTACCCATACAAATTTGGCCATCAACAGCTAAATTTCTATCCAATGAAGACCACCTGCTCATGAGTACATTTGGAAACATATGTTGCTGTGGAATTAGTTTTATGGAAAGCTGTGAGCAACACAAATGAAACTGCATTGACCTCCATTGTATTTGGGTGCAGGCAGAAATCTCACAGATGGATTTTTCCAAATCAAATAAATAAAAACTTTCTGTACAGATAGATACCACTAAAGGTTGGTAAGGAAATTACTTTATTTGTATTTCAATGAACTCTAGTGAAGCTTCTAGCCTTGAGATGGCATTGCAAAAGTGTTTAAGCAGTGGTGATTGTACATTAACTGTCAACTTCTACCTCACTGGCACTTGCAGATGTTTATGTCTTCAGTTTCTACCACCACAGCTAGAAAATCAACTTCTATTTTTAATTCAAATTTCTGTATCAAGAGTTCTGTCAATCCAGTGTCCATGCTCAGTTTTTTCTGTCATGCCGATGGCCCTGTGTTCACACTTGGATGGAGGTTTGGGCTTTTAAACTCTCCATCTGTCACCCTGTCCTCTTTGTCCTTCAGAGCGGCTGACTCAAACTGGACTTGGTCCTTTCAGACAGCCTCAAAGTCGCCCCTATTTTACCTGATGTTGTGGACAGAATACCGTGGCCTCAATACCACAAAAAGCAAACACAAGCAAAACACGAATGCCAACTCTGATAAAGTTACCACATTATGTTTATTTATTTTTATAATTTATTCCTGATTTATGTTGTGACAGAACATGTATGTGAAAGCCATTTTTAGCCTTGACAGAATAGGCTTCGCTTCTGAATAAGTTTCTATCTTTACATACCTTGGTAGCGTATGTACTTTCACAGAATAGATGGTCTAAGAGCTAAATGTATTCCCTGTAAAACGGTGTTGTTGTTTTTTTTTTAGTTTGAAGGATTTATTAGGAAGTGTGTGTGAGCATGCACATATGTGTGTGAGAAATTGCATTGTGTGTGTGTGTGTGTGTGTTGCAGCTCCATTTTTTCCTCTCAGCCTCTGCTCACCACCACCACCATTTTGACAGTCTCTGCTGATTTTAAGACTTCCTCTTGAATAAGTGGTGCATTTTTCACAAACAAATTTCTTTGCCTGAGTGTGCCCATCTTTTTTCTCCCTCCTTGCCCTATCTCTCCGCCTCTGTCTCTCCTGTCCTCCCTGCCTCCCTCTGTCACTATTTAAATTCAAGTCTGCAATCAGACACAGCATAAATATCCACCTCTTTTAGAAGCTCCGGAAAAGTCATTTCCATAACATAAGTGCTCAGACAAAACAAACTGCCACTCGAGCTGGTTCCTATTGCACTAATTGAGCAGGTTGATGAGCATGCTCTTCTTTTATTTTTAGCCCCCCCACTCCCTTTTCTTCCCCACCTCTCTCCATCACTTTAACCCTGAACGACACTCCCCATCCTTCTTTTCTGTCTTACTACCTGCCCCTACTGCAGGGCTTTGTGCGGAAAAAGGGCAATAACACTATGTGGCTTTTTGCTTTGCAGGAGGAAAAAGAGTAACTGCCTTGGTTTTTCCAGCCAATGTCCATCCAGAGACAAATGCCATTGTCTTTTATTTTTGGATGTCCTTCTCCCCTTTCACCTCCTGAGTGCGCTTTAAATGACGACTAATGTCTCAGTTCATACACTACAGGCTACTGATGATTATTGCAGCGGGGACAAAGGCTTTGTTTAGGTGTGATGGTGGATTTTTTTCGGGGGTGGGCAGGGATATCTCTTATTTAAAAGACCAAGGCACAGTCATGGAACAACCCAACCCCTCCCTCAGAAGGATGGCTGCTGGCTCCCTGTGGAAGAACCGTCTCTCGCCCTGCCTCCCTTCCTTTTGCTTCCTCCTCATCCACTCCCCCACCCCCACTCCCAGCCTTTCTTCTCTCGTCTTCACTCTAACCATTTCGTCCACCTGTCTCATCTTGTTTGTTTTGCTGTCTGTGTCTCACTAAATGCTGACTGTTTCATGATTTCTAATCCAACAAACTGGTTCCAACAGAAAAGGAAAAGAGACACACGCAAACACACACACAGACAAACAGACAGCACGTTATCATTGTGCTACCATGAGTGACAGAAGCAAACAGCTTCCATCCATCTCAATGTAGGCCGCTTTTCATATTGTTGATGTCCATAGCCACAGGAAGAGAGACGTAGTAGCAGAGCTATGCGTTCTGCGGGGCTTTGATTCCATTTATTTTGCCCTTGAGTGGATTATTGTTTCACATGGGACATTAAACGCGGGTGGTGAGGTGTTATTTAACTCTCTCATACTTTCCCGGGGGGATCCTGCATTTGAACTAATCTCTGCCATTTGATCCCAGTGAAGTCACAACGTGGCCCAGTTCTGAAAGCAGCCCTGCACTCCCTGCACATCTCAGGCTCTGCATTACGAAGGGATATCATATTCTGTTTAATTTGCACTCCCTGGCACTTCTTACACCATGCCAGTAGAAGTGGATAGTCTGCTTTAATATCCAGCACACACTTGGCAGCAGTATAGAGTCACGAACAGCAAGAATTCTGCGGTACAACACGCTTTAACCAGGATAATTTACATATGTCATATGTCAGTGTATGAACTGTGCTGTCACTTTCTTTTTCTCAGTTTTCTGTCTGATGGTTCATATCCCTGCCATGTATGCATGTCTGAAAACTATGCATACATGAAAACATACATGTGATAAGCATGCCTGTTGAAACAATGCAATAACTTTTGTTTGCCTAATCTTTGTTCAAAGAAGACATTTTGTTTCAGATGCAGCAATATAGTTGCAAATCTAGCCTCATAAAAAAGTAGAAACTACCCAAAGTTCTGTTTCTGTCCCTTTTTCAGTTTATGTTGTTATCTTATTGTGTAATGATTCTCTTATTTTCTCCCCACTCTCGTACTGGCCCAGGTGTGTTATGGGTGTCGTGTGTAGCATACACATATCTGTGTCCCTATCCTTTTTTGTTTTTGTTTCCTGACTTCTCCTCTCAGAACATCCCTAACTCGCCTCTCTCTGCCGTGATTGGTTGATCAGGTCATCAGGGGAGACGAGGAGCGGGGAGATGCTGGAGCTGAACATGAGCAACATCAGTGCTGACGTGCTAGAGCTGCTGCTCGAGTTCGTCTACACGGGATCGCTGGTCATCGACTCGGCCAATGCCAAGACGCTCCTGGAGGCCGCCAACAAGTTCCGATTCAACACCTTCTGTAAAGTCTGTGTCTCCTTCCTAGGTAGGAGCAGCTGAGAACAGGAGTGAGGCTAAGTGTGTGTGCGTGTGTGTGCACGCAAGTACTATATGCTTAGATCAGCAAGTGTTTGTGCTTATTACATCAGATATTCCTATGCAGCCTTTCCTGCTGCATGCAGTGTATACACTGCATACACTGTATACACTGATACAGCCTTGTGTATTTTCACATGTAGTCATGCTTCATCGCTATGCACATCCTTACTGGATGTTCCTACAGAACCTGAATTTCCTCTCTGACTGTGGCGCATCATGCTCCTTTTTGTCATGTTTCCAAAGCTAGCAGCCGTGTAAGAATTCTGGCTGCTAACCCTCTCAGTTGGGCACAGTGCCTCTGATCTCATCCCAGTGGG
Organism: Scatophagus argus; assembly: GCF_020382885.2. Lineage (NCBI taxonomy): Eukaryota > Metazoa > Chordata > Actinopteri > Scatophagidae > Scatophagus > Scatophagus argus. Next base: position 14,290,774 of record NC_058511.1, read on the forward strand.
CAGGACCAAGCACGGGGGCACATTTATAGAAAGGTCAGGGAACAATTGTCACTTAAATGTCAAATCTTCTGGCCTGGACCATGATGGAATCAAAAAATAGCCAAACAGATTGATACCCTGACAAGGTATGGAAAGTGGAGCAAAGGAGGGGAGGGGCTCAGGGGATCACATGAAAAGCAAATGGCATGTTCCAGATATTAGTGTGTAACCAACCAAAAAAGGCAACCAAAAAGCTGCAAATGTCAGATTATGCATTCCATTTAATAAATTGTTTAGAGTACCTGTAACACAAGGGAAGTGCATGTTAGCCAAAAAGGTCAGCAGCAGGATAGGAGTGAAAAAAAAAGTAAAAGAGAATCAGCGGCTCACGTTATTGATTTGTTTTTCTCGATTTGGGCAAAAGAACGGGGAAAACAGGGAAGCCATTTGTAGACTTCATTGCCAGCGAGACGTCAATCCATTTCTCCTCGACAAGATTCATGACATTTCGGCACATATGAAGGGGAGAAATGCAGGCGCGAGCATATGTCCTTGAGCAAAGAGAAATTGATACTGTGTCAGATATTATTGAAGTTTATAACAAATACAACTGGGGAGAAACAGCAAACATCTCCTTAACCTACTTAAATCTCTTTGAGTTTTATTCACAGAACTTCAGGTTCAAGCAAATAAATACCAGTCACCTCTTGCGTGTCTGCTACTGCTGTGAGAAATCATGTTTTTTTTATTAACAGAAGATTTAAAGTGGATTAGCAGCGTGATTCCAGTCATTAAGATTTTGACCACAGCTTTCAGATATTTTCACATTGTCTCAGAAGAAACTGATGAAAGTAGAAGTAGTTAAAAGTAAAGAGTACGCAACAAAATGCTGGGAGGATGCGAACATGCACGCACATGCACAGTGAAATAACCCTTCATCTGCTCAAATGGCATAACAGAGGGACAATTTCTGACTGCCTTTTGTTTATTTCTGGACCCCCGCTTTGGTGCAGCATGTAGCCCACTTTTGTTTGGTCTTTGGTTTGGCTTTTGTTTAGTTGTGATTGAGCAGATGTTATGTGACCTTTTTCATGGGCTGATATTTGTTTAGGAAAGACTCTCAGGCTCTGTCTTTAGTGATAAAAGGCCTGGCGTTGTTTCTCTTTGATGGCCATTGTTTAATCAGACCTCTTGCAGTGGCCGCTGACCCATTTGATTCATGCCCGTGTGTGTGCACTACACCACCAACACATTTCCCTGTCTCGTGATAAATGGTGCTGTGTGTTCCAAAACTGGAATTACAGACACACCACCTTAAAAGCTGCACCCTTACAAGAGATCACAGACAGTAGCATAAGCCCTCTCCCCGCTGGCCTGGCTATCAGGGTAGTTTTATATATTCTCAGCTGTGTGTGTGTGTGTGTGTGCGTAGTAGTAGTAGCAGACTCTGAGATCTGACAGGACTTCTTTAAAGTGGCCTAGCTAATCCCAAATCCCGCTCCCTGCCATCCACCACCTCCTGCCTGGGCTGTGAGCGATCGATTCCTCTTGTTTTTTGTCCTCGGAGCTGTTTTGAGTTATTATACTTGTTCTCCCTTAGTCTCAGGCAGATCGAGGCTATGGGCCTGTGCAACCTGCAGCTGCTTTTTCTATCTCTGTACATTTCTTCGTCTGTCTTCTTTTTATGGATGTCTGAATGATGCTTTTTTTTTCCCTGTCTTAATCAATCTGCCCTTGTCTTTGTTTGTTTCTTGTTTTGCTTTCTTTGTCCCCTCAATATTTCTTTTGTTTTTTGTCTGTCTCCACATCTCTCCGACTTTGTTTGTTGACTCCAGAGAAACAGTTGACTGCAGCTAACTGTCTGGGAGTACTGGCTATGGCTGAAGCCATGAGTTGCACGGAGCTCCATAACATGGCCAAAGCTTTTGCACTGCAGAACTTCCCAGAGGTGGGTAGAGATTTATCTTTCCCAGCAGTCATATCCATGGACCAAAGTTGAGCACTCAGCGAGTATAAAAGCAAAGAAAACTATTTGCAAACAGCAATAAAATCTAATTGAAACCTGATAGTGATAGTAAAGTTGATAGTGATCAGTATGTGAGTATTTTAATTTTTAGATGCCACACTACATAGACTGAATTGAAAATTATACATTTTTTTAAAGTTTTAACTAGCCCATATCTTACAGACTTGTTTGTCTAGTGCCAACATTAAAAAAACTTCATCTCTTCAAACATCAAACTCTTTGGCTTTTCCCACAAAGGATGAATTTCAGTGTAGAAACACGTTGCCCTGCACTGTGTGCCTGTTAGCAGCTGTTAGATAATTTAATGAAATGCAAACATTGTTTTAGTGATGAGCACAAAAGAACATGGAAAAGAATTCGGAATCTCAACATTCTTGCTGAAGCTGAGACTGAATAATACAAAGGATAGAAAATTGCTTGAAAATTGTTGAAATGTTGTTTTTTTGACCTCACCTTTATAAGTGATGCTGCAGAAGATCTTTTTCATTAGCCATCAAAATGGAAGAAATAATTAAATTTTGTAGTTAACCTTCCACTGGATACAGCTATTCAGCAACAGCCACACAAAGCTTTCAATTTATACTTCTGCATTGTGCTTATTTGCTTTTCTTACTGAGAGTTATTGTAGATGAGCGGACCAATACCATTTACGTCTCTTTCCGTGACGTGAAGTAACCATATGCGCACACATACATATATATGCATACTGTATATACATACACACACACATTTATTAACACATATACATACACAGTCAAATGAATACTGAGAGGTCAACAACAAAAATCAATCCCTATTTACTTTACTAACTCGGCTGATTTGGCTGAATCAACCGTCTACAGATTTAATTTGCCAGTGTGAGTTTTTTGCTCTATAAAGAGCAGAATGAACGTCGCATCCATGGCATGTACACAACTCTGTGCTAACTATAGCTGTAGCTAACAACACATAACCCCCATTACAATCATTTACTTTTTTCACATTTCTGAGAATGTATTAAATAAATGATAAATGATTTTGACCTTTTGGGGTGCTGGTAGGTGGACAGATAACTGGACGGAGCCAAACTTTAATGTTAAGCTAAGCTCCTAGTTTTTACTCCTACTATAGTATGATAGTTTTATGGACCTTCTAATTGTACGCTCTTCAAGAAAGCAGATCAGCATATTTCCCAAAATGTCAAACCTTTACTTGAATCCTAGAAATAAAGAAACGTGTCTAATCAAATTAGATATACAGCCAAGGACCATTTCCTAGGCTTGCTGATCTTTTTTGCTGCCAACATGAGACAACTGAACTTGGTAGAATGACAATACTATCATAACGTTAAATCAGCAGTCCAGCGATCTGAAAATCAAATGTACTGACAAATGACCACATATGTGCTGAAACCAAAATGCCCATATTTTTCTTGGGTTACAGAGATTTTAAATCAAAGTATCTAACAGAATAGCCAAATGATCTCTGTAATATTTAGTTTGCAAAGCCTAAATATGATGCTGGTACATTTGGATATGTTTTTTAATACATTTTATGTGTCATATCAGTACTTTGAGTATTTTATTTCATACCTCTCCAGGTGGCAGGACAAGAAGAGATTTTGAATGTGTCCAAGGAGGATCTGGTGGCCTATCTGTCCAACGATAGTCTGAACACCAAGGCTGAGGAGCTGGTCTATGAGACAGTCATCAAATGGATCAAGCAAGACTCTAAGTCAAGAGTGCAGGTAATAAAAAAAGAGAGCTTACGAGTGCAGTGTACCTCATCAATACGAGCACATGTGTATGTGTATTATGAGACAAGAAAAGTGAGCTAAAACCCTCGTTACCACTGACAGTAGGCTGCAGAGTCATGCTGGTGTGGTTGCTCTGTCTGCTCTGTGAGGTACACAGCAAAGAGACAAGTGACTCCTCGTTCTCTCTTGGTAGTGTTCTTCAACTTTGTGCTTCAGATTCAGCCTAACACGGCAGTTGTTTGTAATCCCATGGGTGCTTTGCCCTCAGAATGCGCTCTATTCTTAGTTACACTTCATTTGTTTGCGAGACACTGTACTGCGTGGAAAAACCAACAAATACACAGACAGCCACCGTCCTTCCTCTGTACGCATAACAGCTGTTTGATTTAGTCCTATAGGCTGTTAATCGTAATCAAAGGTTTTCCTACCCTAGATAGGTATTGACAGTGAGATACAGCAGGTCAAATTTGAACAAATGCAGAATCGATAAGCCTCAAGGTCAGAGGATCAGCTTACACTCAAGAAAAGGTAAATGGACTGCACTGTAGATGGATATTCATCTGCCGGGTGAAAACCTCAGGTCACATTTTTATGGTTTCAGTCACAAAAGCATGAATTTAAAGCTGATGATTTTAAAATATTTTATGGCTGTTTAAAAATGGAGGTGAGATTATTATCAGATAAATTACACCAGTCCATCAGTTGAAGAGTCATTCATTCAAAGTAATGTCTTCTCATCAACCAGCAAGAGGGGGAACTGCCTTATATCAGCTGGATCACATTCAGTACAGACCTCTGTAATCAATGTTACTTTATTGGCACCCACTTTTATGAGATGCATACGTCAATATTTGAATTTTTCACCTTTTGGATTAAACATTTAACATTTATCCTTTGGTATGTGACACTCTGGGATTATAGTGAAATCCATCAGACCTACTGAGTGATCTGTAGTGGAGGATTTTAGAGTATTTAGTGCAGCACAGAGCATAGAGACTTACCATGGAAAGCAGATGCTTGTTAGTTGTTCCTACATGTGCTAAGATTGCAATAAGAAAAAAATAGGATGGAAGTTTTGATGATATGGGTATGAAACACCTCTACTGAAAAATCCCCTGAAATTTGACTCTGGATCTGCAAATTCACAAGGAGCCACGACACGGCTGAGGCACAGTTTTTAGGAGAACAAGCGATCCCTGTCATCTGCATCGAAAACCTCCAGCCAGCTCAGTCTGGTGGACTCCTGCAATCTCACACTCTAATGGAGAGGTGCAGAGGTGAGTTACTCAGACGAAGTAGAAGGGGAAAAAAAAGAAATGGAACATTTTCCCGGTTGTCTGAACAACCCACCGCGCTGGTTCCTGAGATGAGACACCCGGGTCACCCTGTCTACGAAGAGAGGGAGTGGGGGAAGAGAGAGAGAAAGTAACAGAGCAAGACTGAAAGACAGAAACAGGGCGTGCAGTGATTGAGAAAAGAGGAAAATATGGTGAGAAATTTAATCTGATATCCGATGGTTTGTGCCTCTGCACATGGGCATGACATCCAGGCAGCAGAGATCCGATTGAGCTCTCGGTCAAGCTCAAATCTCCTACCGATGTGTGACCAAAACAAACAACCAAGGCTGCCTGGTGCCTGCGGAGAGGACAGGACAACAGGACAACAGAGCAGAGAGAGAGAGAAACGATGACCTGCTTGCATCATGCCACAGGAGAAGGTGATGTGACCCTGAGGGCTCAGTTTACACATGTGGTCCAGCACCAGCTCACCACTCCCCACCCTTCTTTGCCTCCATCACTTCTGCCTGTTTGGAGGCAGAGGGCAGTTGAAATCACTCCCCCAGAACCAGTGACACTTTTTAATGACATGTCAGCGCAGAGTGTCACAGCACTGCTGAAAAACACAGACAAGGGGAAGGAAAAGCTTTAAGCCTCGAGCTAAGTTTGTGTGCGTTTGCATTCATCTGAGCACCCATGTATGTGTGTCTTTGTGAGCCCGTGCGTCTGTGCATGTGCTGTGGGTTGTAGGCTGCAGGCTATAGAGTGGAAAAGTGGCATATTGAAGGCGCTGGGTAAATAATATGCAATTTTCTCTCTGCGCTACGCTGTCACTAACATCCGACGGCACCAGGAAACTGGGCCTGGACATCGCTTAGAGACAGAGGAAGAGCATTTGAGCGTTAATAATAGTTTGCTATGAGACACAAAGCCACTGAATGAAAGAAGAGAGCCGTCTCAGTTTTCTTTGATTGAGTGTCATTGAAGGTGTTCCGCCCTGCAAGCGTCAGTATGTGTCTAGTTGTATATTTTAGTGAAAAAGAGAGTTGCAAAAGAGAGAGCAACAGAAGCACATCTGGAAGAACTTATTACTGAAAAGGTAGTAAAACGGCATTCTGATAATGAGTAATCTCTAAAGGGACAATCTGACATTTTTGGAAATACAGTTATTTGCTTTCTTCCTAAGACAGGAAGGATGACACTACTGTCACATCTGTTTGTGAGGTGACGCTGTGTCCCATCTTTATGCTAAGCAAGCTATCTCCAAGATTTAGTTTCATATTTAAGAGATATATATGAGAATGGGAAATCTATCTCTCAACAGTAAAGCGAATAGGACATTTGCCAAAATGTCAAACTAGTCATTTATTAGTATGTTGTTTTGTATTCTGGTAATTGGTGGGGGGCATTTTTCGCTATTGTTGTTTGGCTAACTAATTAATCAGAAAGCTAATCAACCGATCATTTCATCATGAAAATAGTCAATTTAAACAGTGAGGCAACGAGGAATGAATTATTGACCATTATGTACTTATATCTTTAAACATTTATCCTTCAATGATTGTAAAACAGTGCATCTGAGGACGAAATCCTCCTCCGCATTCGGTCTGGAAGACACTGCTTCCATAAGTTACATAAACAAGACACTGGAAAAACAGTGTCATGCGTCATGTTTTCTCTCTGAAGCTGCTGACAGAGAGCCCTGTCCTTCCTATCAGCCAGCGGCCTTTTGTGGAGCAACCACAGACACACGTCTCCAATTATAAGAGGCCAGTCTCTGCCAAATCCCTGAATAGGACCTCCATTATGCCTCACTTCAACATTTTCTATAAAGGGTCCTATCTTGCCAGGTGACTCAACCTGACAAAAGAGGCTGATTAATTGGCTCTTTGGAAAGTGGCCATTTAATGTAACAGCTAAAAAGGACAGTTAATGGTGTATTTTCATGATAAAAAGGCCAACCTTGCCATTAGCAGTGACCTGCTGTCCACTCATCAGAAACAACAGTGGCCTGCCCTGACATTCGCAGTTCGCAAACCAAATTAATATAGTTTAGGGTATTACTTCATTTACTTATAAGTTACTAGTTAGGGACTTTATACAATTGACTCTGATAATGTAATGAGGTGATTTTTTTTTTTTTTTTTTTGCCTCCAGCACTCATTAAGAAGACAAAAAAATCCATTTCCTAGAACAAATGATGCTATCATTATGTAGTCAGAGTATAAAATTATCAAAGGACAAAAATGCTTTGAGGCTGTCTAGGGGTATAAACTAGTTTTCCTCACCATTTTACGATTCATTTACCTTCAAAACTACAAGTGACCCTTTCACCACAAGTGTCACATTTAATTTAGTGATTCTCTTTTTAAGCTTAGTGTTCATAAAGGGAACTTTTCATCATTGTACACCCCTTAAGAAAGGTCCATTGTGTTTTTTTTTTTTGAGCTTTACATCAGAAGTCATCCTTGAAGAGGAAGCTGCTGTAGAGTGAGCCGAAATGAATGTGTAGGCCATCGTCAGCATGATCTGTGACAAATACACACTCCTCGAGGAGACGCACCCAGGCAATGGAGATTGATGCAGTGGGCAATCTCTGATTTTTCTTATGTTTCTCTGCCTCTGTTTCCTGTTCTTCTTTTTGCTTTCAGTTCGCATGAGTTGGAGGCAAAGAGTACATACACACATGGGGATTTATGCAAAATGCACAGGATGTCACTGTTCATAACCCAGTCCTGAGCTCAAATCTAAAAATATTGGAGAGTGGATGAAATCTGATGCAGGCCACTGGACTCAGCACCGTCATTGTCATCTGTGTCCGTCGTAGTAGCCCGCTTAATCCTGAAGTGTGCAGCTATTTGAACCGCAGTCACTCAACCATAGTCATGCATATCCATAGCAACTCAAAGGTGTCTGACTTACATTGGGCTCTCTCATAAACACAGAACAAATAAATTACACTATCTACTCAAAGGTCTTCACAAGATTCACAAGGAATAATAAAAATCCACTGCAGTATATCATGTAGGAAAGATGGAAGTTGCTAGATACCATCCGATGTCAAAGATAATTCAGTGATTTGAGCCTAAAAGTGAGCTAAAAGTTAGATGTTAATATAGGCCAAGCAGTCATTCAGATGAATATGTTTTCAGTTTAATGAGTGGAAGGAACCTTTTTTTTTCTTGTTTTGAATGAAGTCATGCTGAAATAGGCCTCAGAGGAGAACACATTGCACCTGTCAGACGTTGCTCAGGGCAGCAGTCAGCGTCTGTCGTCCGCTACATCTCTCTCCATCCCCCATCCATCCCGTACACATAGTCATGCAGTAGCCGAAAACACACAAACACGCTCGGCAAAAGCATCTGTTGAACCCAAGTGAAGTGCCATTTGCAGGAGCATATTTTACTCATCCATTATGTGTTACCAGAAGAAAATGCACACGCATGTGTTATCACACATAAACCTGCACACACTCAAAAGGACGCTGAGCTGTGGTCATTTCAGCTGAGTGGGTTTGTTAACGCTGTGAGGCTAAACATGGGCACGCGCTCTACTGAACACACACTCGTGAGTCAGTGAGTGAGCGTGTGGTCTGTTTTATTGTTGTTCTTGTTTTTCATACAGAGCTGCGTTTTAAGCATTGAGTTGTCCATTTTTCACACTAAAGCAGACGCACACTTCTATCTGCTCAGAGCAAAGCAAATAGATATGACCGTTCATGTGTCATTTATTTGATGCCACCATGGCACTGAATCATTTCACACACACATACACACACACACGCAGTAAGAGGCGTTAGTCTTGGCTGACAGTAGTGGAATGGGAAATGCTCAGTGGACATTTGTCATCTGTGTTAGCGGATGCCGGCTTCTCGGCTGCTTCTCTGTTGCCTCTGACAGATCTGAGAGGCTCCCTGTTAGACACATTATCCCTGCCTTTCACCAGGCTCAGCCCATTCACCTTCTCTGTCCACCTGCCTGAATATGTGTGTGTGTGCGTGTGAGAGAGACAGAAAATGAGGAAGAAAAAAAAATGTTTTTTGAAGCTTAGCTGTGCCAGCATTTCCCTTACAAGTTTAGCTAGCACTGGCAGTGTTGACCAGGGTTGGTGCGTGGTGAAATCACTAGGTCTTATCTAGGCTGCATATCATAGCAGAAGTGGATGAGGATATGGGCTTCTCATCAATGATCATTGTCAAAGGAAAATGGAAGAAGATGTGTGTGTGTGTGTGTGAGAAGATAAGCTAAAAGTAGCATCTCCATATGTCTTCAGACCTCCGTGAATACTTTCCATATGTTCCACGTGTTAAAAAACACTGAACTTGTCAGTAAGAATGTAACAAAAGATCATGCCATTTTTTTCTTTAACTTCACAGTAGACTTGATATCTTTCAGTTGGCACAGTAGCTACAATGATTTGCATTCATTAGATGTCATCTCTGTTTAAAAGCATACAAGGATTGCTTGCTTGAGTAGGCGAGAAGATGAAAATGACAGGTCACACCATTCGTCTGCAGGGACAGTGCTCACATTCACTCAGCCTGCCTGTGCATGAGAGAGTGATTTCTCAAGAGGTTGTTGGAGATGGAGAGAAATGGAAGCGGATACACGCCGCCTGCTCTCATCTGCTGAGTGCAAGCACGTCACTCATACATCTAAGTGTCATGAGAATTCTCATTTACCTGTTTTGTGCCACATGCATGCACACTTTAAGGCTAAAACCTAACCCTTTTAGTGCACAGTTCATGTCCCATGCACTCTTTGCACACCATGCTTCCAGAGAGGAAGGTTTAAAGCCTGCATGCCTTAGCTTTGATCTACAGTTAGGGATCTATTTAAATATTGAATCCTCTGTTTACCTGTTGGATTACATTGAGAGACACTGAAAAATTAGCCTTAAACTTAATTTCAGAAATGTAAAAAAATCTTGACAGGTATAGAATGCATGAAGCACGAGAACACAGTAATTTAATTTCCCACGCTGAAGAATTAAGGCTCAGTTCTCCAGGAAGGCACACATGGCAATATTAGTGTAATCCCATGAGTTTATCTGCCACAGAAAGAGGAGATTTCATTCCCGTACAAAGAAATTTGGCAGAGGGATAGAAAGAGGAAGGTTCAGACAGGTGGAGAAGATGGGTGAATGAACGGCTAAATCATTTAGAGCTGCTTGTTGATTTTCATCGTAATGTCTCAACCGAGAGACTGGAGTAAAGGATCATCATGGTGTAGCTGTGTTGGTAGTTTGTCAAGGAGGGTATCTCTTTTTAAATCATAGTTTAACACAAGATCATAATTTACTTCTCTTTTCATCAGACTTGTGATGTCACTTACACTTACACACACCAGCAGCTCTACAAGGCTGTACTTACTGGAGTAAAGACAGTGCTTTGAACTGCACGTTGGCTTTGGCATACTAACATGCTCATAGTAGGCATAACAATTTCACAGGAATTCATCTAGTAGTTTAGAGAGGAGACAAGTTAGGAGATCATTGAAGTCTGTAGGATTCATCCTCTGGGGACCATGAATGTTAATATGAAATTATGTGGCAGTCTGCACCAAAGTGGTGGCTGACAGATTGATATTGCTATTGCTGGAGCCTTTTAGCTAGCATGGCTAACAAGTTCACTTGTTGTCTAATGCATATACTCATTACCTGTTATCCATAAACTCATTTGTAGCAGAGAGGCACACTGTGGAATCTAAAAACTAAGTAAAGCAATAATGGAATTTATCCTCACCCAAATAAGTGATTTAATTGCATTTATTACTAGGCAAGTGATAAAAAAAGAAGAAAACATGAATAACTGCTAATGAACTTCTCAGTCCCACAACATACATACATACATACAACTATATTTGAGTTTGATTTGCATAAAAGCGTGTGATCAGACAAGGTGCTCCCACCACTGGTCAAGCTGATTTGTACAGTAGGTTGTTTTATATTATACTTGTACATTGAACAGGCACTAACTGTTCATTCAACATTGACAAGCCAGTGACCACAAAATGCAACAGTCTGAAGAAAATGAAAATAAGCTCATGAAATATTCACTCAAGATAACAAAAAAAGTCAAGTGAGGTCAAGGACTCCATAGTCAAATCAAACTGTTTTTGTGTGAAAAACACTTTACTTCAAATGATAAACAAGAAACTCAAGTTAATAGTATCTGCAATAATTCCTGTCTGAGTACTTTCAAAAACTGCTATGAAGCAGTAGTCCTTTTTTTAGTGGGGTCTGACACTTTGGATTTGAATATTAGCAGCGAGAGTGTAACTCTCCCTCATTTCCATGCCGATATATGCATGTGTGGGAGGAAGAGCGAGGAGCGGGAACGGAGGTGCAGAGAGAGACAGAAAGTGAAAAAGAAGTGGGAGACAGAGAGTTAGTTAGAATTAGAGATGGAGAGTAATTCTTTCTCTTTTTTTCCAAAACAGAAGGACAGAGGTAGAGAAGAAAAACAGCCAGCCATTACCCTGCCACAGGAGACACGTCCGTCTGAACCCATATACTCTGGGGATAGCCCACTGTTTTTACAACACAATTGAATCCATGGATGTTTATTTAATCAGGGGTCAGACTCAGTGATTTTACACTGTCTTAATCTCTTCTACAAGATTTGTAGTCAAATCGAGCTTCGGACTGAATACGCCAACCTGATTATAGGCGCATCCATCTGCCTCTTCATACATTCGCATATACACAGCTCTCTGCGTGTGTACTGTATGTGGGTGTGTTTTGGGTGCTAGCAGTACTTACTTTTTTGCAGAGACCAGATGCAGTCTTTGAAGTAGTTTTACTGCTATTTTAAAGATGTTTGGCAAGGGAAAAGAAGCTACAACAGATGTGGGTTTGTGTGGAGCTAAGATTTGCAGATGGTACAGCAGGATGCTTGTTTTTCTTTCTACTTCATTTTCTCTTTTTCCACAGGTAAAGAAAACTCAGTTGATCCAATTTTCTATACTTGCTTAATTCTATTCAAGGTCACTGATACCCATCCCAGCATGCATTGCACCCAAAGCATGCAAACACCTGTGACAGGTCATGACTTCCTTGTATAGTTATACACACAGATGCGTTCACGGTTTCGGGCACAGTCTCCAGCCCACCTGTGGGGACAGGTTTTTAGACTGTAGAGGAGATCAGAATATTTGGATGAAACCCAACCAATGTGCAGACTCCACACAGGAGAAGACAAAATTCAGGCCTGTCCACCTGCTGTTCCAAATGGGAGCAAGATTACCACATGCACCCCCAGACGTTTTAGCACATTTATATCTGCTGTGCCACTAAGGGCACCACCTGGCCCAAACTGCCCCATATACAGCTTTAATTTAGCTCAGAGGGTCAGAACGGTCAGTTGTGAAGCCATTTCAGATGAACCACAGGTGTACATGTAGGATCTCATGAGCCAAAACTATCTTTAAATACAGCAAAACTTAATTCTTCCCAAGACTGTACTAATTTGAAGGATATTTGTCTAAAAGGGATTTATTGTCAAATATGTGTTTTTAAAACATGTCCTTGTCCGATTACTGGCATTAATGATAATAATGTCATAAGACCAAAGTAGGTGAGGCGGTGGCAGACCGGGGGGAAATAAGCTTTTAAGAGAAAAGCAGAGGAATAAGCCTGAAGCTTAAGTCACCTGCATTTGAGTGTGACATGACTCATTCACTATGGGGCAAATCTCTGGCAATAGGTGCACTTTAATTGGAAGTAGTAGCTTCTTCTGAGCTAGTGATTTTCCCCTGAAGAATATCTCAGTATGCTAGGTAGCTTGCCTTGACTACTTTCTCGCTGTGTTCAAGCTGAGGCGCTAGGAGCGATCGCCAATGTTTATGTGGGTATTGAGTTGTTTGTTTGATAAATTGTTGGGTAAGCTGTGTATGTTCATGGAGGAGGGAAACAGACAGTCCCATCTGCAGGATGGTGTTTCGCTCTGAGCGCTCACAGAGAGGAAATGTCATGAGTAGATTTCTCCTACTGCCATGGAATTGTCACATCCTCTCTCCCATCTTCTTGTTTTCCTCAGTTCACTTTAATTTGCTTGTCTTTTCTCTTTTCTTGTCCCGCTGTTGTCCCACCTTTCCTCCTCCTGGGTCCTCACTTTTTTTCTCTCTCCTGTCCTGTCTGCTCATTCTCATGCCATTCTCTCCCCTTCTCGACTTTATCCCTTTCTCAGCTGTCTTATTTCCTCCTCTCTGGTCTCAGGACATGGGTAGAAAACAAATGGGACACATGCCAGATTAAAAGGGCCTCAGGTGGGAGAAGGAGATTCTTAGGCAGAGTGTCAGCTTATTATTTGTTCTCTGCTGAATGATGTTTCTCTGAGTCTGTTGTTTGGTCGCTCTCCCCGTGCCAGTCGGTCACGTCGCTCTGAGCTGAAGGGTCAGTGGGGTCAATCTCCACCCAGCTCTCTGTCGCTCTGTCTGAGCTTGTTTAAAGCTTTTACTGTTGACATCGATGAGGCTCCCATGGGGGTGCTGACCAGCGCTTGTACACTTACACACACACACACACACACACTCAAACATTCAGCAGCCAGCGCTATAGACAAGGTTGCCATGGTTACAGTCTGTCCTGCCCCTGTGTCTTAACACCTATACAGTATAAGCACACATAAATATATGCAGCAGCGGAATGAATATGCACGCAAAAAGAAATGACACTTTCACAACATTAAATCTCTTAAAAGCCTAATCATCATTCTCCAGTCCTCATCTCGAGACACCCCTTAAAGAAAAAGGTGTGAGTTATAATTAATTAGGCTGTAATTGTGCAAAATCAGTCTTAATGTCTTTTGTTGGACTTTAAAAACTTAAGGTCCTGTGGCATGTTGTTTTGAATCCTCTCTTGGCTTGAATGAGTCATGATTAACCAAAATCTTAAGTCTTAATTTAGCTGCAGAAGAAGGTTAGCTTTCATTCGGAGACGGAAAAATCAGAAACGGGAGATGGAAGCGTTAAGATACCCCCCGCTGGCTCGTTTCAGCTCTCGCAGAGCAACCAAATGCACATATGAAATTGAGATGGTGAACGGATCTCACTGAAAACTTTTACTTTTAAACTTTAATTTTATTCGTAGTTTCCTGCTCAGTGATGAATAACATTTAATGACTTGTTTTTAGTTATGTTTGGAAATCACAAGACTGAATATGCCTATCATGGTGCATATATTATGGAAAATTATCAGAGATTTACAGATTATTTCTTGTCTTTCATCCATGCCAGGGCACTTTGTCCTGCACAAGTACAGAAATAGAAAACTGGCACATGTGGGATGTTAAACTGAAGCTCTGAGAGCCTGACACTGACAGTAACTGATCTAATGGTCTCACTACCATCAGGTTTCCTCACTCTAACAGCCCAAGCTTTTATCAAACATGATAGCTGCTTTTCCTGTCTTCTTTCCAGTATTATTAAAAATGTATTCATACAGCAAAAAAAACAGATGCAATGAGGTTGGGAATTAATCCAACGGTTCTTTGTGAGAGATGTATCTGTGTTTACAGTGATCCAGTGTTTTTAGCCTGCTATTTTTTTAATTTAGTTCATATAAATCCTCTTTGATCTGCTCTGGTAGTTTCATTGTCTGCAAACACGGCTTCATTAGTGTTTGCCTTGGTTTCTTTATTTTCGCTTCTGTTATGTTATTTAAGCATTGCTTGCTGATTGCAGCTTTCAACCTCTAATCTTTCCTCATCTCTCTTTTTTTTTTTCCTTTCCATCCCTCTTCTCAGAATTTGTCAGAGCTGTTGGCAGTGGTGCGTCTTCCCTTCATCCACCCGTCCTATCTGCTGAACGTGGTTGACAACGAGGAGCTCATCAAGTCATCAGAGGCGTGCCGCGATCTGGTCAATGAGGCCAAGCGCTATCACATGCTGCCCCACGCACGCCAAGAGATGCAGACGCCCAGGACTCGACCGCGCCTCTCTGCTGGTACACGCACACACTCGTACACGTGAGCTGAGATAAATGGATGTGCATCATCTTTGGCCTGGATGACCTGAGAACAAGGTGGCTGTGACATGATCTGCCACCCACTAGTGTACTTGACTCAGAACACATTGGCAGGATCACACACAAACACAGAGACACACTCACCACTATTCATATTTTACTTTAACAAGATGATGAAGAGGTCAGGTCCTCACGAGGAGACTTTGACTTGACACATTGTGCTGATTTTCGCCCACAACTAGAAAGTGATGATATAGAGCTCCATGATTTTTTCCACCAAGCTACTATAAATTCTAAAGTATATGTGGGAAATGGGTCGTTTTTCCAAACATCAGCACAGGTTTTTGTTTCCACAGTCACCAGTCTGATTACCATGAAACCATGAAAACGGCAGGCCGTAACGGCTTCCCAGGGTGTCGTGTTCTTCTGAACGCAGGCTCTTTTACAGCAAACCCGGCACACAAACATCTCCTAACAACTTTTTAATACCAACTAGGCGCAATCAGGTCTGTCCTTGTTTTAAGAAACCAGTCAGCCATTTACTGTCTGACCACCGCTGTTGTCCAAGCCATTGAAGACCGTATTTGTTTACATCAGAAATTGGAAGGCGTTTGCAAATTGCTTTTGGCTGCTGGATTTTTCTCTCAGGTCGGCCAGGACCCCACTCGTTTCTCCTGTAAAGAGCTGCCTAATTATAGTGTCTGCATGGTATTATGAGCTTCGCACCAGCACACCTTACCATTCGGCACAAGTTATTTTCTGCTTGGTAGGATAAAGATAATTGCCTAACAAATGGCACTTTATGGAGAGATCAGTTTACTAGCCAACACTGTTGTCCAGCCAGTGTGTTTATTTGCCAGTAAACAAACATTGAGGGAATTGAGTTAGGTTAATATTTTTGCATCTTTAATTGCCTGTAATGCAGTCGCATGAGGCGTTATAAAGAATCATTTGCCTCTTGAGAAAAGTCATTTGTGGCATTATATGCACTCAGCATCATCCCATTACTCATCCTCGATCCAATAGTTTCTTTGTTCTCAGCAGTTTCTTGAAGCATTTTCTGTTAAGCCCCATTTTTAGTGTTTGATATGTGCATATCTTATGTATCCTACAGCCCCATTATGCAGGCTGAAGTGCGTATTGATTCACAGCAGCTTGTGGTTCTGTACAACAGAATTATATAAATGCATAAATGCTATTGGGATGAATACATTCATGATGCATTATACCCTGATGCCTCAGTGAATGAGAAATATACACAAGTTGTCTCGATCAAGTTTTGAACTCATCTGAAGCTGAAGTATTTATTATGACTGACTGTCTAGACTGAGCATTTTATCAGTATTATTGTTTGCGCTGGCTGTCCTGATTCAATGTACTTAGTGTACAGATAAAAATGAATATAGCCGACATATTGTGTAGTTGTATATATTCTTTTAGGTCGGAGAGTGTGTGTGTCAGTGGTTATGATTGTTTGAGTCTGGGCATGTGTTGCTCAGCCATCTGCCACACTGGGCAGAGTGGGCTCTGCACAGCAGGGTGCGTGGTCACAGGGATTTCAGGGGATATGTGGGGACCAACACGTGTACATGCAGGACAGCAACAAAGATAAAGAAAAGACTGGAAGGAGAGTTTGAGGTTGTTGGTAGGATTGTGGAACACAAAGGACAAGAAAGTGAAGAGGCATGGGAGAACAGGAGGAGAGGTCGGGATGTGGTCAGAGAGAGGGAGGAAGAGAAGGAGCCAGGGGATCAGAAATGAAATTTGAAGGGCAGACATTTGATTGAGTTTATTCCTTGAGCATGTGTCTACTTGTGTAAGCAGTAAGTGAGTGTGTGTGTGTGTGTGTGTGTCTGTGTGTGTGTTTTAAATGTGCGCAAGCAGATGGGGCACCACCTGAGCTTGGTTGATAAGTCTGTCAAGCGGAAAAAGAAAGGAAAACTGCCATCCGTGAAGCACTTCTTGCTGAGCGTAGTCAATCTGTGAACTTGTGAGTAGTGTGCATATGTGGGTATGTTACTTGTGTGTGTGTATGTGTGTGTGTGTGTGTGTGTGTGTGTGTGTGTGCGTGCGTGCATGCGTGGACACATGTTTTTACTAGTGATAAATCTGAGTTGAACTAGAAATTTAGTTTTCTCTTTTGAGAGAGGTTGTTAATTAATTTCTACACTCAGATCTGTGAATTTGACGTTTGATGTTATGTTTACAGTGCAGGTGGTCCCTTAACATTAATTTGTAGGGACCAACCACTACTGGATTATTGAGACCAGTGTCGGTGTTTGGAGTTTTAAAAATAATCACAATGATACGCTGATATCTTGTTGTAACATAACCACACAACATAAGCAAGCTTTGTTTAATAAGGATGTAAATAGTTTGCCATTTTGGCTTGGCTAGATTTTTTTGCTGTTCTTTGTTTAAGCTAAATTAACCGACTGTTGGTATAGCCTTTAAGGACAGTTTTGAGAATTATAACTTGCCTATCTTTTCCTGTAAAGGAACAAGAACTAAGGCGGAATCAGGAGTTGTGCTCAAACCTTGAAGAACCCTAAAAAAAATTAACCTTAAATATTGCAGGTATTTCTGCATTACTTACCATCCAAAATCCAACAACACCAGCAATATATTTATGATGATTAAAACAGACACCGCAAGAATCTTTTAACACAACATTGACTTGTCACCTGGAATTGTTAGTGCTGCTGCTGGAAACTGATGAGAGAGCATAAAAGTGAATTTAAAACAGTACATAAAATTACAGGATTTTTTTACTAAATTCTAAGGTTCCCTTAAGCTCTTCTCTGTGGGCTCTTAGTGTAATGTGATACCTTTCATATTACACGTAGTCTTAGTCATTTATCCGTTGTTAGCATGTTTAAATAACACAATGATTATGGCAGCGATGAACGTTACATTATCGTAAAAACCTGGTGAATGTGTTTTCAAAGTCTTGTATATACTTTATTTCACAGTTTCATGTTTTTTACGAAATTAAGCTCATACATCATGTTATGGACAAGAAAACAGTTAATTCGTATATTAATGGACTATGGAGATACACTCTGCAATGTGTTTATGAGATGGAATAGTATGAACTTTTCTGAGTTAAAGAAAAGGGCTGACATCTTAATGAGTACTTGCTCCATTAGCTGGAAGCTCTAAAAAAAGTTATTTCTACTGCAGCTGAATACGACCAGCCAGCTGGTTTCTACACACCCTTTAACTGTATTGTTTTCACAAGTTTTTCTTTGTATAGAGTCCTGCTGTGCTGCATTGTTGTAATTTATATTTTCTACAGGCTCTTTAAACCCCCCCCCCCCCCTTTTTTTTGTTGTTTTGTTCATTATTATTATTTTTATATTGGCCACTCTGCGTCCTGGGTCCTGCGTTGTCACCACATTGTTGTCACACATTGTCTCAGTGGAACTTGAATGAAACCAAAATGTATGTACAACAATGGTATATAACATTTGGGCAAAGCTCTTTTTTTTCTCAGGATTACAACAGGACTGATAAAAAGTCGTAATAGGAACCACGACATCAGGTTTCATTTTGCACCTCTTTTGCATTCTGGAGCATTTTATTGTGTTGTTGCTCTGCCTATTAATTTTATTAGATGCTTATTAAGGATCTAAAAAAATACAGACATTAATGATCTGTGACCTTCAAATATAAACCCAGCTTCAATATGTTATAGTTGTTGAGTGTATTTTTTCCTTTTTCTTTTTGATAATAC
Source organism: Scatophagus argus (assembly GCF_020382885.2). NCBI lineage: Eukaryota > Metazoa > Chordata > Actinopteri > Scatophagidae > Scatophagus > Scatophagus argus. Next base: position 14,309,492 of record NC_058511.1, read on the forward strand.
TATGTCCAAAAATGTTAGCGATGCTTGTTTTTACCTCCGGTCTCTCTTGCTATGCCTCAGATTCCTGCTGCAGCAGTGAACTTTTCACGAAGGTTGGGGGCATGTGTTGTGTTAACAACCTTCTGTCTTCCTCATTTGGCCAGAAAAGAGTCTGGGGTGAAGTGAAAATTCTGAGTGTCTCATAATGAATCCACGGTGTTTTGCGTACTGTATGCGTATCCATTAGCTGCTAATTGGTTAATTAGAGTGTGGATGTGCATCTGATTAGCTGTCATTAGACTTTCCAGGGGATCAGGGGGATTAAACAGCCGCTGGTGCTGGGAGTTTACTCACAAACCATTTTGTCTTAAATCAGGAGTTGCGCTCTGATTTGTTACATCCATATACATGTGTTTGTGTGCTGTTAAGGAGCAAGAAAAGTTTTCTTTGGTATACATCTTGTGTGTGTGTGTGTGCACGTGCACGCGACCCAAGAAAGTCAATGCATTATGTTCCTATTTCCTTCTCTCCACATGTGACGCTGCGCTCGGCTCAGAGGAGGGTGGAGAGCGCCAGGGCAAACTGTTAACTCAACCCAGCCAAGTGGAATAGCACTCAGACAAATGAGCTGTAATGACTAGGAGATGCAGGGGTCCAGCTCAGCTCACACTGTTTCTCTGTCTCATTCAGACACATACATATACACACACGCTGTTAAACCTTTAAATACATGCGATGTAGGGGGCAATCCTTTAACAGTAGCTCCAGTCTTTCCTGCCTGTCCTTCCCTCTGTCCGCTTCATCATCTGTAATGAAGCCGTCATTTATCTAGAGGCAGCAACGTTTGCAGCATCTTCGTTCTGCACAAGCATTTTATCTGCGTGATCATTCCTTATACTAGATTACTCAGTTTAAATCTCCATAGAGCAAGATTGAAAATTGAGATCAGAACCTTGGCATGTGTCACAGGATTTGAGCTGCTCCCTAAATTACTCAGGAAATGTAAATATTAAACGTTATTAACCATTTTACATTCCTGTCACACGAGGCAAGCCAAATAAAAAACTGTGTGTTGGTTGTGTGCTGCTCTAAAATGGCTCGATTTCATTAGATCAGACTGCACAATAGCCTGGCTTGCATCCACAGTTTGGAGACAATAAAACCAAGCTGCTCCGTGAGGTCCAAAGCCCGTAGGCGTGACATTCATCTACTTGTTCACACCTCCGCCAGCCAGCAGCTACTTGGAGACTGGCCGTAGTGCTCCACTGCTGCAAAGAAAGGACAAGAAGATTCACACCTTTAAGCAGAGCATAAAAGATCATCAGATGACTTCCCTCTGAAGCGCGCCACCTACTGCTTCTGGCTCAGTCCCATTTCCTCAACTGTTCCTCGTCAGCACTGACAGTAGTTCTTTTTTTATGGAATAATTGAATTTATTTGTCATCTTTCTCTCTGGCTGCACAGCTTCAGTGCTAACCATTAAGCAAGACGATCGCAACAGGGAAGCTGTCAGCACTTTGGAAAGACAATTATAAGCTTTATGTTTTGTTTTTTGTTTTCTTTTTTTTATGTCAGGACTTTGTTGATTATTGTCCTGCTCTGTGTAATTATTCAGCCTGGTTTGTCTTTTACAGCCAATGCAGCGTGAGATTACGCTGTTTCACCTCTCAAACTGGAAAAGCGGGATGCAGGAGAGTGTGCCAGAAATGTCTTAATAGCTCTATGTGAAGAGTGCCCTTCAGCGGATCCTCTTCCGATTTTATTTCTGGAGTCTGAGATGGTATTTTGAGGGAGGGAGAAGGAAAAAGAGTGAGCAAGCAGAGCAGAGAGAGAAAAAGTTGGATGCAGCTATTCACTTGAGAATTGTAGTATGAGTTTTTGATATGCCTGTTTATCAGTGAAATCTCAAGCAAACACATCTATCTCAGCTCATAAATGTGACATGGAGGCAGTAAATCCAGATTAGATAACCTCTGGTCTGAATGTCTGCCGGGTCAGCAACCAAAATTAAGGTTCTGTCCACTTGACCTTTCGACTAGTGACTACTGTCAGATCGAGCTACTGAGAAGCAGGGAGAGGGCCAGGGAGAAGGCGGGTGAATGAACGCCTGGGCTACAGCCAGAAAACTTGACTCATTCTGTTTCTAGAGCTGCAGTTTGTGCTCAGACCCAAAGCGAGTAGCATTTACAGGAACATGGATCAGCCCCAGCATCACTCATTCCACATCTGGCACTGTGACCCTGCTGTACCTGCTGCAAGGCTGCTTCAGCCTCATGCAGTATTCATTGCGAACCTGGTTAGAGTTATGTCACTGCATATGCCGATGGTGCAGATTTGGTTGCTTGGACTTCGTGTGGCTGTATCCATTAATTCATAATGTATGAGATCTAAATACTGAAACGTTTAATGAGTCATTCCCCCAATTTTTAATTGGCCATGCTTTGAGATATCTCTATGTCTCATAATAAAGCACATGAAGGGGAAATGAGGTGTCATGCACACTGCTCACAGCATTGAAACATTACATTTAAAAAATTCAACAAGAACATCTCTTTGCAGTGACACTGTCCCAGAATCCACTGAACAAACCTTGAACACTGGTACTCTTTCTTTGGTAGGATGTAGTTCTTCCAAAGTTGTTCAGTATCGGGGACACTGTTTCTGGAAAGACGCAATGAGATGATTTTTTTAATGTAATTTATAAGGGCTGTGCAATTACTCAAAATACCAAGTGCAATATCCAAACTGCATGAGCTGGAACTTTTTGATAAACTTTAAAATGTGTCACCACGTACAGTTATACACTGAAAGATGTATTGATTCAGATATGCCTACAAATCATACTCTCCAGGTGTAAGGTAACGTGAACGCGCTTGTTCACCCCTGTCCCATATCACAATTTCAATATCTGTGAACAGAATTGTAGTATGATATGTTTTGAATATCATTCAGCCATAAATTTTACAGTGCTGTGAGACAAATCCATTCACTTTCATTGTATCATTGTAACTATTCGCACAGCTACTTCCCACTAAATGGAAGTCAGTAATTTGAGTGAAGCGAACCTTTAGATATTTGAATACACTTTACCAGTTAATCAAGGGAGTGCAGATTTTTGCACACACACTTCAAATGTGTGCAAATATACATATTGCCCCTCCTTGAACCCTGACATCATTTGGGAGCCTTCTGCCCCCTGATCCTCACCATTGCAAATTAACACCCTGGGAGAGAAATCATAGGATTAGGAAGGGAAAAAAAGCAAAAGAGAGATTAGAGAGAAGCGACTGCGATAAGAGGAAATGGTTATGGACCAGCAGTGTGAGATATAAGATGGCTCTGAGCCCTGAGAAACAGACTGCCAGTGTCACTGGCTGTGATACTCAATGAGTAAAGGGCTGCAGGTTTCCAGTTTTCTCCAGTTACGCTCTATATGAATATATTTACACATATTTATTTAAACATATGACACATTTATTAACACACAACTACATTTTTCTCATCACACCAGAGTAGATGGTTGTTTTTCATTGTCATCTGTGCATCCTGTGTTTTATGTATTTTATGCCTGAGTGCAAACCAACCAAATTTCCTTCAGCATAGTAATAAAGTTAGAAACTGATGAAAAAACGGAGCTCAGATCCTCATAATCTGACTATAGGAACAATTATGTGAGCAGTGTACTCCTTCATAAAGTATGTTGTTGAGTTAAATCTGTAGTGGATTTCTCTGTTTAAGCCTGTGCTTATCATGAAGGCAAAGATATACAGAATAAAGGTCATCAGAGAAGTTGGGCTTTTCATCTCTGAGACAATTTGAAATGCAAATTGTGCAAAACTGAAGCTTATGTTTTAGACAGCGCCAATATTTTGTACTTTCTGTCCACTTCACACTAGAGGTGCTTGGCACATGAAGGAACGCATCAACACCATATCCTCAAGTTGAACTATGCCTACATAAATGCCCAAAGTCACTGGCAAAACATGCAGCTTTTTGTTTTGGAGCTCCCCTTACTGGTGACTGAAAGAGCCAAGCCTACTCAACTCCAGTATACAGTTTGCTGTCCATGGGTCAAAAGCCATGTTAGAGAGAGGTGTGTGCTGAACTATTAACCTTGCAAACAGTATTTATATAAAGTTAATTTTGTACTATCAAACCATTTGAACCAGTAACTGATGAACTCAAAAGCCAAAAGTCACTACCTTATGTGGGTACTCAGTTTAAAGAAAGAACATTGAACTAATGATTATTTTAAACTTATTTAACAAAAGGTAGGAAACAATTTCAATCAGAAATTAGTTTAATGAAATGTCTTCCTCTACTGTACAAATAAATGCTTTTCTTAAGTGGAGAGAGTAAAGAAAGGCTGCAGATTGTCATCTTTTTTTTTTTTTTTTTACAAATAACATCTCAAGGTCAATTTTAAAACAGTTGTTGCACTTTCCATCTTGTGATTTTCTTTGGCGGGTGGAGTTTGCCCAGTTGTCATGGAAATGTATCAAAGTGTATCAGAATTCAGATGGTCATTGTTGACATTAAAAATAGTGTTGATGAAGGTTTTGTGAAATGATTGAAAATTACTTGCACTTTAAGGTGTGATTGTTTTGTCAGCTGTTTCCAAGAAGTTCAAAGCTGGTATTTGTTGTAGTACAACACTTAAGGAAATCTAATGCTGCCAGGACATTTCTTGAGCAAGACATTTTAACTCTCACTTTCAGCCTTGCTGAGTAACTGCTAGTGTGTATGTCTGTGTAATTTCACCCAACCCAGCCCTACAATGTCCTTTTGACTGTGCCTGCAGCAAAGTATTGCTGGTTAAAGTATAAGGTCACAAAAGGCTGAAACACGGGTTAAAGGTACACAGTGAAAGAAGGAAATGCAGTGAAGGAAGATGAAATGGAGCAGCGTACTGGGGAAAAAGCCAAGACTCCTGGGATTTGAAAGAGAACGATATGAAGAGAGAGAGAGAGGACGAGGAAAGTGTTAGCCGTGGGGTAAAAGACAGGAGGAATAAGGAAAGCAGGGTCATAGCATGGGGCAGAGAGCAAGGAGACACATAACAAGGTGAGATAAGACCCGGTGTGGCAGAAGGGAGGTGGAGATGACAGAATCTTTCCTTCCTGTCTTCATCTTTTCATCTGTCTCTCTTCTATTGGAGTGACTGTACGTTCGTGTGTGTGTCCACAGTGAGAATTCAGCATGTTCCAGAATGGGGTAAAGCATGGGCAGCGTGGTCCTGTTACAGATAGGTTTCATTTGGTCGAAGTCGAGTTGGATGGAAGCAATACGCAGAAACTGTCAGGAGGTTGTGCGTGTGTGTGCGCGCGCGTGCGTGTGCGTGTGCATGTATGTCATGCTCCGTGGGTGGGCATCAACTTCAATTTGAGATTCAGCTCTTACACAAGCTTATCCCTCAGAACACATTCTCTTTTTTTTTTCCACACAATTCACAGCCTGCAATGACTGCAACCTCCCTCTGAGAGATCTTAATATTGTGCTCTGGCCAGATGTTACCATTGTAGCTTCTGTTTCCATTCAGTGCATGCTGCCATATTGCTTCACTGTTGTTCTTTCTCACAAACAATTTGGTTGTTGCTGTCGTAACTGACCATTCCAGACATTTCTTAATGTGATACTAAACATTTTTTTTTTGATTAGTCTAATAATAGATCAAAGGACTTTCAAATGTCACTTGTAGTGTGGAACAGCTAGAGATAATTATCATGAACTCTGCCGTTCAGCAGAGTTTTTAGCATGTGCCGACTCCTTTTTTTTCCTCTATTTACAGCGAATGTCTTTGCTGTTTTGGTTCCCTCTCACTGCAGTTTAATTTTCAGGTGCAGCCACAGGACACCACCTGCACAGCACTGAGTGGCAATGTTAGCGACTAGCTGGAGAACAGAGAGGTGGATTTAGCAGCTGAGAGATTGATATTTTCATGGCTCCGCTCGGAGTTAAAGAGAGACTTAGAGAGTATTGGACTTACTCAAGACACAAACAAGTTTAAAAATGAATGCCAGCGCTGTTCCTTGTCTGCTGGAGGTGTAAATTAGAAACTGTTTAAATTAGAAACAATTTAGCTATATCAACTTAAGAAGTTAAAATATGTCAGTGTGTTTACTTCTTGTTTACCAAGTGAGCAAAAAAACAATTTATGGCACAACTGCACTACAGAGCTACAAGTAAAAGGGTCCAACAGCCACTGCATTTGCCCAGTTTTGTATGACCAACCTGCATCATTGTAGTCTTTATTTTGAAAGGTGGTCAATGACGATTTCTCAGCTTGCGCATTTCAATGTGTTTAGTGTGAGTAAAGAGATACAGAAAGAATTGAAAAGAGTACTTCCATGAAAGTACAAGAAGGCTAAAGTTTAAAAATGGTTGACCAAAGTTACAAACGAGGCACACGTAGCTGCACAGTAGCCAAAACTAGAAGACCTAAAAGTGTGTGTACTTAGTTGTATATGTGCCTTTTAAGCAGGAAATTGCTCAAAGCTAATTCTCAGCTGATATTTCCTGAACATAGGAGTGTAGAATATACCAAAAATATAACAAAAGGTCAGTAACAATCAGGAGAAGGAGACATCTTCTCCCCAAACTGCCATGGGTATAAACTCTGTCAGGAAAAAAAAACACAAGAGCTGTCAAGACTTGGCTATCCCTTCATCCCCAACCGCTCGTCTCTATCCTTCGATCCTCCATCCCTTCATCCTTCTACCCAACTCCCATCAAACCTTTGACTGACTGACAGTCACCCCTGTGAGGCTTCTTTTTTCTGAGGAAAAACTCACATACACACACACATACAGACACCCACGCAAACATCTGATCTGATGCCGTGACTCCCCGTCAGCGGTGCGCCTCTCCTGTTTTGTTGTGTTCTGACAGGCCGGTGTTGGGCTGTGTTAGCTTGTGAATGTGTTCAGGGCTTCAGGGGTCAGAGCCGCACAGCAGCCTCAACGCCCAGATGTGGACTCTCCCTGACATGTGTGGCCAAGCGGAAAGCACTGAAAACAACCCTGCACATGTGCACTAGGTGATGATAAAGACCTGCGCGTGCCCAGACGTACAATTCAGTACGTTGAAGCAGCATGTGGAATTGTTTAAGCTGGCCTAATTAGGCACTGTGCGGGTTCAAGTTGCTTTGGAGAAATTCTATGTTGAAATAACAACAGCAGAAGTCATGCTTTTTTAAAGTCTCTCTTTTCTTTTACATTGTCAGACTAAAGTGGAAAAAAAGGAAATTTTATATTTGTGCATCCTCCACCATATTTTGAGATGGGATTGAATTTCATATTTGTTTTTGAACAATATGAATGTATACAGATATTAAAACAAACTTTAAACAGTAGAACATTGATTGATGCGCAAGGAAAAAAGAAATCCCAAATTGGCTCAGACATAGACATCGGGACTTTGCCAAGTTAATTGAGGCAGTCAATATCAACAGCAACTGAGACAGCTAATGGGATGAAAGAAAAGGAGATGAAAAGAGATGAAAAATGTAATCCCATAAAGGCATAGAAAACAGTCAAACTTTTAAAATCCAATAAAGTTGAGAAACACCGTGTGATAAAGAGAAATGGAGTACAAACACACACAGCAGTAGCAGCAAACTAATCACCAGGAAGAACAATAGCAGAACAAAGTCAATATAATTAATGTGTGTGTAGGTATGGTTGGAGGCTCATGAGAGGGAAGACAGAGAGCCTGTTTTCACTTCTTTTTTTTTTTTCAAAGAGCGTCTGCTATAGCTGCGACTGTCCTATAAAACTACCCTCCCATTTATTAGCTGTGTATCCAAGGTCTGTTGGAGGTCTTGAGGGCCATTGGAGGCTTGCAGCGTGGGGCACGAAGCAGTGAAGACGGGTATGTGATGGGAACGTATTCAACTTGAATCTTTTTTAACATCGCTCCAAATCCACATACATCTTTCACGCACTGCCAGGAAGGGCGGCGACATACGCAACTCCTACGCCCTCCGCTTTTTCTCATAATGGTCCTTTTTTTAGCTCGTGTACCAGACCTCTCCTTGAGCCATTGCTTTCTTTTTCATCCTACATACAGGAACACATTCTTAAAATCTCACAGAGGAAAAAAGCCAGCCAGCTTTAAGCTGTCCAAGTCTAAGCTGTACATCCACGATATGTCTGAGGCAATACTTCGTCTGTCTGCTCAGCCTCAGCAAAGCCCATTGTGGTTTTTGTATCTTTCTCCTCTTTTACCCTTTTTCCTCTTCCGAGAGAAAAGCTCTCTGTTTTACCAGTTTTGAAAGAAAAAGATAAGCTTAAGAGGAAAAAAAATACATATAAGGGGGGGTAGTCTTTTTTTAAATGAAAGAAAAGCAGAAGGAAGAGACTGTCAACTATGGATGTGCAAGTGAGGAGAGTGTCTGTGTGGAAAAGTATTGATCCAAGATGAACTAGTGGTTAGCCTAGGTTTGGAGTGTCTGAAGATTAGCTTTCCCTCCCTCCCTCTCTTTCATTCCCTCTTTGTTTTTCTCCCACTCTCTTTCCTCTCACTCCGTATCTTTCCCTTCCTAACGCCCTTCTCTCGCTCCCTGGCTCGCCTCCTTCTGTCCGCCTGCCTGCTGCTTACAAACACACGACTCATTTCTGTCTGGCGGCTCGTCGTCTTGCCTGCTCACTGGAGACCGCTGCTGAAGACTGAGAGGACCTGAGACACGCATGTGGCAGTCTGCCAACCTGTTTGTGTGTTTTGGATCACTGGTGTCTTTATCCAGCAGCTGTGTGTATGTGTGTGTGTGTGTGTGCGTGCGTGCAAGCGTGTCTGAGAGCAGAGATCGGGTGAGGAGTAACAGGGACGAGTGCTGAATGTGCTTAAAGTATCTCTTTAATCAAGCAAGGTCCTCAACACGTGTGTTTATGAGACAAGACTCATCTCCGCGTCCAAATGTGCTCACATTGATTTTTACCCATTGATTTTGTGATTGTCTTATGGCCTGCCCAAACAGTTTCACTGTGAGTGTATGGACAAGTGAGTGTGTAGGTCAGTGCTAGTGTTGTGTGTAGAAATAGAGAGCTGGGCGGCAACCAAAGAAAAAGCAGCCCCATCAGTCTTGGTAATTGAGTTTTACTTTGCCATTTAACGCAGTGGTTTGCTGTGACCACGAGGAAACTTTTCTATTTTGCATTTTGTTTTTGCATTTCCCGACAAGCTTATTGACTCAAGGACAGCCAAGGCCTGCTGAATTCAAAACAGCAGACGCTAATCTAAGGCTGGTTGTGTTAATAAGTTCTCGCATAGTCTATCAAGGTTCTTGGTCAGAAAATGAAAAGAATCAAAAACATTTTTTTCAAATGGTGGGACATAAAGTATATAAAAATGCTACTGCAGCATCAAAGCATCTCAAAGAGGCTTTGATTCAATCTTTGCTCTTATTTAGTAATAGAAACCTTTCCTGACAGCCTGCTTTCTCCTGTCTTCTTCCTTCCTTTTTCCACCTCAATCATCCATTTCTCCATGCTCCTCCTGTCCCTTTGTCCTCTAGGTGTAGCCGAGGTGATAGTTCTGGTGGGAGGGCGTCAGGCTATTGGGATGAACCAGCGCTCCCTGACAGCAGTCACCTGTTTTAACCCTCAGAACAGTAAGTGGTACCCGCTGGCCAGCCTGCCCTTCTACGACCGCGAGTTCTTCGGTGTCATCTCGGCAGGAGACAACATCTACCTGTCAGGTGAGCTAATTCGCCTTCTCCAGCGGCACAATTGTAGCTTTCCTGTCACGGTCATATAGTGGCCCAGAACAGGACAGTGTGTGTCATCAGTTTATCACACTGTAGTTGTAAAAGTTTATCCCTGCACCGGAGAACGTTTCATATTAAAATATGACTGGTTTAAATGAATCATGTTCAGAATTCTCTATTGATTGAACTATCTCACCAACTAATGGACGGATTGTCAAGTTTTGTACATGTTTTGTACAGACAACCATGGACTCAATGATTTTCTGTCTTGTTGTCTAGCCGTATTGTAACGTTAACCTTGGTGTTTTTTGTTTGTTTTTTTGTTCTTTTTCATGAAATGTTAGATGGATTGAAATGAAATGAAAAGATATTCCTATTCTCCTCAGGACTCTCATTTAGTGCTATCACCAGACTGGAAACAGTGCTTAGTGGCAGACAAAATTGTATAATGAAAGCAATGCAAAACTGAAACTGCCAATTTAAGGATTCAAGTTTGTCCAGTGCTTTTGTGAACTGCATGGCTAAATACCTGCAAACAGGTAGCGTTGTCATTGTGAATATGTTGGCATAATGACGATAGCATTTAGCTCAAAACACTGCTGTACAGCCTCACTGCAGACATGTTATGGACTCTGATAACACTGATATAACTCATTCGCCACAGTTTTCTGACTGGTTTTAAGAGAAATACACCATAGAATTTCTGCTTCTTTTGGTAAAAATCACTTTCATCATTATGACAAAAGTGTCCACACTTGACATTCATAGTCTCTTAGTGAGAACATTTTAACTCTATGGCAGATAAGATCCCAAAAACTGGCGCTACCTGGTCCATCACTGCCTACTTGCGACCTTTGAGAAATTGAGTTTTAAATGGGTGACTGCCCTCAAAGCTTACTCATCCACCGCTTTGAAAAGTCGCTCAGTCTAATGTCTTTCTTTTCATAAGAGTCCCTTTTGTATAAAATGTGTCTTCTACTGTATTTTACCTTCGGTGGACCTTTTTTTTTTTTTAACTTGACTTGTCTGGCTTTACAGACATTGCAGTGTTCTGCAGTTTATTTTGTTCCATAGTGGCACACTGTGCACTCTGTGACTCCCTCTATGAGACACCTTTAAGTTGCTCCTCCAGAGGTAGACTGAATTTCTCCCTCCATGGTTCATTTGTGTGAGAATCCTGCACGGTGCTCAGACCTTGACATTGCACCGTGGAAATGCAGCAGGATTTGTCCTGCATGTACCTTTCCTCTCCCTCTTTTCATATAAATGTAAATTTGTGTTTGGGCATTGGAACAGGTCTGCATGTGTCCGCTGGGAATCAGACAGCCAGTGGAGAAATCAGAGGTGTTTTAGCTAACCAATCAACGGGCTCCGGTCTACAACCTTGCTCTCACCCGGAGCAGGGTCATTGAGACACGGCTGGTGTTACATGTCAAACTACACAGCTAACAGGGCTGCTTTGAAGAGAGCTGAAACAAGTACAGTTTTGATGACCGGCCAGTTGACTAGCCAACACAACAGTAAAAACAACTTTCAGTTTGTTAGGTCTGCCCAGCTCACTCAGCAACACCTTATTTTTAAACTTAAAAAAAAAAAAAAAAATAGGTGAGGAGATTTCAGCTCTGAATAGACCAGTTTGAAGAAAGGAAGAAAAATCAGTTTTAGTAAAAATTATCCAAACACTTGATGCACTTGATGAACAAAGTTTTCATTTATACATAATCTCCCTTTTCAGCTTTATACTGTAGTTATTTGTTCCAAGAAACTCTAGGAACTAAACTAGGAGCGATGATGGATTCAAAAACAGCGGAAATTGAAATGCACGATGAAACTCACAGCAATGGTCAACCTAAATCTCACCTTAATCTTTTTTCTCTGTTTGAATCCCAGGGTAAGTTCCTCAAAAGGTTCTTTGTTCCCTGGCAAAGTTCCTAATCACCCTATACCCACTTCAATGACCCTTATACCTATTTATTTCAGGTGGTACAGAGTCTGGTGTGATGGTGGCTGACGTATGGTGCTACATGTCCCTGCTGGATAACTGGAATCTGGTGTCCCGGATGACGGTGGCTCGCTGCAGACACAACAGCCTGGTGTATGACGGCAAACTCTACACCATTGGGGGACTGGGCGTGTCAGGCAACCTGGACCACGTGGAGAGGTAAGAGTCAACAGCAGCCTCCAAACAAAAGACACCTCCAGCAGCCCCCGGCAGGTGACTGCACAGTCCCATGTAGTTCTAACCCCAGTCTCATAGACATCTGAGAGCACATGTATGGACGGTTCTGGAAAAGTAGGTGGATGCTGAGCAATCCAGTTTGAGCAAATAAATATTCACACTGCACAGCGAAACACAGCAGATGGTGTGGCATGCAGTAGTGTGGTGCAGCATATTGCAAAAGTGGTCGGACAGGTTTGTTAGCATTTTCTGTGAGAGCACAAGGTGCAGAGGAATGAATCTGAGCCGGAGCATATTAAATGGTCACAGCTGTGAGTGTTGTTGTGGAGCGACAGAGCGCCTCTTACTTGTTTGTGAGTGGACCATGAGTGAGAGGATTTGCTTTCATAGAGCAGAGTGGAGCACTCCGTCCGATTCCATCCACTTCAGCATCGATACATTCATACTCTTCATTTGAAGGTTGTCTGCTGTGGCCCATTCAGCTTGGTCTTCTCATTTTTCCTGTGTTTTTGTTGAAATCCTTCAGCATAAAATCAGACATAGACAATGTCCTGGTGCAGTAGAACAAATTCCTAGTGGCATAAAACATGAATAGGGATTGTCCAGATTTAATAATCCGGTTCATCCGGCCTGACTTTTGTAATACTCCTCCCCATTTCTTATTTTTCCCTGTAACCTGGGCTGAAGAATGAATTTCAACAGAGAGCGAGAGAGGGAGGGGGGCTGCCTCCCCTGCACAGCAGACCGAGATTAACCAAAGCAATCAAAAGAACATTACTGAGTATATTAGAGCAGGCCGCTGCCGCTCATTACCTAGCAGCTCAATTGATCTCCAAAGCTGTTCGCAATGCACAACAGTCCTCCAAATGAAACAGCCTAATTTGATATTTCCCCATAATGCTGCCATACAGTGTCGTTATGACAGGGGGGAGATGGAATTTTTGCCCCATAATGGAAACGCATTTGATTCCTCTGTCTCTGAGCTGCTTAATTTGAGAGCTGCTGGTGCATCTGGGGCATTCACGGCTCCAAAGAAATCAGCGTCTTGTCATGTGGAGTGTTTGTTATGTGTTTCTCTGTCTGTGCCCTTGTGTGCATTTTTGTGTAATCATGAAGCTTCTCCAATGCCCTCAGCAACTGGACTCAATTATCAGCACCGTAAAACTTTAACCTACTTTGCCTCTTTCCAAGAACTGCCAGAGGCCTCCTCTGCTTGGTATTACTGCCCTAGTGCTGCACTATCGACGGTTGTTGCAGCTAGGGAGAAATAACCCACACACCAAACAAAATGGTCGTCTCTTAATAGTTAAGGAGAAAATGCACAGTGGTCAGACTGAAGCAAACCATTTGTAACATGAGGTCAGGGTCGCATTTACCGGCCTTATTTAAAAGCAGGTCTCTCAAGCCGTTTGGGCAAATTGTTGGAGAAGTCAACAGCCTTGTTTCTAAGCAACCCAAGCTTTTGTTTTTCTCAGAAACTGTTATGTGGTGAGGGTTCATGGAGTGTTGTAAACTCCATAGACTTGTGGACACAGTTAAGTCTATGGAGTCTACAACCATGTATAAGGCAGGCTGTTATAAGGCAATACTAAACTTGCTTCCACCAGACCTTTGCGGCAATGGTAACTTCAGAAAGTTACCATTACCGCTCTGACACATATTTGTTGGACTCTTTCTATCTATCTCCGACATCAGTGGTGAAAAAGGGCTTTTAGGTATGCTGCTACTGCATGGATTTTATTGCGGAACCATTTGTGCTGGGGCAGCTGGTCACTCTAGGTGTTTTCAAAAATAGATTGATTGAGTTGGACCAAGGTACATCAGGCTGTGGATGCTGTGACTAATGTCCAGGACACAATGACCTGAGTCTTATTTTGTATATTCATGTTGTGATCTGAAATTGTACTTTCTCCAAGTGTTATGTGTCTGAAACTTTGTCTGTTATGCAGCTGCCTGTCTTGGCCAGGACAAGACATTTTTTAATCTCACTGATGCTTTTTTCCTGGTTACATACATACATACATACATAAACATCTAAATATTAAAGGAATGAAATGATTAAATACAAGAAGGTGTGTGCATTTAGAGAGGGCACAGACACAGCTATTTGTATAACTAGCATGTCTGCTGATGTATTATTTTGTACTGAAGATTGTTTTGTGGTCATTTTGTTACGATAATGGCTACAAATGTATTATTCATTGGTTCGGATTTACATTTAAGATGTGTTATTTGGATGGTGTGCCTTTTTCCTGTCAAATCGTGTTGACCCTCTTTGAATGCTTTTGTTATTGACTCTGTTGATGAACTGTAGATTCATCAACTGGCTGACAGTGTGAGCTGAGGGATGTCTAACTGTATTTAACATGAGGAAGGTGAGAGCTGTTACATAGTTAAGATTGGACATATTCTACAGCTTAGAAATAAAACCTTTTTGTGTTTGCAGTGTTCTCTGCAAAAGTACTTTACCCTAAAGTTAAGGTTGGGAGCAGGAATTTCCTTATCTTACATTTTCAATAAGAAACATGTTATATGCTTGTAGCAAGTTTAGAAATTCAGATATCAGTCTATATGCCTTAAGGGAGGAAGTACATCATTTCTTTGGCGAGCCTGTGGAGCAAAGCTGATGTGGTGGGTTATGGATAATTTATGATCAAAGTGTTGTATGAAATATACTGCTATGAACATCGATGTCTACCTCAGACATGTACGTATGACATGTAAAGCAATGAAGTAATCAAGTGAGACACCACCGATGGCTGTCTTTGTCACATACTACAAGAATACATCAGCAAGCCTCAGCTGAATAATCCCATGTACCAACCACGTCATGTATATTCTCTGTCCAACCTGAAGCAAGACCTCTCATCTGTGTGGAAGAGAGCTAAGGATTAGGGCCAACAACTTTAACACACAGCTGTCTCTGCATCACTTCACTTCATCTCTTAAAGATGAAAAGTATAATTCATCAGCAGCTAAAAGGACCTTGACTCACTCCGCTGCAGCCTTACTTACTGGATGACCATTAGCCCATAATAATTAATGCTAGCAAACAATAGACAGATGCTGATATATAACATTACATTACTGAGTAAGTTAGCTAACTATTTGAATCTTAGGCTACTACTTTTTTTTAGCATTTACCATCAAGCCATAGCAGCTTCTAAACTGTTCACGAATAATTAGATCTCATGTTATGTGATGCTATACAGGTTTGAACTCAGAAACCACTGAATTTATTCTGAAAATGGTCCACTTAGTTCTTACTAGTAACAGTTTTGCATCTGGATATACACTTTTGCCTTGCGAAGGAATAATGAGCAATTTCAAACTTCAAGCAGGCAGCTGGTCTGCTAAATCAAAGGACAGGTGCTATAAATCATATACGACCTTAATGACTTGGAGAAGAGCTTGACAGATGAATAACAGCAGTGTATTTCATAAGACTCATAAACAGCAGTTTATTTAATTGTTGGTAAAACCAGTCATACTGACATATCTTTATCTTGAGTTACACAGGTTATTTTATAACCTTTACAAGGTTTTCACATGAACATAAAGTAAATCTCAAAGCTGTTGAAGATTATCAGATCTTTTTCAGGCCATTTCTGAAGGCATTTGTTAATATCTGCTTTGATAAATGAGTCCCATTAACTGCTGATCCTTTATTTTGTAGCTAACCACCAGATTTGGCAGGTGCGGCTCTGCTGTGAGACACAGTTGGCACTCCAGCAGCTCTGCGTTGTTGGGCCAAAACCCTAAAGATAGTAGAGACTCCAACAGGGAGGCAGCCAGTCCACAGCAGGACTAAAACATGGCCAGTGGAGATAAGGGAACTGTTAGTCAAGTCTTTTTTGTCGCCTTTGCAAGAGGAGGAAGAACTGCACAGGTCTCAAGTGCAGTTGTAATATGGAGAGCTAATAACATTCAGAAATCATTAGTCACTGCATGTGAATGGCTGCCTTGTTTGATATGCAGATGGCTGCTGGGGATTGTATACGAAGGCTGGGGAATGGCATAAAACAATGCAACAGCCAGAGCTGATTTGCTCTGCTCATAGAGTGATTGATGTGGAGATTGTTTACACGTGCAGCCAGTCTCATCGTGTGTCCGTCTGCATTTCTGTGCATACTTGTGTGTTCCCATACTGATCTGCGTGTTGAGTATATGTACATATGTGTGCCTCTCTACACGCACTTGTGTTTATTTGTATGTCTGTATATCAGCCAGCCCCAGTCAAGGTTTCTCACCTTCCAGCTCTGGCTCTCGGCTCCCTACCTCCTAATTTGCAGTCCTTCCTGTCTGCCTGACTCCCCCATCTCTCCATCCATCTCACTGAGGGTTTCACGCTCCTAACCGTGAAATTCACCCACATTCACAATTATGTCTTCAATCAGAGCCATCTCAAAGCTAGTAGGATGCAGCCTTTCTTTGGGAACTGCAGGAGGTCCAAATCAACACTCGGAGGACTGAGGCTTATTCCTGTCTCTGCTCACTACACTAATGACTGACAGATTTTTAGGGATGGGAGCAGTCGAGGTTTGGAGGCTTTTAACTTGCAATCAGGTACCCTGGGCCTGTATACTCCTCAGCATGTTGATCCTTTGGCAAACCAGATATTGAATAATTCATGGGTGTCTAATGATGTGTCAATCACAGATGGTTTTGTTTTATTTATTGCACACTATGCACAGGTTTGTGCGTCCTCCAAGCTCTATTGCAAGTTAATATTGCATGCAAGACTGTTAGCTACATGACACTGAGTACAGCAACTAGCATTTCTCATCAGGGATGCTGTGCTGTTTGGCTAACAAGTCTGGAGGAGAGAAGAGCAATTTGCAGAGATCATGTTCTCTGGCTTCTTTATAGCTTTTCAAACTAAAATGACCTTTTATATTGCAATACATAAAGATGTACCCGTAAATTCTGTGGTGAAAGCTCCATTGTTCATGTGCAGTTTTTCAGGTTCATTAACTAGCACATTTGTTGTTGTTGTATAAGCGTCCCTGCACTTTACCACTCCGCTGTGTGTAGTTGTTCAGGCGTCAGTATCCTCTGATGTCCTGATTTTCAGAATTGGGTTTTTTTTCCATCCCCATGAAGGTTGTTGAGCTCCTCTACAGTGGTCAGCCTTGCTTTGACTTAACCAATATCTCACTTTTAACACAGCCTTCCTCCATTTATGTCTTCAGTATTATTTTTTCCATTAAATGGTGTTATGTGACCAACATAATGGGCCGTTAATCTGATGCAGGAGGTGAATCGTAATGTCTCGACCTTGCAGAGGAACACTGAATGGCTCCCAGGAAATTTCATCAACTCAACCATGACCAAGAAGATACTGCGAAATGGAAATTCCAGTGGGAGGTTTCGTCATGTCTCACGCTGCACACAGTTGAAGTCCTCTGTGGGCTGCTCCATGAGCTGACAGGTCCTTAAGTACTTAATGTTCGCGGGTGGTGTGCACGCTGGGTTCCCAGTCACCCAGAGAAAGGTCCCCTTCTGTGGGACACGGGGGGTGGCAGAAACCCCACATTGCGCTCATAGAAGGAAAAAGGCTACAGCTGCTCTTTGAAAATGCTATAGGTGTTGATGCATGGGCCGCCTCCTGGATCGTACCCTGATGGGGATCTGCTTCTTTTGTCTGCAGGCAAAAAGAAGCTGTCACACAGCCATAAAGAGGAGGTCTCAACCAGTCCTGCCCATTCAGACCTACTCTGCTCACACATAATACCATTCACCACCTAGATCTTACTCTCCGAATGCAGATGCATTTCAGACGCACACAATACATGTATATAGGCAGCTCGTATACACATGCAACGCAGTGACTTGAAGATGGAGGTCCTTCTTTGTCCATTTCAGCTCCCTGCCCAACAGCACTCTCTTTTGGAGACAACGGGGAAATAATCAGCAGGGAAATGATGCTAATAACAACGGAGCGCCCCATCGCTCTGCAGCCCCGGGTGTTCAGGACCCTGAAAGAGTCAAGAAAGAAGGAATGAGAGAGAAGAGGAGCGAGCCAAGAAGAATTTAACAGCACAAAGCCAAGGAGAGACATTGAGAGGAGAGTGTAGATGCAGCAGCCCCCAGGTGGGCCTGTGAGCTCCGCAGTCAGTCGCACTGGAACCAGTGGGCTCATGTGAAGATATTCTTCTCTCCCAGCCCCTCCAGCTCCTCTACAGCGATAATGAACTGAGGGGCTGCTGTGCATGCCTTTCATATGTGTATGTGTCCGCAGACCTGTTTCAATGCACTAGGTCAGACAGTGCCTGGGGCTAGTTGTGGAGGGGTGGGGTGGGGTTGGGGTGGGGTGGGGTTGTAAGGGGTTGTGGGGTGGACAGCCGGCCCCAATAGCCCTGCAGCATGGCACTGTGGTCGCGGACAACGGGCTCCCGGAGCCCTCCTGCAGAGGCGGTTCCCCCCTGCCGAGCTAATCCCCTGCTCCTCAGGATTAACCAGCTTCACAGCGCCGGCCCCTACTGCGCTGTCAAGGCACCAGTTCACACTCCAACCCTGCCCCTGTCACCACCATCCCGTTCCTCCCCCCCCGCCCTCACACTCACATACACTTCATTACTCTTCTGAAATGTCAGTGTTGATTTTCACGTCTCATATCTCTCTCTCTCCATGTCCCTTGCTATCCTGCTCACTCATTCAATGCACATGTTATAATGTACTACAAATCCTGTTTACTCATGTTTACTCGTCACACAGCTAACCATTTTTCGAAAACGTGAATTTATTTTTACTGCCGCTCATGCATAGGTTTCCTTTCATTCCACCACATTCAGAAAATGTTTTAGCAAACTCTTGAAATTTGTTCGAGTTGTGTAATCCATTGCAGTGAACATCAGGGCTACAGTATGTTTTGTCAAAGTTAGGTATGAGGTAATGCAGTGCAGGCTTTTTAAATGAATATGCCCTCAATAAGAGCTAGTTCTGACACGATTAGTCAATAACTCAATTCATTGACCAACAAAAAATGAATTGCCCTTAAGTCCAAGATGTGTGTACATACAGCAGGTTCTATCTTCTCAAATGTGAAGATTATTTGCTTTTCTTGTTTTTTTCCTTACTTTTCTTCTGACATATTATACACTAAACAATTATGAGTGCAGCGCTAATTCTGCTACCGCAACATTGACAACAATAAAGCAGATTTGATGTTCACTATCACTGAAACTAGTTTCAAGATTCTAATTGAGCTTGAAACGTTCAAGTGTACATGATTTGCAGTGAAGGAGCTAAAAAAGCACATTGGTATGATGCCTTGACTGAGCAGTCATTAGTGGCGTGATTAAAATAGCCATGCTCCACCTGATTAGTTCATTTAAAACGTACTCTACCAGCTTTTGTGATGTGCGTTGGAGAGAGAGAATCCTTTTAACATTTTTTGTGTGTTGTATGTTTGTCATTTCCTAGCTCCATGTTTCTCAGTGATTTTGAGGTTTGAGGGCTGAAAGAGAGTGGGCCCAAATCAGGCAGGTCATCACATTTCTCTCATATTTCTCTCTCTCTCCATGCCTCCTCACCTCTCTTTATCCTCGCCCCCCCGAGTTTCCTCTTTTAACCACAATCTCCATCCTCTCCTGCAACTTCTGTCCCATCGCTTCCTCCCTCTGTCTCTCCACAGTGCTGATTAGGTGTTCAGGAGATGATGGGTGTATTTGGGGCCTGCGAGGCTGGTGATGTCAAATCTGTCTGACATGCTCAAGCGAAGACAGTGTCTCCTCCTCATTGTCTCCTAATGGGGCACAGAGGTCTTGACGACATGGTTGTAGATGAGACAAAGTGGGTGTGTACATGCTTGTGTGTATTTGTGACAGTTATAGAGAAACATTGGTGAGCAGCAGCAGGTGTGCCCCGAGGATGGTATCAAGGATGGTATCAGGCTGCAGGTAATGAGTAGTACGAGCTGCGTGTGTGCTTCCGCCTCGTTGATAAACGATGGGCTGGCACTTCGGACAATTTCCAACCTTTACCAACAGGCAAGTCATTTTTCTCTCTCCTTTCTGCTTCTGTGCCTTTTTCTATCCTCTTTTTCCTCTTTTTCACCCTCCACCTCTCTCTGTCAAAATCACACAGTCGCACACACATAGAAAATTCCTCTTGTATCCCGTCTTTCTCTCCCATATCAGGCTGCCACCCACTCATTCATGCAGTTAGTAAGGTAGTGGCACAACATTGTTGGCTAATTATCGGTAGTTAGGATGTGACAGATGCAGCGGAGATGGTTGGCAGTTAGTTTGCCCCCACACATACGCACACATACACATCCACAGGAGGAAGCAGCAACTGACCTTTAGAAAGCATAGCCCTCGTAAACCATAGCAATATCCAGACACCACATCTCGCCAGCACCCAGGGAGGATTCAACACCGGAGGTGGGAGGGTTACTTGTTATATATAGATATGTCCTGTGTGTGTTTGTGTGTGTGCACCCAAGGTGAAGGTGTTCACATCAACAAAATATAAGTACAGTTGCTAGTGCTATTTTCAACTTTTGCCTGTGCAAACCGCTAAACGATTTAATTTGTTTTATGTGGAAATGGGTATCATTTATTAATGGGCCCATTAGGGAGGGCCAGTAGGACTCCATCTTGCTGACGACCCTGTTTTTTTCTTTCTAATCTTTTCTTAACTAATTTATTTATTGATTAAGCTTTTTAAAATTCATTGTCTTGTGCTTTTTTAATGACATTTCAGTTGTTTGGTGCTTATTAGCAAATTTTGGCATGCTAACATACCAAACTAAGATGGTTAACACAACATTTTACTTGTTTAACACTAGTAAGTAAGCATTGTTATTTTGAGCATTAGCATCAGCCTCTAAGCACCTCTGCACCTGAGTTTAACCACACAGAACCACTGACATGGCTGTATAATCTTCATCTTGTTTCTTACAGCCCAAACTTATGTGCGGTAAGCGTGAAGGAAACTTAACGGACCCTTCTTAATGAAACCTTTTTGTGCCACTGTTTACATACTAGCCAGTGGTGACTTAAACCATTTTGTTGCAATAGACAGCAGTAACATGACAATTTATAATTTTCTGAAAAGACACAAAAATCCCACAGCTAAGCAATCAAACCTCAAGCTTTAGCTGCAGCCACTTTCTTGCTAGCAATTTTTGTGTCAATTTTAATTTTAACCCACACACCCATCCCCTCCCACTGCCACTATACCACCACCCCACACCCCACAGAGCTGCCCTACATGGCTGCTATCAACACAGGGGCTTACTTTGGTAATGAAGTGGGGTCTCAGTCTTCCATCTCCCGTCTAGTTTTGAAGAGCACGGAGCAGTAATTGGTGTACGACCTACACTACCGGCAGCACTCATGTCCCCTGTCCTACGTGACATTCCCATCCAATTAAATCTGGTTCCACACACACACACACTCACACACAGACCCGTTAAAAGAGCACACACTCACTGTTATCATAAGTTATCTTCCCGATTGTCTTTCAAGGTGCCTTTTTAAGTTTACACTAGTGTTGTGCAGCGTTTTTGCAGTTTATCTTCATACAGGAATATGTGGCTGTGGATAATACATACATGGACAGATTGTTTGCTCACCCAAAGAGGAAGCAGACTTCTGCTCTGAATGAGTTCATTCAGAAGGATTATGGGTAAATCTGTATGGCCAGTGGATGGGTTGCTCTGTCTCACAAGGATTAGCTGAAGGTGACACTGAGGTGACAGGTCTGTGTCCATCTGTGTTTGTATGTGCTGCCATAGTCTGGTGTGTGTGTGCATGCGCATTTATGCATGGCGTGTACACTTATGTCTGTGTTATTAGCCTGAAATGTGCTGTAATCCATCACAGTTAATGAGTTGTGTGTGTATGTGTGTTCTCCTGCAGTGATGGCGATGGAGTGTGTTTTGTGTGTGTGTCTTTTGGCTGACCTTGACTTCAATCTGTCAGATGAACACACTCCGAGGCTGTCCATACGGAGAGCAAGACTCCGTCAGATCCCCAGATGTCATTGCACACAATCTGTCAGATGTGTGGTATCATGAGCAAACAACAAGCAAAACAGCTCTACCCTTGAGGGGAAAGAGATTTGGGAGTTCATGAATGTGGAAGTGTGTCAAAGGTTAAATCAGTGGCCCCCCACCCTCAGGGTCAAGACACCGCAAGGAGCCCAAAGATAAACTTGACAGGTCACAGGATGATTAATAGGGTGGTATTTAAGGGATTTTACCATGTCATGCCTCTGAAATGAAACAGTTTTTTACCCATCAGATTTTACACATCACCAAATTAAATCAGGTTGTGGAGCACACAAACTAGTAGCTGGGTGATGTTTACGTCCATTAAATGCCAAGTTTGATTTTTGGAAGCTGGCTTAACTGCTCACATTAGCTTGATAATGTAGCTCACTGTAAAGAAAAAAGGAAAATGGTTTGACCCATTTAAATGCTGTTTAATAATGCTGTAAACCAGGAAGAGTATTTATTACATTTCACGAAACATATAGACTAACGTCAGCTAGGTCAGAAGTAATGGGATATTTTCTACTCATTCCACACTGGATGACCACTGCTAACTCCGAAACATAACATATTTATGCATGCACATATGCATTTTCTAGATGATAGATATTGTTTGCCCTACTAAATCTGTTTTTGGCAGGCAGCTTGCAGTGTTTGTACGACCTATTGTTTAGATCATTATTTTTGATTGTGCTGTGCTACAAATGTTTCCTAGCAACATATTTACACATTAGCTAAGACATTAGCTAATGTGTAAATATATTTATTCACTAAGACATTTCTTAAGATAAGGTGTAGTTGTTTTCATTGAATTGCTATGAAATGAGCCAGTAGCTACAAAGAACAGAAGGGCCAGCAAACAGACTAATGGATTCACAAATAGCTAGTGCATCCAAATTCAGAAACAAAGTGTTGGTTCATTTTATTTTCAGTTTTTATTTTTGAGGCTTGATGCTTACAGGAGCTGAGGAAAGTACAGCTGTAGTCATTTACACATTAAAATGAAGAGCAACTGCCGTGATGCCGTCTTTACGGTTCCCCAGATGACACTGCAAGCATGTCAGCAAAATGATGTGCCTGCTATAGGATGCAAATACCCAGACATTTACATTTCTGAGCAACACTGGGCCTTTCCTGTGCAAGGTAAGACTCGATTGCATCGTCAGACACTGATTAGCAACCCTGGGAGAGGGAACACAGGTACAAACAGCTGTCACATGCAGAGAAAATCAACCTGGGGAACAGAGGTGCATACAAACGAGTTCAAATTAGTTGTCACAAAGCTGCTGTTTTTGTTTTCGTCTCTCACAATTTACGTAAAGTTGTTGTTTGTGAAATAGAGCATAGTGTGTGCATGTTACTCCTGCCGTGTATGACAACCTCGTGTCCAAAATACAGTATGGTATGGCATTATTTGATACGGAACTAAAAGGATCTCCAGTACTTCTCTGTACTTCTTCTGCTCAGTCTTTTATTTTATTTTCAAGGATAAGTGACTAAACATAAACACAGAAAGACTCAGACTGTGGGATGTAATTCCAATGCAGCGACAGTGGGTTTTGAGTACAGGACAATGCAAACATTAGGTTCCAGTTCCTCAAAAGTAAGGATTCAGTCAAAGAAGGACAAACCTGTTGTCCGAGGAACTGATTTTTGAACCAGAAGGAGCCTCGGTAGACTGCGATGCATGCAGAGGATTTACTGAAGTCCACAATCTAACGCTGAATTTAGAGCGATTATGTGCGTGTGTCCAAGTGCAAAATGTAATGAAAAGTGTCCAAGAAAAAGAGTGACGTTGGAGGTTTGCAGACATGTATGTGTGAGTGTTGCTGCTCAGCAGACAGCAGTGTGATAGTGGAGGTGTGGGCACAGGCCTCACAGTTTCTGTGATGTGCTCTGACACACAGATGGCAGCTGACACAACACAGATAGACTCTGTCCTCTCACACACACTCACTCCTCCTCCTTCTCCTCTCCAAAATGGGTGTTCTCTCTCCTGTTCTTCTTTATGCACTACTATCTGTTGCCTGACTTGATAGACATTCAAATTAAAGAAAAAAAATCTTATCACCCCTCTGCCTTCCTGGTTTTCATTTCCTCTTCTTCACTCCCTCTCTTCTTTCACATTTCCCTTCCTTACCCACTTCTTTCTGTCATCCTCGTCCACACAGTGATCTTGCCCAGGTGCGAGTAAAGCATTTTGGATGAGATTCTGGCAAATATGCAAAGAAGTAGGATGTTACAGTTGAATGATTTCAAATGAACATCCACAGTCACCATGAGCAGCTTCCTTTGTCAAAAGGGCCCACATGCACCATACATGTACAGCTAAATTTGCCTTAAAATGAAAGTTCAGCAGACAATTTCAACTGCCTTTTTTTCTCACCAGATTTCCCCTCACCTAGATACTAATGAACATACTTTGCAAATATGAAACATGTTAACATAAGCAAATGATGCCTATATCTGAGTGCACATTGTTTTGAATGCCCTCCAGGCTGCAGCTGATTCACACAGAAGCCCTGTTTTCCTCAAGCCAAATCACAACCTCTCAGTTCATTATTTCTGACAGGAAACAGAGGGCTGTGAGGGATTGATGCACTCACATGCACATGCACTCCCTCTCTTCTTGTGCCTGTTCCCATGGTTGTATAGAAAATGAATCAAACTACTGTTGTACATGGGGCTGCATGCAAATGTATTTGTATATGAGGTCTTCTGGTTTGATGACACTCTGCATCAGATGAGGGAGCTTGCAGACTTGTGGATTTTCTGTGTATTAAAAGAAGACAGTCTGAACTAAATAAATGAAGCAGAAACTCATGTGTGACAAGATGTACAAGCTGCACAGTGAGGTACAGTGTTGCTTATAGCTGCTAAAGTGGGATGCTAACAGGCACACAGTGATGAGTTAACATGTTGATGCTGAGTAGGTGTATTTACTATGTTAACTATTTAATTTTAGCTTGCTAACATTTGCTGCCAAACACTAAATATGAGTGAAGTGATGGCAGTGTGGAATAGTTTTGCACATATTTGTTCGTAAATGAAAATTTAAAATTTCGACCTCATGCTTTTCAAGCTTTCAGATGAAGATAAGCGATTAAATTACATCCTTATGGGGAACCACATTCAGTCTGTACCAAATTTCATGGCAATCCATTCAGTTGTTGCTGAGATATTCTAGTCAGGACCAAAATGGTAGATTAACCCACTTAACCAGCTAACCAACTTTCACTGCCATTCCTTGAGCCACACCTTAAGCACGGCCAATAAAAAAAAAACAACAGCACAACCTTGATCTTTTATGAAAATTTTAACTAGTCCGCTTGTGGTGATCAAAAGCAAAACGAGGCAAATGTACCCACACAACTAACTCTGCTTTCGTGGTCCGTCGTGAAGTGTGCGTGTGCATCTGGAGGGTTTGTGTGAGCAGCTGGAAGAGAATGCGAGATAGACGGAGCGATAGTGTTGTAGTGTTCATGCGAGTGCGATAGAGCTGGGATGTTGCAGGGATTAATGTGAATTTGTAACTTAAGGGCATGACATCCTGCTCGATAGAATCTGGAGCATCAACTCCTCTCTGCAGGCGATGAATGCATTGCTTTTTCTTTTTTTTTTTAAAACCTACTTCAGTTGCATTCTAGTGCACACACTCAGTTTTAAAGGTTCCAGTGCTGTTGGTGAGGAACCGTGTGGTGTAAGCATTGTTTACAACTTGAATGAATGCAGGTTTTGTTAATGTGCCTTTCCTGTTTGTGCATCATCTCCCGCAATGTGTTTAGGTGTCAATAGCGCAGGTGCAGAATACTGTGGCTGTTGTTAACAGTCAGTGTTTGCATGCCATTCCAGTGTGGTTGTAACTGCAGCATGATGCTTTTCTCTGCCTCTTAATGGATCTTTTTGTCAGCAATGAGTTGTCTGAGTGGTTTTGTTATCTTAGCGAGGCCCTTTTTTCCCCCCCATTCCTCCTCCTAACTTCCCACTCTCATTTCTCCCTTTATTTGTATGGTGAAGTCTGAATCTCACGGGAAATGGATATGTGTCAGTATCTCAGAAACTGGCAGCCCATCTATTATAGTTTATCGTATGTGTGTATGACAGCGAGAGACAGGGGGGTATGGAGAAAAGCATGGTTCATCATCCACACACCCCTGAAGGTAACCGTGTTAGTGGATTGGCTGCGATGCTGCAGGCACACTCTACATGCATGGATTATTCTTGAGAGAGAGAAATACAGATGGTTAGTATAGTGTGGAGGGTATTTGGTCAGCTTCAAGAGGCAGGCATTGATAAACAACTTGTAAATGAACTAAAAGCCATTATTTATGGTTTCTGCCCTTGAAGTATTTTATTTGCACTGCCAACATGGGTAGCCATTGTTTTATGCTTTGACTCCCTGTATGACACCATATCACACTTAACTGATTCATTCTTTTCATATTTCTTCCTCTCTTCTTGAGCATCTTGGTGCTGCTCTATTGCAGGCTGCTCCATGAACAGGGGAAAACAAGATGGGGCACACACACTCACACAAGGCTTTTATTCATGTAATACCACCAAGCAAATCCAGTTGAGGGCGCTTTACTGTTTCCATTAATTTTTATGGTCTTTGACTCCGATGCACACTCCCTGCTTAATGTTACAAAGTGAGGGCCCAAGGGGCATTACCTGCTCACATTTTCTCAGCTTATCTGTGATGACGTCATCAGTAAAGCATCTTAGCTGGTGACAACCACCTGCAGCTTTCTGGTGAGATGCAGCGTGAAAACGATCTTGAAGAGGATGAATCTAAAATAGCGTGTCTTTAGAAGAGAATCTAAATTTTGATAAAGCTCCACTGATCTCCTCCGGCAGATTACAGAGTAGCCTCACTTGCACACTAAAATCGACGACCCACACTCAGGCTCATATGGAGTTAGCAGGTTGGAAGCATAATTAAGAGCCAGACCAATAACAAGATAGCAGCCACAAATCAACAAATATGGTGGTTTATATGTGAACATTCCATTCAGACCATGCTCAATCCTCTCCCACCGTTACATTTAACACCTGGTATTTAGTGTGTATACTTTCTATAGGATTTAGGTTGCAGGCTGGCATGATTAGTTTGGATGTGTACTATGCAGGGCACCCAAGCATGTGGGGGGTGGGGGTGGCAAATCTGTCTGCTGACAACAACACCACATAGCAGGTGTGACTGTGCATTTAACATTGGGGATATTATGAACATTATGGTTCTTATCCAGACGGGTCAGTGGAGAAGAAAGGCCACAGAAACATTAGCTGGTTCTGTTTTACCAACAAAAATCACACTACGTGGGTTGCTCGTGTTGCACCTGGCTGACATTGAATTATATTTCAGATTTGTTGACATGTCAGTCACAGCCCGGTCTCAGTGTGTGCTGCAAGCATTAACATGTTTTTCTTTATCCAGATTACATATTCCGAGGCAAATCTAGTTGAAAGTCTGGCCTCTTTCTTTCATTCCCAATCTCTGTCTACCCTTCCTATCTGTCTGTCTTTCTGTCTTTCTCTCTTCCTCCCTACATAAAAGAGCACAATCATACATTCTTTGTTCTGTTGTAACCCCGCAGCCATATTTTTGAGATGATTTTTCCCTGCATGATGAAACAAGCCCTGTCAGGAACTACATCCGATTACATGGCTTCATGCTGTGATCAGTCTTTGTGTATAAACACTTAAGTAAAAAAAAAAAAAAAAAAAAAACACAATCGATGTTCACATGTTGATGGATAAACTCCTACAGTCTCTCAGAGACAATGAAAAAGCTCTGTCTGCCTTTTCTGTCTGACAGAGAACTTCAGAGGCAAGAGGAGAGATCAAGTCTTTATTTATGTAATGAACGCAGTGGGGTTTTTTTTTTTTTTACCCTCTCTCTACTTCTTCCGTCTCCTCTGCCTTGGAGACATAATTGAACCATATACACCCACTCTGAGATTCTTCTTTAGCGTTAGTCCTAATGTCACGGCTCATATTAAACGCTTGATAGTGAATCCCACGTAATGAATTCAATCAGATCGGTGACCTCTGAAACCGTGCGAGACGCCGGACGACCTGAGCATGTTCATCTTTATCAGGATTCCTGACCCATTTGACCGCATGACAGCTGTGCCATGTTTACATTAACGGCCCTTGAAACCTGTTTTCTCGATCTGCTTTTTAAGAAACAGGGTGTCACATGAGCACACTCTCATCTAGCAAAGTAAAAATGATACCGGTGATTTAGTGCAAGATATTTTTTGTGTTTGTGTTCTGTCTGTGCTCTTTCCCTCTGCTTTGAAGTGGGTGTGACTGTGTTGGAAAAAATGTGACGTCAGGTAGTTCCACACACCTTTTTTAAGTTGCAATATTGGGTTTTTGTTTACCACCCTGGAATAGATAGAATAACGTGCAATGTTCTCTCCAGTTTTAGCTCTGTTCTTGTTGTCTACAAAATATCTTAAGGGAAATATGGGGCTTCTACGTGCTCCAGTTTGTTCACTAGCTGGTCACTGACTTTGTGTGCTGCTTGCTGCTGAGCAGATGGCGTACTATAGGTTTATGATGGCTTTTTCACAAATAGCATCAGTCGTGAGTGAACCAGAACAGTGTGTGTGTGTGTTGTGTGCCGTGATGCTGTGATGCTTAAAAAGTTCCATGGAGCTGACTTGAGCTTCAGAGTCAGATGGTAGTCCTCTGTATGTTGTCACTTGATCCATTTTTAATGTGAAAATACTGATAAGTGCAGCTTTATGCATCTGCTTGTAACATATATATAGATTTCTTGAGGAAAAACTCTTAACACCTAAGAATTCTGTATGTGTTATAGCTGTTGTCTTTTTTCATCATGGCCAGCTGTTTGAAGTAGTCCTGTTGGCCTTTTGTCTATCCGGTAATCAGCTTCACTCAGCAGTGTCTGATTCTTAAATTTATGAACCTCCCCCAGTGTGGTCCAAGGGGTAATTACATCTGCCAGAGACTGAGAGATGTGTTAGTTCTTCTATCTCAGCAGTGCTCAGTTACTCAACCTGATGCTGTTGCTGTGTGTGTGTATGTGTGTGTCCATCCCTGTTTAAACAGTGCTAATTGGCACTCTGAGTGTCTCGAGTCCACCTTTCCAAGAGTGTCTTCTGTGTCACCACTTTCTCAGCCTGCCAGTCGAATTAAACACATCCCCTTCGCAGCTGTTGCCAAGCACCATGATCGGACCCCCGCAAGGAATATTCCCGACGGCTAATTCCCTCTCGCACTTTATCGGTCTTGCCATCCTCTCACAGGAAGTGTGTGGGGCTTCCAGGCGTCATTTAAATTCAGCATGGCTTCAAATGGCACCAGAGTTGCAGCAATAAAGCATGCGCAGACTTTAAAAACCTGTGGACACCTGTCTGTCTTTGACGGGAATGTCAGATGAGAAAGTAAATGATAAGTAAAGGAAGTCAAACACCTGTGTGCAGAATGAATTAGAATTAGGCAGAATGCCAAAAGAAAGTAGTTTAGCCTAGTAATAAAAAACATCTTTAATTAACTGTGTGAGAGCCTACTTTCATGAGCGGTGAAACATTCCTCAAGTGTTTGATGTGTAAGGTCTGTTGTCCTGTGGGACAATTGTTTTTCATATAACAATGTTTTTTCTGTTATGACAAAGAGGCAGCCTTTATCAAGCTTGCTTTAGTCTGAATGGATATGCATTTTAATCACAGATCCTGGACCCGTTTGCGGCTCTTTAATGAGGTCTACTCCAGCTGGAAGGCTGTCGGCGCGGCTGCTTTGATCAGTGGCCCGTGGACACGGGATTACACTGCTAACACACCACGTTAATGGAGCCACGGGGCAAAAAAAATAACACACACACAAACTAAACACACACACATGTA
The DNA here is from genome assembly GCF_020382885.2 of Scatophagus argus. Classification (NCBI taxonomy): domain Eukaryota; kingdom Metazoa; phylum Chordata; class Actinopteri; family Scatophagidae; genus Scatophagus; species Scatophagus argus. The sequence continues at coordinate 14,339,233 of NC_058511.1, forward strand.
GCATGCACCCCAAACACAAATGTGAATTTAGAGAAATATACATACAAATGCATGCTCAACCTCTGACATGGGCACGGTCTCATAAGTCTTGTCTGGTTCACATGCTGCCCATTGTGTTGACCCTTTTCATCTGGCCGCGTCTGTTTGTGTCCGTCTGGGTCGGCTGAGTTTTAGGCTCTGCGTTGAAGTCACTGCCAAAGAGGGCTCAGTGAGAAAGGTCCAAAACTCCACGCTGACACACAGCCCGACTCTAGAGACTAATGGCTTGTAGCTCCCAACATATGTTGCTTTGTGTAATTGCTTTAATTGCTGTCATTGTACATAATGGTTGGTCTTTTTCATCTTCCCTGGTGGTGTAGGCATTCTGCTAATTATATCTGTCAGCCCCGCAGCCAAAACGAGCGTTTCACACTGAATTCAGAGTAGAGCAGTAAGAACTTTAAAATCTATACTTTTCTATACTCTTTGTGTGTGGGGGGGGGTGGGGTGACAACTGCAGAATATTAGAGTAGTTTATGAATTATAAGAGATTTCATAAATTACTGAAATTATCATAATGGTGTACAAATATGCAAAACGTGGAAAACGCACCCAGCTTTTTTGTCCTTTTTTCCCTCTCCAGGTACGACACTATCACCAACCAGTGGGAGACAGTTTCTCCTCTTCCTAAGCCGGTCCATTCGGCGGCAGCCACGGTGTGCGGAGGGAAGGTGTACGTGTTCGGAGGTGTGAACGAGGCAGGTCGCTCTGCAGGTGTCCTCCAGTCCTATGTGCCACAGAGCAACACCTGGAGTTTTATTGAATCGCCCATGATAGGTAAGACAGGTGACAACACACACAGTCTTTGTCACAGATGCGATTTCACATGTGTGCGTTCTTTCACACACAAGCTTCAGCGCAGTGTAGAGATGTTATGTCCTCAGGGGATGTGTTGCCATTGTTACCATCAGCTTTTGTATTATGACACAGCAGTTGTTTCCCTTTTAAAGCAGTGTGTGCCAGGATCTGGTTTGATATTCCCAAATGTGTGGTTTCTCTTCTCTCATTATGATGGAAGAAAATTACTTGCTCACCAGCTAAATTGTTCTCCTTAAAGATACTCATATTAATGTTTGATAGTAGCCTAATGTGTCACCAAATCTGGAAAAGGCACATATTCCAACAAATTACTGTGACCATTTGTATTCATGCATTCTTTTAATCTTTGGTCATTGACATCTTGCTATCTCTCCAGAGAGGGCCTCCCTTATGGTTGCCTGGTTGCCTAGCAACAGTGTTTTCATGACTCTGCCCACTTGAACACCTTCCATATTATGTGCTGTACTTCTCCTATCAAAACCATAAGCTCTTGATTGCCGTTCGTAGGTAAAATGTTGTCATACGAACTGTATGAGGCTGAATCTTTTCACCATGTTCCTTTTGCATTTCAAAAACAGGAAATCTCTTCTATATGTAAATGTAAACATCCCAGTTTGAAGTTTGAAGTTAATCGATTTTATGTTTATGTCAGTGTCTCTTGTGAAGATCGAAGCCAATTTCTAGATTAGGCTGCCACACAGTTCTACTCAGTCAAACTCATAAAACAACTTTTTACATGTGAATGGAGGGAAACCTTCTACAAATGTCATTTTAGTCTTCAACATTAGAGTTTATTTCAGTGAAAATGTTGACCTACACCAATGGCAACAAAAATAAAAAATCCCTGTTCAGTGTGTGACCTTTTCCATTCCTGTTGTTATCATCATTATTATCATCCTACTCAGTATTTTCCATTATCCCCCGCTCTTCCCATGTTATTGCTCCATCATTATGATGAGCAGACCATAGCTGAAATGATAGGCGGGTCCACCATAGCTCCTGACATGTTATTGGCCAAATTCTTCAGTTATTGACGGCATAAACCTGCAGCCACATTCCAGTCGGAGCCACCAGGGAGCTGTGAAGGACGCAGCAACAGAAGAAGACTTTAACCCAGCTGCCATAACTCCAAGGTAGCAGGGAAAAACACACAGTGGACAAGTCTGCATGATTCAAAACACTGACAGCTGTGTCCCCAGTCAGAGATCTTATCCACAGGCAGGCTTCTTCAAAAAATATATCCTTGAAAGTTACAGCACAGTAATGACTGCTATTGATTTAATATATCCTTTGAGTCCTTTCTTTAACACTTGGACCTGAAATACACTAGCATGTTAGATCCATAGCAAAAACAGCATCAGTTCAGTGTTTTGAGAAATGTATTTACTTGTGAAGGGCTACATGAGAATACTGAAACCACACTTGTTTCTGCTGGTTTCATATGAAGTTACAGCCAGGAGCTGGTTAGCTTTGCTTAGCACAAAGATTGAAAGACGAGGAAACAGCTAGCCTGAGCGTGCGCGAAGGTAACTAAACCTAACTAAATAACACGTTGTATCCTGTTTGTTTTAATCTGAATTTTCACCTCGGACAGCAAGAAAAAGAATCAGAATATTTCCCTAAATGTTGAACTATTCCTTTAAATCTACAACAGAAACAAATATTTTCAAAGCAAAATAAAAATCTATGTTTGTATTTATACGTTTTCCACACAATTAAAACTTTTGTATTTTATTTTAGGCTGGATTGATGATTTAAGATGTTGGCGTGTGATGGATTGTCAGGGCAAAGTCCAAATGCTGCCTTTATCAAAGAGACTTATTATCTCAAATGGTGGCATACTGTTGCTCCAGGCAACACTTGGAGCAGCGGGCATCAGAGAGAGAAACACAGGGCCAAAAATGTATTTGAATTCAAATGTTTCCTGACAACAAGTTGTTCTTCTGTCATTAAAGTGGCAGCGCGGTGGCACTTCCCTCAGCACTGTTGCCCAGAAACTTGCTCTCTATTATAAGTGCCTTTTTCAGAGCAAGACTACTGTGAGGAAAATTATGATTATGTAACGCGGGTGTTTGGGGTAAGAGCTGAATGGTATTAAAGGGCTTGGCAGAGGGGAAATGAGAGAAAAAGTGGTGAGAAACAAAACACGCACACACACACATACACACGTACAGCCACACGCAACCTCTACTTACCTCATATCAACTATACATCCCCAGGGGGCACAGGTACACAGTGTATGAATTATGTAACAAGCCAGGAGGTTACTGGTTGTGTGTGTGTGTGTGTGTGTGTACACATTGGTATTTGTCTTTTATTAGTGTACTTGTGTAAGTGTGTGTGTGTTAAAGACAGGCACAGACAGACAGACTGTCATCTGTCATGGTGTGGATGAGTCTGCATCTGACAGCCAACGAGCCAAGAGATAATGGACGGGTTTAGTGCTCACTGTGAAATTGGACCGCCGATGATTTTAGTGAGCCGGTGGGGAGCGCCTCGCGATCAACCCTCTGCCTCCCTCCTTCACTCTGGCTCTCTAATCGCTGTGTTCATCTTTCTGTCTCTCACCCGCCTCTGTCTGTCTCACCCCCCCCCCATCTCTCACAGCCTCTCAGCACTGTCTTATCGACTGACACAAATACAGCTGTGTGCATTTTCTGATACTGTGCGTGTGTGTATGTGTGCTTATGTGTGGGCTGTGTGTTTTCCCTCTGCATGGACCATCTCCCGCATGAACTGCGAATGGGTTTCACAAACACTTATCAGGACTGACTTCCTATCTCTTGCAGAGTGAAAAATAATATTACTCATACCAAAAATAGTCCCTACAATACGTCTGTTGAGATGTGTGATGTTTCTGTTGCTTCATCTATGCTTCCCTTTGTTTTCAGTCTGTGTCTCCTGAGCAGTGTATGTAGTGAAACATGGGAACACAATGTAGAGTCCTCACATGCAATAAATTGCTTGCTATGAAAGGTCAGTTCGTCAAAATAAACATAATGCCAAGGTTTTCGGATATCTTTTTGTGAGATTTCTGCCTCTGAGCCAGCACAATGGAAATGAAAAGATTTTTTTTCCCTTTTTTTTTTTGCATTCATTGATTCTGGAAAATCCATAAACCTCTGTGATTCAGCCTTACTTTTCATACTGCGACATAGTGTGGTGTGAGTGTCTTTTCTAGAATCCTTAATAAAATTTCCCTCTTCGTAAAATGTTTTGTTAGATTCACAACCCATTCGGATCATTGCACCCCATCAGCATCTTTATGTCAAAAAATTCAGCTTTTCACAATTTGTGATATTAATACTGTTTAAATATCTACTTTTCTATTTTGAATCTCCCAGATCATTTAAAAAAAAATCTTTATTGTTGCTTAACCAGACAGTCTTCTAATCATTATCTCCCTGAACATAGCAGATGTCAGTCTTAAGAAATAGTCATCTTAACTTATGTAACTCATTTTCTCATTGATTAAAATCCTAAACCCCTGCTGAACATGTTGAAAAGATGGCTCGAGAGGGATGGAGATTTGTGTCTGCCGACCACTTTTATCCAAACATATTTCAACAACTATTGGATGGATTAGCCTCCCATAATATTCATGTCCCCCTCGGGATGAATTGTAATAACTCTGATGACTGTGAATCTATTGCCAACATCAAGCCCAAGTTTTAGTTTGTCCAGTACTTTGATTTGTGACTGATGACATTTCCACCAACCTGTGCTGTGCTTATTGCTGATGTTGACATACCATGTTGACACAGCAATTGTAAGGACGTAATTATTATTATTGTTATTATTATTATTTCTGTGTTCATGTTCAGGTCCACATCACTCGTAACAAGAAACCAAAAGCATCTGCATTGTTTGATACTCTCAGAGCTAAGAAAAAAAATAAAATAAGTTTTTTTACGATTCATGCAAAGTGACTTTTTAAAAAAAATTAAATATTAAAAGAATGCACTCGCAGACATACTCCCTCCCAGCTCCCTCCAGCATTCACCCAACGTGCGTCCACTGCTGACAGACAGGCCTCCATCGACCGGTCAACCCCAGAGGCCCGAGAGCAGAAAACAGTGCGCCCAGACGGCTCTATCGGGAAATTGACAGCAGAACAATGACTCGCGCAAAATGACGCATCAGTCGAACAGCTTCTGCAATTGAAAGCGCCATTATGGAGGTGGAGGAAGAGGGAGGATAAAATGACCGAGCGAGAGAGGTGAAGACGAAGTGTTTCCATAGATACTTAATTGGACATGCCCGCCTCCAACACCCCCACCTCCCACCCCCCATCTGTTCTCCATCATGCTGAATTAAAGTGCATCATCCTTTTTGTTCCCTCTGCTGTTTTGGTCCGTCATTTCAAAGGCTGCTTTTATTCTCCACCACATAAAAGCAATATTGTGCGAAAAAGACAAAGTTTTTGCTGCTCCAGTTACCTTGTTGTAATCTTATCTAAGCTCCTGGCAGCAACAACTGAAGCTTCTTTGTCCTATTTCCTCCTGCTCTTGTTTCCTCTCTGGTGGGACGCAGGAAGCTGGAGAGCATACCCAGCACCTCATCGTCCATCTTTTCTCAGGGAGGAGAATGTCTTGTTTATTCTTTGTTTGTGTTCCTCCTCCCATGACTGACTGCACATTTCCATGTCGCTGTAATGCTGCGGCTTAGTGATGACGACTACTGTTTGGGTGTCTTTATCAGAGACAACAGTCTTATCTGCATCTGCACAGAATACAGTATTGGTATAATTGAGCGAGCCGTGATATACAGTATATGTGTGTGTGTGTGTTATCGCTGCGGTAGTGTTCAGTTTTATAGAATCAGATATCTGCTGTGTTGATGCAGGAATCAGATAAGAAAGGATGTGAGGGAACAACGCTGTGTTTGTTTAGACAGCAACCACAAATTTCATCATAGCTGTTTGTGCAGGTGTGTGCGTGTGTGTGTTTTCACTTGTTTGCTGTCCTTGACCTCAGCCCCAGGGTTCCCAGACTTGGTGACTAAGCTGTTTTATCAGTGTGAGAGGCTGCGTCAGCCCGTGTTGCCCTGCAGGCACAGCTGTACTTCTATCATTGCTGCCATGTTAAAACCTTGTTTTGCTGTCTCTTTTTTTTTTACCCCTCCCTTTTCACTTTATTCATTTTTTTTTTTATGTAGAACGTGGTCAGTTGTGGATGCTTGGCTGAGGTTCCTAACCCCAAAGCTGCAATACCAGACAAAATCCATTGTTGGATTTCAAGAATAGCAAGCATAGCACGATGCGTGTGCATTCTTTACTGTGTCTGGGGGTTGTTTAAGCAGAAAGGGCTCGTTTTCTGTGTCGAAGGCCAGGGGATAAGAGCAGAAGCAAAGTGGTGGAGGCCAGTCCTTTGAGGCTTGCCAAATGAGAACGAGATATATCTGCGTGGTACTTCTCTGAGCACTCAAACCTGCTGCTTACTGTGGGTCCACGAGAGAGAGAGAGAGAGAGAAAGAAAGAGCAGCAAGAAGCAATGGTGAGAGTTTCTGTGGGGAAAAGAGAGAGAAAGGTTTTTCCTTTGAGAGCATCCTGTTATTATTCTGCCTCAGGCGCCGAGCAGAGAGAAATGAGTGTTCTGTGTTTATGGGACCTAACACAAAACATCATGTACACACGCTTATGCAGGCGCACACACACACACACACACACACATACACACACGCTCGAAAAGAGTGGCGGCGGCATATCAATGAGATGAAGAAGGTAAGAGAAGAAAATAAACACGTCAGGCAGAATGTGAGGAGGACCAATCAGTGGCAGCTTGTTTCTCGAGGGTAGAAAACGAAGCTGACGCCTCAGAAGGTTGCACAGGAAGTTCAGACTGGAGCGCGCTGTGGTTAGCCATGATCAGTCCACCACTTCTTACTGTACTGAAATATCTAAACATATTTTGCACAGACATACATGCTCCCAAGAGGATGAATCTGGAATGACTTTGGTCATCTCCTGACTTTTCTTCTAGCTGCACTATCGGGTCAAAATCCAAAAAACAAAAAAAAAAATCAAGACAGGTTACTTGTAATTTATGTTAAGTCGTGAATATGGTAAGATAGAGCGTGACAGCACTGTGCTTGTGAGTGTGTCAGGATGCTGGAGTTTACCTTTAAGCATTTCTATGTGTAAGTGCAACCTCAGAGCTGCTAGTGTGAGCCAGATGTATAAACGATGCACACTCACGAAACCATACAGAGCCATTTCCCACACACAAACTGGTGTGTTTAAGAGACCGACATGCAATGAGGATGTGGCATCTCATGCACACTTTAGATCAGATGCATTCAGAGATTTGGGGGATATTTTGAACCATTCCTAAATTTCTGTTTTTGTGCCGACTCGCAGTTTTATGCGTCTGGCCCCTAGCCTTGTTGCTTGAGAGCATTGTGACTTGATGTGTTGTCGTTGAGAGCATAATGCAGTGTAGCTCATTCCCTGTGTCACTCTGAGGGGCAGCAGAAGCACCTCTCACCAACAGAGATGACCTGTTAATTAAACATGTCAGACTCCTCTCAGCAGCACGGGGGGGGGGGGGGGGGTGTTACTACACAAGAGAAGCTTTTAGGGCTTGCAGCACCGTTATTAAGGCATCAGACGCTACCCCTTCTGTTGCATGTCTCCAATGAGGGATGTCCGTCCGTTGTGGCAGATACCAGCAAGGATGGCGGCTCACGGCCAAGTGTCTGTACATTATTCATGCTGCTTGTAAATTGGCCAGCTGCAGTCTGCTCAAGAGAAATTGCTCTGACTTTGAAATACACTTCCTCTTCCCACACAGCAGGGCTGCTGCTTGCAAGCTGCAGGTTTCCAATGGCATCGTTCTGCACAAACCACTGTTTCATTTTGTTTCCCATCATCTATAATTCTGCAGTGGCCCTGCTTCAATACCTCTGTTTTCCTCATGTGCTATATATTGTATCAGATTTACTTATACAGTATGCAGTATCCCACCTGTTCACTCATGTATTTCCAATACATGCGCATGGTATTTTTTTTTCCTTTTTGAATCTATGGATGTGCCAGAGGGCGTAATGCAATTGTGAATTATTGGGACTTAGGTAACTCTTTTATATTGCTGCCAAGCTCAAACATATTTTTGAGCAGAACCCAATAAAGCCACAAAGATTTATGAACTCCGCTTTTTCACTTGTTTGCCATCCATTCTGTGTTTTGTTTTTTTTTTCCCAAAGCAATCTTGAGAACGGCACATCTGTAAAGTGATAAGGAGAATGTTGATGATTTCTGCATGCAGGGGAAATAAAGAGAATAAAAAACACAAACAAAATGATGCCATTATACTAAATGGAAATTTCTGCTGTGTGTGAGAGTGACGTTCAAACAAAGGCGCTGTATTTTCTTTAACAAAAATCTCTCCCTCACTCTCCTTCTCTTCCTCTCATATCTTTAGATAACAAATACGCCCCTGCAGTGAGTCTAAACGGCTTTATATTCATCCTGGGTGGAGCCTACGCTCGAGCCACCACTATCTATGACCCAGACAAAGGCAACATCAAGGCTGGTCCCAACATGAATCACTCTCGGCAGTTCTGCAGGTAAGAGATTATTAACGTAGCAGTGCCACATGTAAGTTAAGTCCCCCCAGTAAGATTTTTTTCAAAGCTCAAATTGCAGATCTGTTTCATGCAAAGCTTAAAAAATGCATTATTTCACAACCTCAAAAAATATATAAAAGTCAAGCTTATTAGTAATCTGTCAGTCTTCGTGTCACCCAAAGTAAAAGGCTTTAAAGATATATTCAGGCCAGTTAATTAGAACTTGACCAAAGCCAGTTGTGAGCTGACAGAGTTTCCAGCCGGGTGCAGTGTGGTTGTGAAACATCTCTTTTGTTAGAAAAAAATGCTATCTAATTGATTGGCAGGATTTTTAAAATTGCCTGATCAGTAACACAGTGGTCAGCCATGCTGAGAGAAACAACAAAGATCTGATTTAATCAGTGCTAATCAGTTATTTCAAAGTTAATACTGTGACATGTGAATCATCAGTATTGTTTTGTATTTATTTGCTGCTGTTAGTTGAGATAATATTCTAAAAAAAAAAACATCTGAAACTTTTATACCATTTGTGGGCACATAATGACTGATAAAGGGAGATAAATGAGAATTAACAACAGTGGGATCACATCCTAATATCCCAATGAGTTTGAGTCACTGAGGTGTGCACTTTGCTGGATAATGAACCCACTGTTTTCTGGGCCTGAGCCCTTTTTTTTTTTTTTTGGGCAGAAGCTGAGAAAGAAAGAATCATGCATGAAATACATTTGGGAGGCAATTACAGACAGTGATCTTATGTGCAGAATGTATAACATAAATCATGTTGTCAGAGTTATTGATAAGCTGCAGCAGCACACGCCGGGCAGCTGTTCTGCTACATTTAACTAAGTCTGACACACGGGAGAGGAAGAGATGCAGGGAAGGAGGGAGAACAACAAACACGCAGAGCTGCCAGAAGACAGACACACTAATACTCAGAAACAGCACTATCTACAGTGCATGCTCCTGCACATAAGATGAAGTGTAGCAGGTCATCGTGAAGGAAGAGCTGATATTCTCCCCTCGCTGCGCCCGGCCCTCTGCAGGCCTGCACCCTCCCTCTGTTTATCAGGACGAGCAGCTCCAGGCTTTGCGCGGCGCTCTCTCCATTTTGGATCAGCTGTGCAGCTTTCTCTCTGAGTAGATTTAGGCTTTATGTAATAATCTTTTTTTGGTCCCAACTGTGTTGTGAATGTGTGCAATAGGACGCATGTCGTTCACTCTGCATGCATGTGTGTGTTTGAGCGTGCACCTTATGTAAATGCAGATCGTTCCAAACCCCAATAGGAGTACAAAGCCCTAATCAGCTTACAGCCCAAGTTTTAATCCTCTCTGCACACAAACTCCTGTTTCTGTTTCTCATATCAAATGAGCACATTTGTACAGATATTTGCTTTTTTCATTAGTTTTCTCTCACACCCTCAAGAGGGAATATGTTATATGTGTGTTTTTTTCCCCCCTCTACCTTACAAAATAGCCTTGCTGGGCACATCAAGAGAATGTGTGAATGATGTGGCAAGCGTGGCCCCCAGCATGTTTATGAAGTTGTTGCCTTCTGTCTGGCTTTGTTGTCTTCTCATGTTTAACAGTAAAAACCAATATTCCTGCTGTTCATATCTATCTAATATCAAAGCCACATTAGCTCACACTGCTGCTTCTACCCCCTTGTCTTCTGACACAGATTCCTGCTTATTATTATTTGTTCCTAATAGTCCGTGCCTTTAATTTGAAGCAGCAGCTGGTAGGAACTGTTCAGTTTGCATTAGCAGTAACTTAATACAGCTCTGAAATGGTTGTACAGTGACAGAGTGAGGCTGTGAGTCCATCATGTGTTGATAGGGAGGTAATTTGAATCCAGAGTGGGAATGACAGACTCTGCCATTTATGATAATGTACTGCTAGTAGATAATCTATTCTATAATATATACTAAATAATATACTCCTGTGTAAAGATGTAGTGAGACACTGTAAACACAATGAATAGCTATTGCTGACAAAATGCTGACCATAAATGGAATGAAAACACTTAATCTTAAAAGAATTATTCAGAATACTCTGGAAATACATGTATTAACTTTCTTAATGAGAAATGAGTAGACTGACTCCATTCTAACTGCTCATAAGCGCTTTTTTTTCAAGATAGCAAAGCAACCGAACAATCTCATTCCTCATGCCTAAATCCAACCAACCTAACCAACAATGGCAACAAGTACTATCCATGAACTTATTTCATTAGTTTATTCCTGACAAAAAAATATGTGTAAAAACAATTTGTCATTTTATTGGGGTTATGTGGTAGACTATTTCTATTTTCTATTTCTTGTAACCAAGAACTTCCTGGAATTTCCACCTGCTGGAAGACAACCTCAAACAGTAAAAGCATAGTCACACACATAACCCCTAGTAAAATTAAAGTTTTAATGATTAAATAAGATATAATGTTAATTTGTGAGCGTTGGAGGTGCTGACACATTTTGTCATCATTTAACACAGCCTGATCATCTGTTTCCCTCAGTTTAGAATGTTTATGCTAAGCTAAGCTATCTGGACACTGGCGTTAGCTTCATATATTAAGGACAGATATGAGAGTGATCTTCTCATCCATCCTTGCACTCAAAAGTGGATAAGCATATTTTACAAAATGTCTATTCCTCTAATGTAATTTTTTAAAGGAAGATGAAAACAAAACTCTGGGTCTGTGTTCACAGCGCTGTGGTCCTGGATGGGAAGATCTACGCCACAGGAGGCATAGTGAGCAGCGAGGGTCCGGCCCTCGGCAACATGGAGACCTTCGACCCTTGCACCAACACGTGGACTCTGCTGCAGTCGCTGCCCTGCCCGCTCTTCAGGCATGGCTGTGTGGTCATCAAGAAGTACATTCAGAGCGGCTGAGGGTGGCCGATCACACTGGGTCGATGCCAAACACCAGCTGAGCTCCAGGTTGTGGGACGGTGGGCGATGGCAGCTTATGGCCGGGCTGGTCAGTCAGTGACCTCTGGACTTGACGCCAGCATCCATCCAACCCGTTTCCTGTCCCACCCCTTTTGGAAAAAAAGCCCTGTGCAGAATGTACTCATGTTCAACTACTCAGCCATGTCAGGTGACAATGCCTAACCTCCAGTACTGTATGTGTCATGGTAGTAGATCATCCTCTCATTAAACAGGCACAGGGACCCTCTTAGTAAATTACAAACTCCTTGGTTTTTGATGAAGTCATCATTGTTTGCGTTCTGCTTTTTACAGATCTGTTTTTAACTCACCATTTCCCTGCTTCTTTACTGACTTAGTGCAGTGAAAGCCATTACTAGTCCAGTTTCATGTCCCTTTTTGAGAATTATGTTCAACAGGTGTAGTTTATTTGAAAGCAGTTTCTTTTTAGTGTATGAGTATTTTTCAGTATTGACATCTGCAGGAAAGAAGGAGAAGTGATGGAAAGGAATCCGACCATTTTCCTCGTTCCCAGTTGATTTGACGAGTTTCTTCTCTCCACTGTATCAGGAAATGAAATTCCAACTGAACGTGTGGATTTATGAGGTAAATTTTAAAACAGATTTTGAACTCTGTGTAACCCGGTTCTTTTAATGACCTGCTAAACATAGGAAAAACCATAAAATCAGGGTCAGGTAGAGTTTAAAGACAGAAAATCTTCTTCTTCTTTTTTTTTTCTTGTGCAGCCTGATTGAGATATCATCTGGAGGGTGAATGTCTGTTTTTTTTTTCCCCCACTTTGATTCATACTCTCTTGCTCTCTGGAACAAAAAGAACGTTACATTTAGAGAAGGAATCCGTCTGCCTGCTGACGTCTGATCAGATGTTCAAGTTTGGGACTGTTCCTCTGGGAAAAAAAAAAGCACAATTACCACCTGTGTCATATCATAGAAATTATCTGTTGATCCATGTCTCTCATCAGTTTCTCCCCACCTTCTATTTCTTTTATACAAATGTGTTCATTGCAACCCACAAAATGATAATGGGTTGGTATTCTGTAAATACAGGAAGGAAAAATGTATATTTTAAAACCTGAAGGCAATTCTGTATAAATGTTTTTAGAAAAAAAAAATGATAGGCTGGATTAAAAATGGTATGTCTGTAAATCTGTACCCAAAAAGGAGAAATTAACAGTTGTTATTATTGAAACCTAATACATATACTAGAACATGAATACAATGTCAAGTGTGTTTTTCTTTTCTTTTGGTATATACCGTTTAATGAATCAAGGGCGTTTTTTTATTTTCACAAAGTGCTCTGTTCAATACAGGTAAGTAACTTGTTCACATGTCAAAGTACGGGCATCTAATTTCACCATATGAGTATTCTAAGTTATGATTTTTGAAAAAGGAGATGCAAAAATAAATGGCTTTCCAAATTTGTTTTCAAAAACTGTTTTCCTACAGGTTATCTGAAACTACAGTCATGGATTTCCCATTAGTCTGAGTTTCTGGTAAGAAAAATCTACACATGAAATTTTACAGTTTGTATCTTTATTCAAGTATATCACAGCAGTTTATTTGAGAAATACAGTAAATGTTTCATTTCAAATATAACTTACACTAATGTAACAATTGCAAACAGGTGTGTTAAAATACACAAACGAACGTAACTGACAAAGCTATGGAAAGTCTTGGCTAAATTAACTGTGAAAAATAGGGAAGAACAAAGTAATTCAGGATAGAACAAACCCTTTCCCTCTGCATACTGGACTAAGTAGTCTCAACTACCAGACAAAAATTGGTTGTTAGTCCAAACTGGCTACAATTTATAATAAGAAAGGAATATCACAATGTATGACATTTAACTACCCATATTTTATTTCCATAAGTGTTTTTAAATTCGTAAAAAATAACTCTTTTGGCAGAAAGTGGAGACATAGTGAAAAACATTTAAAAAAGGTTTGTCTGGTCCTGTTTCACTTCCTTGGATGTATTAAACAGACACTAAGTTTTCTTTAAATATCACTTGCATTCTAATAATGTTAGTCTCTTCCAGTATGCCACAGTCTGTAACCACTTTAAATGAAGAAAACACCAGAACAATGAAATAAATAGAAAAGTTGAAAGGGCATGTTGTCGCATGTTGAACCTGAGAGACCTGTAAACCCTTTATTCCCCCCGTACACGCCAAATAAACCTGCTACACAAACGCTACACAATTCAGCAAAATTGTTAAAACCGACACGTGACGCTTCCCGGTTTGTTTAATTTCAAAACGCACCAAAAAAAAAAAGAAAAGAAAACAATTTACCGAACATTAGGTGTACAACATGTTTAATAATAAATAAAGAGAATCATGAGATGAAAATCTGTAAAAAAAAATCAAAAAAATTTGAAAACAAAAAGGCGAGTGTGAGAAGAGGCAAAATGCTCGCTGTAGCTTCTAACAACATATGGGGTGATCATAGGAAAGAGGAGCCCATCTCCTCAGTGTCAAGGTACAGCAGAAATCAATCTGAAACTAAAACATAAAATACACAGACCATGAAATACCCCTAGAATTTATGCAATCATCATCTGGCTCAAATGCAAACATACATTAAAAATCAGGGAGATATACAACTCTTGGATTACTGCAGCAACTGTGGTTGTACTGATCTGGTAGCTTAGCTGGTACTGTAGATGTTGCGACAGTATTTTGAGGGGGGAAAAAAATACTGCTTGTACCCAGTAAACAGTTTTCGCATTAAAATAAATTAAGCTGAGGTAGCATTGGTTTTTCTCTCTGCAGTAGTCCAAGTGCTAACCTGTCATTGCCTGTTTGCATATGGTCTTTGCTTTTGTCACCCAAAATTTGAGAAAAGGCAGAGGTGAGCTGGGGTCAGAGTTGCACCAAGAGGTCTGAGGACTGGACGAGAGTGCACTGAGAGAACAGAAGGGGGGCCTTCTCCAGTCTACAACTGCTGTTACAATAACAAACAATGTGACATCTCTCAAACCATGAAAATGCCATGAAAACCTTATAAAGCTTCAGTAAATGACTTCATTTACTGCAGTCACAAACATATACTATGTTGGCCACAGATGAGAATCCATCTTCTCTCATCAGAACAAAGCAAACCCACAACATCTGCACGCACATTTTAGAAAGAAAATTATGTAATGCTTTCTACACCTTAGTGACGGGCACTGCCTAGAATGGCCTTGTTCATTATACATTCACAGCCCACGCAAAATCAAACAACTCAAGCAAAGCGTTGTATAAAAAAAATGTAAAAAATAAAAATAATAATTAGCAAATACACAACATAATACATAGGTTGCTATGACATCTAACAGAACATGTTCAGGGTCAAAACAGAATTCCTGTGAACAGGCACCGTCATTTCAGCACCTTTTTTGAGGGAATGGGATAACACTTGGCACGGCAAATCACTGGACTCCCATCATTATGTTTTGCATATGAAAAACTGAAGAAAAGCTGGTGTTGTCAACCTCTTCCTACACCTGCTGTCTGCTCAGGTAGAGACTGACCTTCCCAACAGGTTTGACTTTAACAGGGCATGAATACATTTAAATATCATAAAAATATTTTTAAGTGCTTGAGACGTATCTGTCCGGACACGAATGCAGCCACAGAAGGTGAGTATTGTCTATTTTCTCAGATTTTCAAATGTTGTCAATTACTTTTTTGGCCAAGGTCAGAGATGTAGAACCCCAGATATGCTTTTAAATGGCCTAATGGCATTGAGATATATATATTTTTTTGCTTCAAGGTCACAGTGACCTCAGTGGTTAAGAGCCACCCCAACTTGGAGCCTGTTCATTGTCACAAGAAGTAAATAAAAAATCCTGCTTAATATATCAGAGTTTCTTATGAGGTTTTAAATAAGGCACACACTAGGCAGTGCAAACTCCAGACGCATTCCAATTTGTACTGCTTCCAGTTCCTCAGCCAGGGTGTTGGTAGGAAAATCAACTGGCGGGCACAGCTTGAGTAGGCAGGGAAAACATTCAGACTGTGAATGTAGAAAGGAAGGGGGCTCAGTGACCACAAACTATTTGGGACATGACAGTCTGGCTGAATGCCAGAGGAGGTCTACGAGTGAGCGTTTCAAGCGAGGTGGTTTGTTGCAGCTGACATACAGGCGAAACTAAGCTTACTCACCAGTAACTTTGATACGTACACTGAGGGGGGCTAACGGCTCTCCACACCTGGTGACGGCTGTAATGAAAAGGACGTAATCAGTTCTAGTTTTGCTGTGCTAACCTCAACCAGTCTGTGTTCCCACTAGAACTTCTTTGTAAACTACTATTCTGGGTGAGTGTCCTTGACAGTGGCTCAGATACTGGACTAATATCAAGTAGCTAAAATGACAAAATGAGCCACATTAAAGCCTGGCGACAGAAGACCGATGACCAAAGAGTTCTGTTTGAGGGCAAAATGGGCTTGGCAATGTGGCCGAGTGATTCAGAACACTTTTTGTCCTCTCCTAGCGGCACTCTGCATTCACACATCTGCTGGTGAGGATCTGAGTGTGTCTGTAGAAATGCATGCATACCCAAGTGTCAGGATGTGTGTGTGAGTGCGTATGCACGGCCTGCAGCCAGGTTGCGATATGACATCACCCGATCTGTTGGTTTTGCTAGTTATCCAAGTTAAGAAGTAATCCCAAGAGCAGCATGGATTAAAGTTAGGATAGCACCCGAGTAGCACCAGGGTTGCCCGTCACCATTGGTGTGTGTGCGCGTGTGTGACTGACACACCTCCAGGAGTTTGGTTATGTAGAATGGGTCTGGATCTGGCCAGGTTCCTGAGACGATAGCACCATTGAATATCTCTGTCCTCAACCTCGTCCTTGTTGTGATCCCTCCTCACAAAAGGGGGGGCACCAGATTTTCTTTATGTGTTCTTGCGTCGAGGCCTGGACTCAGAAGCTCCTTCACTCTGTCCGTCTGTCTCTCTCTCTCGCTCAGTTTTTGTGTGTCTTTGTGGTCCCAGGCTGTTCAGGATCTACCTGACAGGCATTCTTCTCCATCTCACAGGAATGTATCAAAACGCTGGATTCTCTCCTCCATCTCCTGCGCCACAAACAGAGGGAGACACACACACACACATAGACACTGCTCAGTCTCAACCAACATAGCAAACTCTGATGTGTGTATAAAGCATCTGTGTGTCCCGGTTTCAATATTACTTGGAAATTTCCCACAGCAAACAACAGCTTTCACCATGATAAATGATGTAAAATGAAGCAAATCTGTGCTGGAATGAGACAGGCGATTTTTCTCAGCATGAAAACAGCAGAGTTTGACACTGACTAAATCTGAAAAGAGCCAGAGGAAGAGAGATGGATGTTAGCCTGCAATAGACCATGATTAATGCCTTGAAGATGTTACACGGTGTGTGTTCTCTCTCATCTGAATGGCTGAGTCAGTGCGACAGACGCTGCTACAAGATACCAATTTCAACATCTACAACAGAAGTTACAAGCTATCATCTTTACAGTGAAAAGTAAATTCACACTGCTAAAGAGAGATAAACTTTCCCAGGGAGGATGGTTGCCCTTTACTAAAAATGTTTACAAAATTCTGCTTAAATGCAAATAGCTGGGTGTAATTATGAACCATTAACTGATACTACAAGTGCTGCATGTCTTTATCACTGGAAAGTATTTATGATGATGATGTTATTTCTATAGCCAAGACAAGTAAAGACATTCTTTTACAGTGGAGCCCAGACACAAAGATCAGTAAAGCTGAAACAGTTAATCAATGAATTATTTGAATTATTACCAAAATTGCAAAAACTATACTGGTCCCAGCTTCTCAATATGAATATGTTTTGGTTTTCTTAGTGTCAGCTCTAACATGCACTGAATATCTTTGGGTTCTGGACTTTTAACTAGACCTGAACTGGATGAGTCACATTGAAAACCAAAAGGTTAACCGAAACAATAACACTGGGTAGACCTGAAGATCATTGGGTTTTAGATGTTTTAGCTGAACTGATTGGTTCAGTATTAATTTTTTTATTCCACTTGGAAAACTTGGGAAAGGTTCTTGAATATTTAAACTGATTGAAATGTAAGTCAGTCTGAATGCCATTTACTGACTCTTGTTGACTGTAAAATGGCACTGAATTCACAAGCTAACTTCTGATGACCAATGGCGTTCATATTCTTCTCATGAGCACAACAGTTCAACTGGTGCTCAAGTCCTGTTCCATGAAACTAAGAGTGCACAGTGGCCAAATATCCCAACATATCAAGCTTGAAGGTCTGATGCTATTCTACATGCTATTTTAACTCCCCTTCGAAAATCAATTTATAACATCAGTTAAGCACTCGTTATTTTATCATAACTCAAAACCTTAACACCAGGTCACACATGCTGAAAATTCCAGTGGGGGAATGAAAAGTAAAGTTAACATGTACTTGAAAAACAAATAACACTAATTTAGAAAATAATTCTCTGAAAGCTTCAGCTCATCAGACACAGCCCATGCTTGGACACATCAATGCTTTTAACACCTGTGTGTTTGTGTGTCTCAGTGTACACCCACAATAGGCTCTTATGGCTGCACTGATGCTCTTCACCTCTGTGATTTTGAGTCTGTCTGTCTGAAGGCCTACCTCCTTGTCATCCCTATAAGACAGTAGGCGCTATAACAACACTGCCTTTCTCTAGCATGAGTGGAAGTCAACCAGCATCGCAAGAAGGTTTAGTTCCTGTATCGCTCAGTAGGTACAACTGGGGGAATTAGATTATTTACCAAAGGGGCTATAAACACTATGCATTAAAAGAGAAATCCAGCATGGTTTGCTCAATACTGTTAAGATGTCATCTATTTGTGATAATTAACTCATTTTTGACCAAGGTGTTATAAATTACATTGGTGTGCCCACCTTCTTTGAACCTGCCTTATCTACTTCTACCTCAGTTACAAATATCTGCTATTTCCCAGATCAAGGTTTCTACAATCCTTGTGAGAACAGGGCTCTCTGCAGTGTGTGTGTAGGTTAGGAGAACAGAAAAACAACATTGTAATTTTTTTTTTTTTGTTCCCCCCACAAAAGAAAAAATGAGAGTCTAGAGAGAACAATTTTGTGTGCAATGCCTGGATGAAGGTGTTGTTTCACAAGCTACTGACAACAGATTCACTGAGATGAAAGCTTGGGCTGCACTGCATTCTGTTCCACAAAGGCTGCTGTCAGTGGGGGAAACTGATTTCTCTGCCTGCTTTATGAAGGTTTTGTCTTTATGTGACTGCTCAACACTAGTACAAAATCACCTACGTGCTACTGCCCATCTGCATGAATAAGAACAAGACACAATCAAAAGATTTAATCTAGAAATTTAACTTGTTTTAGAAACAATTCTGCTTCAATGTTGCTTCTGATAAACAAGTAAGCCAAAAGGGATATATTAAAAGACCTGCAGGCCACAATCATCTGCAGCAAACATACAAACAAGCAGAGAAATACCCAACCCTTGTGGTGATCAGGGAACTCAGGCAGGGGCATGTGTAGCTCTGGCACCGCACAGATTCACATTAAAGGTCAAAGGCTCTAGCAAATTCTCAAATTGCTGTCCGAGACACGAGCAAAATGAAACATTAGGCCGAGGCCAATATCATGACCAATTTATAGATAGGAGCATAGTTGGCATGTTATTGTGTTCAGAGCAGAGATGGTCCCCCTGGCTTTAAATGGAAGCAGGGTGCAGTCCACTCCATCTGCTCAAAGGTCAGCTCTTCCGGAAGGTTGAGACAAGCCATACCCCAGAGGTGGACAAGGAGAGTAAAGGAGACAAATGTATGGACACGCTCCATTTCACTCGTCTCTACAACGCAGACATAAACACCATGCCCTGCAGCGCAGTGCAGCATTAATTGGAAATGGCTTCAGCCACCATAGTGAGTATCAACTTTGCACATGTGTGTGCGTGTTTTTGCATTCTCTCTGGAGGCACAAGGAGATAACCTGCTGCGAGTCGAGATGTGTGTTGAAAACACAGGCAAACAAAACATGGGCCAAACGAGCTGACATTTCTGCTCTGGAAACACCAATTTGGGCTGGCAGTATGAAATGAATCCAGAAATGCCCCCCCTTCCACCAGTCGGCCTGTCAACAAGCGGCACCACCTGGCTGACTGCCCCCTCCCCAACCTCCCATTCACCCCCTCTCTCTCACTTCCACTCTCTGACATTCTGACAGCCAGTTGTGGCTACCAGCACCAGGACAGTGCCATTCCTGGCCTGCCGTCTCCACTTACAACAGCAGCAGCAGATGACCAGATGGGATTCTGGGAAAATACTGTTTCTTCTGTATGGAACGTCAGAAGAAATTAGAAATAAAAATGAAACTGTATTAAGACTCTTTTTGTTAATCTTTAGTCACAGTATGCAAGGAATGTGTTCTGTAGTTCCATGAAAGACAGAACACTAAAGGCACTTGCTATGTGCTATGATAAATACTTGAATTTGTTTAGAAATATTTTACATTTTATTATCTTGCTGCTACAGTAATAAGAAACTGCTATTCAATTAATTAATAAAAGTACATTCAAATTTTATACCATATGCAGCCACAATCTAACTCAGCTTTATGAATACAAATGGCCAGTTGAAACTGCAGTCCTTAATGATATTGATTGATATTATTACTGCTCAGTTTCGCTCTGATGGCCAGTATCCTGAAACAGATGATATCATCTGACCGTTCAATAAAGGCTACCAGTTGCTTAGAACCTCACTGTCAAAGTGGCCATATGTGACTTGTTATCACGGAACAAGCTACTTCAGCCAAGTTATTCTGCTTGCAAAATAACAGCTGAGGGTAAAATCGTCTCCAGGCCATTTTTTTCTCTCAGTTAAACTTTACAAAACACCCAATATTATCTCTTTTGTATTGCACACAAAAGACGCCCTTGTTAGACAGGTGCAAAAGTCACCCATTCACTTAGAATTGAATCTGCCTTGTTCACATATTCTCATTAAGATTTGAGCCTCCTTGCTGGTTAGCTAGCAACAAGGTGTTGGGGGCAACCATTATGTGGCGAAAACATAAAAGGCTGGAATGACTTAATGTCATCTCATCCCGCTTTTACAGGTCATAATGGGACCTAAGGTGCAATAATGGGATATTATGGCAATATTGTGGACATAATCATTCAAATGCAACACCAAGAATGAGCCCATAACATTAACCTGTTTATATTTTTATGATCTTTGCCAGGAACCTGTTTATATTTCTGGCACTGCATATATTTTGGATTGGCATCTTTTTGATATTTGATGTTTGTCACTGCTGCACAACAGCATAAATTTCCCTTAGGATAAATTCCGATCTCCTGTCTCAAATAGGACTGGAACTACTGACTGTTTCACAATCAATTAATCTCCTGATTATTTACCTGATTAATCAAGTAATTGTTGAGCCTATATAATACGTCCTAGAATACTGAAAAATGGCAATCACAATTTTCCAGAGTCCAATTTGATATACTTGAACTGCTGTAAAAATCTCTGAAAACCTCTGAGAAGCTGGAATTTAAACCAGGAATTTAAAACTTGACAAAATTGTTGATTTATCTTCAATCAATCGATCGGCTTTCAACTCTCACCTCTAAAGACAATTCTATTAACTGAACAGCAGTTACAGACACATTAGAAACGCTATCCCAGAATGCATGTTTCTGACCTCCAGTAGCTGGGTCTTGTCGTACTCTCTGCGGTGCTGGTAGATACACTGGCTGAGAAGAGAGTAGAGTCTCTCCAGCTGCTCCACGCTGTAGCCCTCACTCTTCTTCACTACCATGTCCAATAGAGCCTGAGGGGAGTATAAGTATAAGTATTAAACACTTACTTACTAACAAATCCTTCCTGAAGACACATACCATACATTTTTACTAACATCCATGACATGTATGGAGAAACAACAATGAAAGAGACAAAGAAAGAAAAAAAAAGCACAGATTGACAAATAACTGGTCACACAAGCGAAGGGCTGATGTTGGTGCATTGAGATGAAGCATTTGGAGGTCGGCTGTATTCAAAAGCAATTAAGATGAGGATGACAGCTAATTAAGGCTAATCATAATTAGAACCCAGTTTACATTTCACTGCTACTTTAATTAAAACATTCTGGACAGTCAAAGGCCCTTTTAATTGACCTGTCCCTCACATTTTACCCAAGCCAAAGTCTGCGTGTATATGCGTGTCTATTCAAACACGGGGGCTCATCAGAATGCATGAACTGAGACAGCAAAAGCACAATAATTAAAGTTACCATCACTGACACAAGGCAAACACAGAAAGCTCAACAGGAATGAAATAATGCACGAGTGTGTGAGAGTGTATGTGTGTGTGTTGTCTAAGTGAGAGACAGTGACCATGTATTAAACGCATAAAACCAAGGCAATGTCAACATTAATAAGACATGGATGTTTGTGAAAGCTTCTCATCAGCGAACGTCTGAGAGATAATTACAGTGAGCAAAAGAAAAATTACAGGGGTAAAGAGGTTAGCATTGTATTAATCGCTGTACTTCATCTGACTGTGATTCCTGTTTAAATGACAGAACAGTTGTCTTGATTAAAGTAACAGACGGGTGCTTCACGTCAGCAAAACCTAGAGACATGCTCATGAACTAAAATTTAACCTTGGGAGCAACACTTAATTTTACTTTTCAGCACAGACACCTTTAATGGAATCATGGAAAAATGAATTTTAAACGAGCTGTTTCAATGTTGTCTCTCAGTTGTTTCAACAAAGCTCTCAACTGAAACATTATGGACTACTTGGTTGTCGATGCGCCATTAAGCAGCACAGTCAGGATAACATGATCCCAAACTTTTTTTTTTTTTTTTTTTTTTAAAACATGACTGTTCTTTTGTCTTCCCACTACAATGTTGACTGCAAAAGTAATGGGTAACAGGGTATATTATTAGGCCTTATCATATGGATGTATTCCAAAGAATGCTTCCTCCTTTTTAGCTGCAACACAGAAATCCATTACAACCCTGTAAAACTGTTCTACCCCACACTGAGTTTAACAGCGGTGTGAGAGAGAAATGACAGGTTCCACACATTTCACTGCAAACACAAATAAACCTGCACTACATTTCCAACATTTATGATGCTATTAGCTGCATGAATGTTATAAGGTTCTGCATTTTAAGTAGTTGATTAAGTTAAGTATACAAATACGAAGATAAAACGCATTTCAAATCTTTCCCCAGTAGGTGCTTATCATACTGAAGTCAACAGCCTGGAAACATGACTTTGAGGAGATATACCTTTCAAATATCCACACTTCCATATCTTAATCTGGCAGTGTAGGAGGTTTCTCCGGTAATACGCCTTTGACATAAAAACCTCCACCTGGCCAATCTAATAAGTATAGCTCCCTTGACAAATAAAGTGTGCATACAGAAACTAAGAACATGAAGAATTACTCTAATATTTTGAATTCATGCAAAATGATAATGATGATCACAGCTGCCTTCAAAAAGTGCTGTCAGCTGCTCTATATTGAGCATATTTTATTGGATTCTTTTTGTGCTTTTTATACAGTAGCTCTATTCTAACATCAAGGGAGTTCTCAGGTTTCAACCCAGCCATGAGAATTTACAAAAGAGGGCCAAATGGAACACATCACAGTGAGATGCCAATTTTAACAACATATGCATAAAAGCTTTAATTAGCATCATTATAACGCATCTCACATGTGCGTAGTGATGTGAAATTTTCTGTGAGACACTGCCCCAACCTTGATTGCATCCTGCTGCCACTACATTTCTTTCTATTTTTCATTCTTTCCTATCTCTTCATTTAAGCAGATTTCACGATTCTCACCTACCGCCTATTTCAATGTTTTATAGAGGCTCTCCTCACATGCTCTTCAACTTGCTTTTTTCCAGACACAGACTTTTCCTTTTTCAATTCCAGTTTGACTGTATTTTCTTTCTCTTCTTGTTCTCTCTTTGCAAGCCCTCAATTTATTCTTTCTCTTACTGTTAGCCAGCTGATAGCAGCAGTGTACATCCCAGCCTCTGTCTGCCTGATCAGGATGTCTGTGGCAGTGTGACTGTGTCTTACACGGGCCCAGTGATTGAGTGAGCTCAATGCACACAAAAGGGCAGTAATCCCATGCGTTAAAGACTGCTACTGACATGGACCATTTAACCTCAGCCCCTCTAAACTCTGTGGGCCATCTTCCCCTCCCAGTCTCTGCCCACATCCTTTTCTTTACTAACATTTCTATCCATCTCCATTTTTCTTAAGACCCCAGATGGAGTTAAAAGGGATTGGGATGAGTGTGGCTTTAGGGAACAAAGCAGAATAAGGGTATAGTACAACAAGGACTCCAAAAAAGTGGAGTGTGGACACGCTTTTGGTATCTCTTATAATCCTCGTGCCTTCATTCCAGGAGACAATAAAATCACCACTGGGTGCTAGCCAACTATGTTATTCAAACTATTTATCCCACTCTTCCTAGACAAAATTTGTAACATTTGGCCCTCTGTATCGATTTGATACAGTTTCACCAGTTGACACGGATTCAGTGAATTACAGGGCACATGTTAATAAATGTAGAAATGTCACCTGTGAAGTTTAACATCATTTGCAAACTGTGCCAGTTGCCCACACTGCAACACTTGCACATCACAGCAATGTGGGAATCTCAACTACCAGCAATAATTTTCCATCGGGGTTAAGCTGCTCTTTAAACATAATTAGTAAAATGTCATGGTGAACTTGCCCCACAGTGCCATAGTCTACCACAAAAAACAACCAATATTAATATTACATAGTCATGAAATGTTGACTGTAATATAATTTAATGGCTGTAAATAAGTATTTACTGTACTAATGATTGTGCAAAAATGCCACTGTGGTGCATTGAATCATAATCCTGTGATTTAAGCTTGTTCCATACAAACCTTTTTCAAACAAACAACCTGGAAACAATTACACATGCAGGTAATTGGTGGTAATTGTGATATAGTAGAGGATCTTCTTTGATCACTGAAGGATATTTCACAAGCGTGTGTGTGTTGAGCCACTCTCAGTGCTGAATGAGAGAACAGGATTACCAGGCAGTGAGGGGGGAAAAAAACAAGTACATGGAAGTCCAACAATCACCATCACCAGGGACACCATTATGCCTTCAATGTCTGTCACCACTTTCTTCCTGTTTTAACTTATAAATTTTTTTTTTACTCGACAACTAGAAAAAGAATAAATTATAGATGATTCAGATTTGCGTGTTACCATGAATACCATAAGTGTTTTAAGTGAGGGCATGGGGGGATCTGGCACAAGTGGATGGTGATTTAATGGGGGACATCAGGTCGCAGTGGCACATAATGTGACTTACAGGGTACTCGGTCACACAGGTAATGCAATATAGATAGTGTTATAAGGGTCAGGGACAATCATGACAAATCACGTTACCACAGTCTCAGCACATTAAAATAAAATGGTCATCCCTTTCGGCTAAGCATGTAAAAGCCCTGCTGGGTTACCAAATAATCTTAAATTTGCAATGGTAGGCTTAACCTCTAATCAGATCACTGGCAAAGTCCCCGCTGTCTGATAGCTGCATTATCTATATTAAACAACATGATTTAATATATTCATAAACTTAATCCACTGTAAGGTATTTGTTTACTTATGATGCTAATATGTGGCCTAAAAAATATGAAAAATGTGTGTATTTTAAAACATTTTTTTCCAAACATACCCGAGTCTAGTTGTCACCAGGTTAATCAGTGACTCGGTGAAAATAGCTACAATTGCCAGTGTAAAAAGTGTAAAAATTAAGAAATAAAAATCTTACCAGGTTCACGTTAAGACAAAGATCAATAGAATAAAATAAAATCAATATAGATCTTAGAGATTCAGGGCCAGCTTCCTGCACAGGGTATAAATTAAACCAAGACAAGATTATAACCAAGACGGTCACTTATGGTTTAATAACTGGCTTTCCTAAACACTTCTTAAAATTTAGGTCCTTCTTGACTGTGGACAAGAGAGTAGAGCTTGACCCAATATAATTCCCAGTTTATCTTTTCAAGAATTTCCCTCCAGGGATTAATAAAGGAATTCTGATTCTGATTCTGATTGAAATGTCCCACTCAGTACCCATCTTGGTCATATTAAAAAAAAAAACAAAAGAAAATGAAAAAAAAAACAACAACAAAGAAATAGAAAGAGAAAAGGAACTTGTGAAGTCTGGTTTACGCTTGTGTTACAAAAAGGAAGATTGATTTCAACCACCTACTTAAAGACTGGCCCGATATGAGGCCTGGGGATGTAAAATACAGGCCCAGTCAAGCAATTTGGAAATATGTATGCAAAATCTCACTGCCACATTTTTACATATTTTTACATATTCTTTTTGGAATTAAACTGACTGCATAACATTTAACATAATGTCTGCCCGTATTACTTGATGCAAACAGACACACGTATTCCACGCAATCAGTATTGACTATTGATGTAATTGTTTGACATTAAATCTTACTCTGCCATCAAGACATCATGCAACTGCAACAGCAGTGTGATTTTTGTAGTATCATTTAAAAGCCAAACCAACTCCAAATAATGGAGAATATAAGGTATCACTGTTGGCTCGTGGCACACTGATAATGGGACAGTAATGATCGGAGGTTGGAGGTTATGTTCAGAATGACGAATAATGAGAGGTGTAAAAATGATAAAGTAACCTTTTGTTTTTCTATTTTCAGTGACGAGCTTTGGGGAGAAAAGAATAAAAATCATATTGAGTAAAAGAGATAAGTATGCCACGGTAAAGAATTTTAATATTTTATAGATTTAGGACAGCAGAAATCCAATATCAGCAGGCAATAAAGGAGGAGAAACTCTGACTGCACTGACTTTACACAAATAACCCCAAACATGCTTCCACATTCCCCTGATGCAGAGCTGCTTCCAAAATAAATGCATCGAAAGCAAAGCCACAGGGAAACAAATTAATATAGAAAAAAGTTGGGTTTAGGTCAAGGTTATGGAAAGGACTAGCTATCGACCAGCTATGGTTAAGGTAAGGTAAAACTCAAGGGAAATAAAGGTTAATCAATGTATTGTCCTTTACATGTGTAGTGTAACCAGTGTGTGTGTGTGTGTGTGTGTGTGTTTGTGTGTGTACTAGGAAAGGAATGCTGACTGAGCAGAAAGCACTTCAGACTGTCTGTTATGCATTATGAGGACATGTTTTTAGAATACATGCACAGCCTGGAAAAAATGCACAGCCTCGATGCATCTAAACAAGCACTGCTGCATATAGCTTCACAGTGTTGTTCTGTCATGAAAGCATCTGATGCAGTCAGGTGATGAGAGTCTATTAACCTCCTTTTATACTCTTAGACAGTTTGTAGTTTAATTGGTAATTGAAAACAAATGTAAGACACTAACCGACCAGAGAGTAACATTTGTTAGATGACATTTGCAATACTTGATCCACAGTTATGTTGCTTTTTTTATTTTACCATGGCTTGAATTCCCATCTTGGCTATTAACTAAAAAAAGGAGTAGCTTCCTAATAGAATTATATTAAATCATCTCCAGTTGACAGCATGTAAGACCAACCCAAGCATTTGAAAGTGTACTTCCATTAATATAGCTAATCATTAGAACAAACCTTGAGCAAGCCAAGTGTTGAGTGGGATACATGATATGTAAGCACTGGAAAAGGGCATAATAAATCACTGGAAAGGGGTCTAGCAAGAAGGCAAACTACTACAGAATATAAAGAAAATGCAAGATAGTGGTGTATTTATGTTGTGTGAGCTATTGACACAATTGGGACCAAAGAGGCACAGCTATGCAAGTGCAATTACATGCAAATAGCCCCACTGTCAAAGCCATCAGTGGTAATGAATGGAAATAAAAGAATCACTTCAAACACTATCTATTTTTATTGACAATCAAACACTGGCCCAGCACTACTATTAAACTGTTGTCTTTTGAATAGACATGTACGATGGCTACTTCACCAGAGGGCCTCTCACTGTTATTAGTACTTAAAATAAAGGAATATGAAAAAACTGAAATGGGGCCACTTATGTTGACAGGCTTCTCTAAAACAGGAAATCCTGACATGCTGTCATAGCTAAGCATCAAGCCAAAAGAATCCATACTGTGCCAGCAAATAGAGACACTAGCATTTTCTAGGCAGCTGCTAAAGAAAACAGCAGAGCAGACGATAATCTGTGTGTTCTTGGTAAGATGGAGGAAAAATTGCTGGGCCAGATTGGATTTCTTGTTACTGAATTCTCATCTGCAATCGTCAGCACCACTTCTTCCTGTCCATCTGTGGACAAGTGTCTGATTACTGATGAAAGAAAACAGCTGAGTATAAGAGACATTTTGGAGTAGTAAGAGAAACAAGCCTCAGGACCTATTTATTCATGCTGAGGAATTCATTTTGATCCAGACAGCATCAAGCATCAATTCAGTAAAACTGGCAATAACAGAACTTGATTTTACAAAGTGAATCAGAGCAAATAACTCTGCCATGGCTCTGAAAGGGAAGGATGCGAATACTGAAATAATACCGCCTCTGTCCTACAGGCTTTGAGTGTAGGGTCTGTGAACAAACTCATAGCACTCTGATGGTATTTCATTCCAGAGAGATTTCAGAGCCTCTTCTGTCAAGTTAAAAGTCAGAAATAATGAGCCCTCTATAATCAATGAATATGACTGAACGAAGAGAGAAGGAACACTACACCACTCATGGCGGGCCCTAATACACCTCAGGCACCATGCCAGTCCCAGTCCTGCCAGCAAATATCTGCTAAAATGGTGACTCTGTGCACCGGATATTCAATTTGTTCCGTAAGATGGGGATGAAAAAGCAATTATTCACAGGCTCCTCTTTTCACGATCTGTTTCTTTAAGATATCTCTCTCCCACTCCCCACTCACATATAAACCTGCAGATTAGTTGTGTGTGTGGCTGTTCATAGGGGCAGCCAGTTAAAACACTAAGATCAGGCCAACTAAAAAGCCTGTCAATCAGTTTGAAAGATGAAGTCAGGTTCGGCAAGACAGAATACATAACCCCACCACCCCCCATCATGCCCAAGAGACATGGGTAGAAGCCACTAGATAATGGCTTGATAGCTGCATGTCACTTTGGAGCATGAAGGAAAGAAGTAAGCACATGTCAGAACACTTCTTGTACATCAATTACACTACACAGAGTGCCTTGAAACCAAGCACCCCCCACCCGATCAGTGAGAAGTGCTGTCAGGGGAGACCACTGAGCCGAGGCTCCAATTTACACTTGGGGTATTAGGTGGGACACTAGCGTGACTGTGAAAAGTCCAGCGAAGCTGAACTTGAACACATCCTGGCCCAGTTGGTGGATCTAGTGAGGCAGAGAGGAGCTCATGTTTGAGTCATTGTTTCCTTCAAATATTGCAGGAACAACACCTGTTGATTGAGAGATGTGAAAACAGCCTGCCGCTGTAATTGGCTCCCTCCGTGTTCAGAGAGCAAGGATACAAAACTGATAGTTGAAAGGCGAAAAGAGAAAAGAGACAGTAGCATGGCCACAGGGTGAATAGAAAGGAGGGATAAGCTTCAGAAGTTATCCATCTGAGAAGGACAGTGTGACAGCATCAACTCCATGCTGGTGGAAGTTTAATGCTGGTCACCCATGACTGAGTCTCCCCATCCTCCATACCTCCATAACTCCCTTTCCACAAAAAAAAAAACTTTTAATGTATGTGCTGCCTTTTAGGTCCTGTTCAAATCATGACAGATTACTAATTATCCAGATACTAATTCGGGTTAACCTTTTTCCATGTTTGGAAGCTATAGAAAAGGATGGAATACAAAGAGATGGCTAAATGCCAATTGCAGAATGCTTCTGAGACGAGCACATACAGTGGATGTGACAGGGTCTTCCAGCAAGAAAATGGGACGAGTCAAGCTACCTCTGCCAGCTCACTAAAGATAACATGAATGGTTAGCCTTCAAAGGGACCAGGGCTAAGCTGAGTATGATCGTCAGTGCCGTTTTTAACACCATTCTAAACGAGCGACCTACTCCAGCTCATTCATTCTGTATATTAATATCTGTACACAAAAAGTGATTCAACATAGGAAGCAATAAGTGACCAATTTAGTATGGAAATGAAAAGCAGCTGTTTTTTTGTTTTGTTTTGTTTGTTTTTTTTGGTTTTGTTTTGGTTTTTTTTTTACAGAGTGGAGGAGAAAATCCTCAAAAAACTTTTCACCCACACTGCCAGCAACATTTAAACAAGCACCTGTGTGAACTTAAGTAAGGTATACTTGTGACATTTTTAGATTATGGCACCTCTTCTTCATAATCACTGTCTAATTAGTCAGTTGCAAAAATGTGACAGTTTGCTACAGCAGCCTCTGCTGCAACCAATAATTCTATATTTCAAAATTTTGTTAGTTATGGGTGGGTTGTGGTGCTGTTTATATTTGCTGACACATATCCACCCTCTTTTGGCCGTAGTACTTTATATGTATGCAAGCAAAAGTGAGTGTGGATTATTATTAGGCTACACTGTAACTTCTGAGTTTTCAGTTTCAGCATTGTCTGTGGCTCATTTCCATTCATTCTGCTTGATTACTTAATTTGTATAATTGCTTTTGGAAAGAGCTGTGACAAATCAATACTGATTCCTAACTGCTGGAATAACTAATACATAAAGTGATCACGATCATAATAAATGACCAAGGACACTTGTGACCACGTTTTCCCCTTAAGAATGAGCGTCTTCCTGTTACCAGATCATTGCTTTGATACACATCTCTGTACCTGTTAAATCTCCAACCCACAGTCAGTGCACATGCCAAATCACCCCAGCTGTTACATCCTTCATGGTCTGAATTAGAATGATGGCCGTGCCGAATCAAGCAAGATGGTGATGGGGCATGCACTGGGGTTTTAAAAAGCTAAAAGCTTGGTGGGTTGTCAGAGGTTAGAAGCTTTGATGCATTTTTCGTTTAAAATGCTGACCATGTCAACAAATGCTGCGGTAATACAACAAAGTGACAACAGAGGACAGATGAACAAAAATCATGTATAAAGCAAACACTGTTTGAGAGGGAATTTGCCATCCACCACTCAAAAAGCCACAATTTTCAGACTTAAGGATTGCACCTTGAGAAGCACACCTCTATTTCACAGTGCTACACTCCATCTATAAGATAAAGGGTTTGCACTGTATAAAATAATCAATAGCAATTTCAGATCCAAATACACTAAAATAAGTCTTGTTATTTTCACCTGCACTTCATACAGTTTTCATACTGGGATAAAATCATGCCAAATCATGAACTCCAAACCACAGCAGCCTTCAGACTGGGAACCAATACACCAATAATGGGTGTAACAAGTGAATTATAGAAACATTTACCAAGAGTCGCTGGTGGTCAACCACTACTGGAGGATGTGGAGGGACTGGTTGTGGCTCGTCTTCTTCTTCTGTCCTCTCAGCAGATCCCTTCAGCTCCTCTGACAGGCTCTTCTTGCATTTACTGGCTTTGGAACACCCTGAAAAGTTGATTATCGATGGAAGAAAGGTTAATCATGAGGTATTATAAATAATAAATGCAGTGTAATTAACAACCTAATATGAATGGATGAGCTGAATTTGAGACCTCTCTTGGTCTTTGCCTGGAAATTGAATAGTTACAAAGCAAAACACAAAATAAAAGAAATAAATAAATAAAAAAACACACACACACAATAAAAAGATGCCCAAAAGACTGACGCAATACTGCGGTATGAGTTAAAAATCTATTTGAAGCTACTAGTAGCTACTGAGGGCACAATATTTCACATCTGGCCTCTTTCGTGTCCATTTATAACAGTACTCAAGAAAAGCTTTGATGGAAACAAAAGGCTCGGCTCAGCTAGTAATGAGTGTGGGGGTGGAGGAGCTGAGTTGTCTGTTGTTTGAAGAGCCACAATTTGTTTGTGTTCTGTTGACTGATCGTGCCATCCTCTGATGGCTTCTCCATATTCTAGCAGCACCATTACCTCAGCCTTCCAGCTGGCCTTTGCTCACCACAAGCTAAATCACACATCGGTAACTGAAAACATAAACTTACCAGCTAGTCCTTGACTCAAATACTAAATATACACCAATGGAAAGGGCATAGTGGCTCACGGCAAAGGAAAAAACAGCTATGGTGGGATCATAGATTGAGGGGGCAGCAAACATTGTGAATCTTTTACAGGCAAAGAAAATATTTCATCAATCACATCAGAAGGTGTGGCATGCCTACAAAGGCACATATAATTTCAAGTCCCTGGTGTTTTTCCATTGAAATGTACTGTCTGCCACGATAGCATTTTTATATTCTGTATGACTTACGTTGCATTATTCATGTCCTCTCTATTTTAAGGCCTAAATCAAGCGTAAATCAGAAGAGCTGGATGGTAATCAAAAAAGAAATTTATCATCACAATTAAATGATGGGCAAAGCACGAACTTGAAGCGTAAAGATTAACAGATTTTGTTAACTGGCCTAATTGCTTATCTGTCAGATCAAATGATTTAAAACGAAGAGATCAAAGCAAGTAGCTGAGAACAAGCACCTTTCTCTTCTCCTCTCTTCTTAAATTCAGATGCAGTTAGAACTAAAAAAAATTATAATCTCCACACTAGGAAATTTAGAACAGTTTTACTTCAAGTAAAAATGGTGTTGTATTCTTTACATTGTCAATTAATGCTAAAAAACTAACATATACAACATAATTTAAAACAGATAAATTTCTATGTCCTAATTAACCACTAAGGCTGGAACACAGAACACAAAAAGTCTAACAGTATACCTTCTTTATCTTGATCTTCCTCAATATTTTCTGTTACTGCCCTCCCATCCTGGGGAGGGTGCTCCTGAGTTGTTTTGCTCTCATTTTTGTCTTTGTGCTCATCCTGTTCTGGATTATTATGAGAGTCCTCAGCTGTGCTCTGAGGTGTGATTTTCTTAGCTCCACTGTTCCCCTTGAGGCCCTGTGAGTCCAGGCTGTCCATTGACTCGTTTCCATTCACACAGTCCATTTGTGATACTAGGAGACCCTCTGAGTGCTTAGGCTGAGCCTCAGCATCTGAAGACTCGGACGTTTCAATCAAAGGCTGGAAGTCAGCCTGCTTGTTCTGGCATTCCCCGTCTGCCTTGGTCTGAGAACTGTCACCAAGGCAGTGCAGCTCAGTGGGTTTTTCTGTGTTTTCAGACTCTTTGG
Organism: Scatophagus argus; assembly: GCF_020382885.2. NCBI lineage: Eukaryota > Metazoa > Chordata > Actinopteri > Scatophagidae > Scatophagus > Scatophagus argus. Next base: position 14,371,848 of record NC_058511.1, read on the forward strand.
CTGTGGACTCCTCCTCCTTAGGTGCTGGCTCTTCTCTGACTTTACTGACATCGGGGGGTTCAGCAGAAGCTGCAACAGGGGGCTCATTGGAGCTCTCCTCCTCTGTAGACGGGACATGGGGATGATGGCCATTGGGCTGGGGACCCATTGTATCACAAGATGATTCCTCATCCTGCGTCAAACACGAGTCACTGGGCCCAGCAGCTTCCACTTCCACCTCGGGCTCCTCCTCCTCCTCTTCTGTTCCTTTTTTGTAGTTCTTCTTCTTACGAATGATGCCTCGCCCCCAAGATGGCCGCCGTCGAATCTTCCGCTTTATGTGATCTATGATGGAGAGACAAAAGAGGGACAAAGAGAAGGGGGTAACCTTAATAATTCAAATAAGCACAAAATATTCAAAAGAACTACAGAATAATTCAGAGAAACTACACAATGGCTGGCTGTTGAGACAACTGATGACTAAAAAAGTGACAGCTCTTAAGTATGCCTGCAACTTCTCAAGTAACTACAAACCACCTTTGGGGAGAAAAGACTTTAGGCCTTTATTTGTAGACAGAATATATTTTCCTCACTGTTCCCTTGTTGAAAAGATACTGGAAAAAACACATCTAATTCCTCATTAAGTATCATAGCATAGTTTGTAAGTTGATTGTATTGTACTGTAAAATCTGGACATTTGGCATTCCTCAAAGAGTATCAGGCAGTGGGTGACAAGGCTTGCAAAAGAGAGAGGCAAACAGAGACAGCAGCCCTGCTACATCATGGATGTTGGACACTAATGACAACAGATGGTGCTTGGGGTTTTAAGAGGAAGGGGAAAACCAAAGTCTGCTCTCTGAGAGTGCAGTAAAAGTGTCACAGCAAGCAAGCAAGAATGCTAAATGCAACAAAACTTCAAGGCATTTGCCTTCATTTACTGTTTTTGTTTTTTTTTTTTTAACAAGCAGGCACTGAGACACAGACCAGAGCAACGAAGTCAGAGAGAAGAGCAGAACACAGAGAGTAAGACAAAAAACACATCAGGACCACCACAAGTCAGTTTCCGGGGACACATCGTTTGAACCTGACAATGAGAAGCATTACCATGACCCCTGGGGTCTTTGCACCAACATGCGTTCACAGTTTAAAATCATCAGCTGAGTCACATCAAATAGCCCTTGAGACTGCATATAACCAGGATGAAAACAGTAATCCTTTCATAAAATTCAATTCAATTCAATTCAGTTTATTTATATAGCGCCAATTCACAACAAAAGTTATCTCATGACACTTTCCAATTAGAGCAGGTCTAGACCAAACTCTTTAATTAAATTGTAAAATAGAGAGAGCCCAACATTCCCCCTTGAGCAAGCACTTGGCGACAGTGGCGAGGAAAAACTGCCTTTTAGAAGGCAGAAACCTCGGAGCAGACCCCGGCTCAAGATGGGCGGCCATCTGCCTTGACCGGTTGGGTTGAGAGAGAGAGAGAGAGAGAGAGAGAGAGAGAGCAGGAGAGCGACAGAGAGAGCAAGGGAGAGAGGCAGAGGGGGTGGGGCGTGAGAGAAGGAGCACACAAGCAGAGATGCATAGCAGCAGTAATAATACCAGAAGTATCGAAATGTAGATAATGATAATGACAATGAAGTATACAGAAGGTATTATGGTGATTTTGATAACAATGGTAGTGACAATAATGGTAGTAGCTGTACTGAGTCTTAACAGATTTAAATCAGATTATGACTAAACAGTAGTAATTGCAGTAGGTTTTGAGCAGGACGACAGCAGGACCGCAGCAGGAGGTCCAGTCATGATCGCTAGGAATCTGCGGGACAAGAAAGCACAGGGACTCCAGGGAAGAAGTTGAGTTAGTAATATGCATTAATGGGACATGAATGTGTGCAGAAGGAGAGGGAGAGGAAGAAAGAGCTCAGTGCGTCATGGGAGGGCCCCCGGCAGTCTAAGCCTATAGCAGCATAACTAGGGGCCGGCCTAGGCCAGCCCTAACTATAAGCTTTATCAAAGAGGAAAGTTTTTAGTCTACTCTTAAATATAGAGAGGGTGTCCGCCTCCCGGACCGAAACCGGAAGATGGTTCCATAGCAGAGGAGCTTGATAACTAAAGGCTCTGGTTCCCAGTCTACTTTTGAGGACTCTAGGAACCACAAGTAGCCCTGCATTTTGGGAACGCAAAGTTCTGGTGGGATAATAGGGTACTATTAACTCTTTAAGATAGGATGGTGCCTGACCGTTCAGGGCTTTATAAGTGAGGAGGAGAATTTTAAAATCTATCCTGAATTTTACAGGTAGCCAATGTAGAGAAGCCAGAACAGGAGAAATATGGTCTCTCATGCTGGTTCTTGTCAGTAGTCGTGCTGCAGCGTTCTGGATTAGCTGGAGAGTCTTTATGGATTTACTGGGGCAGCCTGATAGAAGGGAGTTACAGTAATCCAGTCTAGATGTAATGAATGCATGGACTAATTTTTCTGCATCTTTCTGACTCAGGATGTGCCTAATCTTTGCGATATTTCGGAGGTGAAAGAATGCAGTCTTTGAAATATTTGCAATGTGCGAGTTAAAGGACATGTCCTGGTCAAAGATAACTCCTAGATTTCTTACAGTGGAGCTTGAGGCCACGGCTAAGCCATCTATCAATGCAATATCACTGCATAAGTTATTTCTAAGGTGTTCGGGGCCCAGAACAATAACTTCGGTTTTGTCTGAATTGAGAAGTAGGAAGTTGCTGGTCATCCAGGTTTTTATGTCTTTAAGACATGCCTGAAGCTTGACTAGCTGATTTGTTTCATCTGGTTTCATTGATAAGTACAATTGCGTGTCATCCGCATAACAATGAAAATGTATGGAGTGTTTCCTAATAATATCACCAATGGGGAGCATATACAGGCTGAATAATATTGGCCCAAGGACAGAACCTTGGGGAACTCCATGACTAACTTTTGAGAGTGTGGACGATGTATCATGAACATGAACAAATTGAAATCGCTCTGATAAATAAGACTGAAACCAGCTTAATGCAGTTCCTTTGATGCCAATTAGGTGTTCCAATCTGTGCAGTAATATAGAGTGGTCAATGGTGTCAAATGCAGCACTAAGGTCTAACAGTACAAGGACAGAGATAAATCCCTTGTCTGATGCCAGGAGGAGGTCATTTGTGACTTTGACCAATGCTGTTTCTGTGCTATGATGAGCTCTAAAGCCAGATTGAAAAGTTTCAAATAAGTTATTATTTTGAAGAAAGTCATATAACTGATTGGCGACTGTTCTTTCAAGGATCTTGGAAAGAAATGGAAGGTTAGATATTGGTCTATAGTTGCTTAAAACCTCTGGATCAAGTGTGTGTTTTTTAAGGAGAGGTTTGACTACAGCTATTTTAAAGGACTGGGGTACATGGCCTGTTATCAGGGACAGATTGATCATGTCTAATAGACAGGTGCTAAGTAAGGGTAAAGCTTCTTTGAGAAGTTTGGTAGGGATGGGGTCTAAGAGGCATGTTGTTGGCTTGGATGAATATATGAGTGAGTATAGCTGATGGGGATCGATAGGTGAAAAGCAGTCAAGATGAATATCTGTTTCTACTGTTGGTTCTAAGACACTAATGTTTGATGTTACATCAGGATCAGCTGAGGTCAGTAGGTGCTGAATTTTGTCTCTAATGTTTAAGATCTTGTCGTTAAAAAAGGTTATGAAGTCATCGCTGCTAAGGGTCACAGGGATACAAGGCTCGATAGCACTGTGGCTCTCTGTCAGCCTGGCTACAGTGCTGAAGAGAAACCTGGGATTATGCTTGTTATCCTCAATTAATTTGGAGTAATAGGCTGCTCTGGCAGTTCGTAGGGCCTTCCTATATGATCTAAGACTGTCTTGCCAGATTGAGCGAGATTCAATAAGTTTGGAGGAACGCCATTTCCTCTCAAGTTTTTGCACATTTTGTTTTAATTTGCGAACCTCTGTATTATACCAGGGTGCAAGTTTCTTTTGCTTTATGAGTTTCTTTTTTAGCGGAGCAACAGAGTCTAGAGTTGTCCTTAGTAAACTTGCAGCACTGTTCACGAAATGGTCGATTTCAGAGGGATTATTATATTGTTCACTCATATGGGGACATGATACTGAAGTTAATGACAATAGAACTGTTTCTTTAAATTTAGCCACAGCACTATCAGACAGGTATCTAGTGTAGGAGTTTTTTCTTGGTGGTATGAAGTCAAATAGTATAAATTCAAAAGTTATTAAACAATGGTCAGACAGAAGAGGATTTTGTTCAGAGACAGTTAAATGTTCTACATCTATACCATATGTCAAAACAAGGTCAAGAGTGTGATTGAAGCAATGAGTGGGTTCATGTACACACTGACAGAAGCCAATTGAATCTAAGAGAGAGATAAATGCTGCGCGAAGGCTATCATTACTATCGTCCACGTGGATGTTGAAATCACCCATAATAATAACTTTATTAGTTTTAAGGACCAGACTCGATAGGAACTCTGGAAATTCCAGTAAAAATTCAGAGTATGGGCCAGGAGCGCGGTACACTACAACAATAAAAATTGGTTGTATTGTTTTCCAGGTAGGGTGTGAGAGAGTAAGAATAAGGCTTTCAAATGAATGGTAGTTGACTTTGGGCTTTGGACTAAATGATAGATTTGGGTCAAAAATGGCGGCAACTCCACCTCCTCGGCCGGTGTCTCGAGGAATCTGAGTATTAATATGACTTTGGGGAGTGGATTCATTTAAACTGGCATATTCTTCTGGCCGAAGCCAGGTTTCGGTTAAGCAAAATAAATCTATATTATTGTCCAATATTAACTCATTCACTAGTACAGCTTTAGATGAGAGAGATCTAATATTTAACAGTCCACATTTAATTCTCCTATCAGTTGTAGCTGTGGAGGTGTTGGTGTTGATCTTTATTAGATTTTTATGTATAACTCCTCTTTTTGAATTTGGTTCAATTAATTTAAGTGGTCGGGGGACAGACACAGTCTCTATGGGATATTGGGTGGGTAACTGTAATGGAAGCGCAGAGAGGCGCTAAAATAACTGCCTCAAAAAGATAAAAAAGATAACTTTAAAAGGTCCCACAGTTCTGTGTGTGTGTGTGTGTGTGTGTGTGTGTGTGTGTGTGTGTGTGTGTGTGTGTAAATGAGCTCAGACGTGGATATGGACACTAGATCACAATGGACTTATTAAAATACATTATAATTCTGTCAAGGGACACAGGATTGATCCAAGTCTGCCAAAGTGGAATTTTATGCAGAAACAATTACTTACGTCAGCCTGGCTCTCAAAGGACTAAATGGTCTCTGCTTTGTTATTTAACAGAGATCATTTTGTACAGCATACATACACTCTATATGCTTTGAGCAAAGCTTTTTCCCCTCAGTGCTACAAATGGTCTCCAGTGTATCATATGTATCTGCACCCATCCCACACAAAGTTATGAAGAGACAGATAAGATATTATGATGCATATGTTGCCTGTTAAATCTCCTCTCTCCTCCAATGCTTTTAACCAGGGCTCATCTTTCCATTCTAAAGATGTGATTATGCATATTGTACATACATTAGATGAAGAAAGAAAATAAAGTTCTTATTTGGAATAGAAGGAACAGAAAGGAAAACTATCATGCTTACTAAAAATTATATATCGTGTCCCACAAATACATGAAAAAGGGAAATAATTAGTCAACAAGCGCTTGCTGATGTGCTCAAGATCCTCCTTACTAAACTGTGTTCTCAGGTGACCCTCTTAACAACCAGTGACATTATTTGCTTTCATCCACCATCGGCACACCAGACAATCCAGCAAGGAACAGAGTACACTTGGTGCTAGCTAAAGCTAACAATTAGCAATCTATTTGAATTTATGCAGCGGCTTTATTTGGGTGTGTATTGTATTTTATTATGCACACTTTGAAGGACAAGTTGAAAGTACTTGTTGAAAATGCCTCAAAAACAATATAGGAACCTATATCTAAAGGACTACAAAGAATATGCACAATCTTTTTGAACAGCTTACCAGGGTACTGAAGCATCCAGTGTTATAATTTTGCCAGGACTGACACTGGCATATGCTTAAGCGTTGTTGTGAAAATTTCACTGTGCTTACCAAGTGCTCAGGGGAGATTGCTTTGACCATCTATGTCATCATGCTAGGGGACTAATATCTTTCAAAAACAGAGTTACCACTATTCTAAAAGCACAAGACAGAAACAACACATCAAAAAAAAGTCGACCAGTCTCCCACAAATATTACACTTATCTATGCAGACACTTAAAAACAACAGGAAAGGAACTGGGCAGTATTCCCTGTACAGAAAGCCACCAGAGCTGGAGCTTCAAAGAGACAACAAGACACTGTCTGATGCCAAGGCGTGCTGCAGTGATCGGCAGCCTGTTCATGGGCTCATCATGCCCAGTTTGTCATAGAGCCCCTCTCAGGTGAGTACAGGAGCTGCTGGCAGCTTGAGTGTTGAGGTGATGTGCAGCTTTGGTTTTTGGTTCTTCCTGAACCAGTGCAAGTGCAAGAAAAGATTGAGGGAAAAAAAGCATCTTGTAAAATTCTGAATGCTGGAATCACATCAATAATGCTTCTTTGTGCGTCTGAAAGTTTAAGTTTTAATTAACTTTTTTTGTTTTTTTAGCTTAGATTTCATTATGTGCCGTCACCTCGCAATGTCCAGAGATTAGTCATAGCTTAGTTCTTTTCAAATTCAGTTCAGCGTGTATTGTTTTTCTGCTCCAAGTTTTCCATTTATGTTTTTTTTATATGTTATTCTTTTATCCAACCCAGCCAAGTACCGGCAAACTTCAGCAAAGTGAGTCTTCTTGAAACACACACAAACAATCCACAACTCAGCGAAAAAGGTCTCGATGGGGTCAGCTATCACCGTCCAAGCTATGAAGCGTGCTCCTAAGGGAGAAAAAGGTGAGACAGACTGGCAGCAAATGACTCGTCACGGTCAGCTCTTAAATAATGCATGAAAATTGTTAGAGCATGAACAGCCAACCACAGGCAGGATATACACTGATGGGGGAGGGAAGGAGGGAAGAAGGAAGAGAACCAGAGCACTTTGTATTAATTAAAAGTGCCTAACCCATACAAGATTCATGCAGTGGAAGAAATATTTCATGTTTCCATCAAACATACATGTCAGAACAGTGTGAGAATGTGTGTGTGTGTGTGTGTGTGTGTGTGTGTAGGCACATGTGTGTATGTATGCACACAGACAAATACAGCTTTTAAGTGGGAAAAAGCCCCAGGACAAGAGTATCCCAATTGCCATACAGCAAGTATTAAATAAATAAATCAGTTCAGTGACACTGATGGACAATTCAGACAATTCAGTGGCATACTGAAGCAATGCCTTTGGGTGAAACTGTGAATCAGTGCCTCTGATTCATTGATTTCTTTATTTAATAATTCCTAGCACTGAGTAATCGGATCACAATCCACAGACTGAAAACAAAAAAAAAAACACAGACAAAGAGAACAGACAAAGGAAGGAAACATTCTGCAGTTTTTCCTTTCAGGTACACATGGCCAAACAGATCCAGTGTCTGTATAGCATAGTCAAATAAGTAAAAGCCCCAAATCCTCAACAGTATAACACAGATACATTTCTATGTACAGTTTGCGGAAGGGCCGTCTGAAGAACATCATACTCATCACATTATGCAATAGCATGCAGGCTATTTATTAGTTTTATATGCTCCCAAGACACTCAAGACCATAAATGCATACAGTGTTTCCATGGCACATAGATTTTTATAATAGATCTGTCAAGACAATGCCACACAATCATGAGCACCAACTCATTATCACTGTACACAGCTAGTTAATAAACCTAGGCAACAACTTCAATCTTCTACCATTTGAATTCTTTATCAGTTGGATACACCCAAAGCATAAAGTGAAAATATATTCTAAAACAAAGGCATCAAACTTGCCCATGTCCCCACCAAACAGACGCACAATACACAGCAATGTAATCATCTCATTGCTCTCATACCTACTCGCAAACACACTGTCCATTTACAAATTGTAAATCTGATCTCAGTCCTCTGTTTCCTCAATGTTAAAAGGGGCATTGGGCTGAATCCACATTGCTGAAGTTGTTTACTTTGGATTTTAATATAAATTTTATATATAAATATGAAACACAACGTAAAAAAGAATTAATGAAGCCTCAAGATTTATTGAACAGTCAGAGGTGCATGTCTAAAATGAAGACCCTAACACATATCCACATATAAATTATATCTGTCAATGATGTAAGGAACAATTAATGCAACCGTTTTGCAAGTACTGAGTGTGCAGACTAAAATCATGACACATACAGCGATTAAATGTCATCAACGGGTGAGCACTTGTCTGGATATCAAGACAACTTGAATACATTGACAACAGCCATGATTACAGTGGCTAACTAAATGATCTCATTGATCTGCAAGTCTGAAATACAAAATCCACCATAGCAGTTCAAAGTTACTGGGCCCTGAGTTTTGAAACAGACCACTATTTTTCTTTTGAAAGCAGAGGATGTAGATTTTACCGTTTAACTAGCTGCATTAATAACAACATGGATGGCTGATGGGTGGCTGTGCCTGCTACCACTGCTGTAATTAATCAGTCTTACGTTCCACAAAAAAATCTTAGGTTCACTTTAAACTACAAGTAATTTATGGACATACATCAGCATTTTTCAGTGGCACTGGTCTGGAGAGCCAGCTAGTCTGCCAACATCAGTCCAAATTCACACAGTCCTTTCTTAACCCGGACAGATGTTCTGTTGTTTACCAACCTACTTACCTCCTTACTGCTAAGTGTGTGTGTGTGTGTGTGTGTGTGTGTGTGTGTGTGTGTGTGTGTGTGCGGGTGCACAGTTTAAACGTGTGTATGTGTGTAGGGGTGTGGAGTGTGTGGTTCAATGGCAATTAAGAACAACACTTTCGCTGCCTCCAGATAATGCCTACTCTCTAATGTTCCTCTCTTATTCACATTTAGGACACCAGGCCCACAGTGAGGTACACTTACACTTTTACAATGTTTTGGACCCATAGGAGAGCAAGTGCCAGAGAAAACATGTGAATATACAAATGGTTTTTCAGGGAGTGCACATTAACATGTGTAATTTGATTACCTTATGGGATCTGTGTGGGTATTTCTAGCCAGAGAGTCCAATTGATTTGAGATTCACATCAGTCACAGAATGAAGGCTATAGATCTCAGCTTAGACTTGAAGCAGAAAGAAAGGACAACTTGCAACAAGACTCCAAATTGAAAAATATTAGACATTCAAATTTGAGGGAGAAAAAAAAAAATGGGACCTGGGACAGCATATGAGATATGAGAGCTTTTCCGGCAATGAAAGAATACAATGTGATTAAGCTTTAAAGTTGGTTTAAGGGTAAAGGTGGATTAAAACTTTATTGAGACCAATGTAAAATATGTGATCTTGTCTTTTAGCACTTTAATGACAGAAATTTGTATAAATTCATAAACTATGTGAAACACTGCGTCTCATCAAATGATTGTGTAAGAATAAATATATTATTGCAGTACAAATTAAGAATTAAAGTGAAAACCTAGACAAATGACTGAAAAAAATGCAATAAAGTACTGTACTGCATCCTACAAACAAACAATTACAACTCTACTGGGCTCTGTGACAGACAGTATATAAACTGCTTAGGACCCTTGGTCTCAACCTGATTAAACACCTATGGAACGAATCCAACGTTTTTTTTCTGGAGATGATCACACTAAATTGTTGATCTGCTGTCCTCCCAAGTCCCTGAAACCAAAAGGGTTGGTGCGTGCTGATGCACAAATTCAGTACATAAGTGCATTTACTCGCATGCAGGCCCACCGTGTGTTTGGTCACAGGCACAACCCTGCATCCACCTCTGCATCTCGTCATCCTGGTTCATTGGAATCGACTGGAGTTTGGGCCTCAATCTTGTAACATTAATGAAGTATTGATCTACCCTGCTCTCATCACCTGCGACTGATGAGGAGGAGCTTAGGAATTAGGAGTGTCACAATCGTCAAATAAATAAATATAAATATCTTTTTGGGATTTTTACATATATAGACTGGGATGCTTTCTTACTAAATATAATCAGTAGTTGTAAAAAGACTTAAAGTTATTTCCTGTTAAACTTATTCATAGGTGTACTTTTAAACACGTTCAAATAGTTTTCTCGTGTCAACCATGTCGGAAATTCTCCAAGTGAACTGTTCTACCATCTTTTTTTCATCCAGTAGTTAAAAAGGGCTTTCTCCACCTCCCACTACGATAAATATGTAATTAGTGGCATGCTGTATCAGCCTAGGAGGGCCCACGCTTGTACTTTCGATACAGGTTTGCATGATTTCGATGTTAATAACCAGCAGGCAGGTGACTGACTGCACATTGACTGGACACAGGGGACTACAACATACTGTTTAATAGCAGTGTTTGAGAGACTGATTTAGTTACTTGAAAGCAGAAGTACTTCAAAAGCTAAAGTTTCATTAAGTTTACTGAATGCATTTCTTGTAAGTCTTCAGCTTTATGAACTAGGCTCAATGCAGCTGCATTCACAGATAAGAATCTAAATTCTGATAATGCTAATAGTTTCCTTATTCTAAGCATTAGCAGGAAGAACTTATTCTTGAAAACAATATTTTTCCCTACTCTATCCCTGCCCGGAGATTTCAGCTTTTTTTCTTCTTCTCTCTGAATCATTCCACTGAGCTGTAATTAACACAGCACAAAGGCGGTATATCCCCTGCCACGACTGCTGAACAAATTACAATTCAATGGTTGCCGATGACTTAAAATTTAAATTATTCATTTAGCTTGTCTTTAGAAATATGCACATAAAAAAATAAAAACACAAGTCAAGAGAAGAATCCTTTTTAAAGTTATTATAACATAAATGATGGTTATGTATAAATAATGATTTTTTTTTTATATGATGCCTTTGCTCTTTTGAACACATATAAAATTCTAAGCATAGGTGGAGGTAAAATGAAGACTATTTATCAGCTCGGCATCAAGCCCAGCTGAATTTCAAATGACTTCTATTCGGCTCAGGGGTAACAGTCGGTTTATCTCAGGTACCAACTCAGCTTTAACTTTAAATGCAGTAGCTTTATACGTTTGTGATTTTTCCATTCAATATTTTATGTCTTCATTCCAGTTCTAAATATCACTCCACAATGAGATGTGACTGAGCAGCAGTATATATCACATTTGTTGTGGGAGTTTTAATAATGCAGTATAAAAGTAAGCAAAGGGAAGGGTGAAAAGCAAAGAGGGGACAACATGGGAAAAACTGCAGGAGACAAAGGCTACATCCACACTAATGTGTTTTAGTTTGAATCCGAAACACTTTTGTTATGTTTGCGCCTCTTTTTCTCGTTTTCAAGCTTCAACAGAACAATTTTTATACCCATGGTCCTCGTCAGTCTGATGTTGCCTTCCCTGATTCATTTTACTCGCATCATCATGGCCAGCATGCATGCTTAGCCATGTGATAATTGCGTGAATTGTCACGTGATGTGTGAATGGCCCTGTGATCTGTGTATCAGGGCTCTAGTGTGGATGTAGCCCAGGAAAGCAGAAAAGTTGTCATGGTGACACCTGCCTGCGGTCATTTGGTCACGACAGCCATTTGTTACTTGGTGTGACACTTCACACTGACACTTAATGAAATGTCCGGATCAATAAGTGATCCCATTCTTGCTTTGTGAAATGAAGGAAATCAGTCACTTCCGTCAGTTGCTTGCAGTGTTGCTTCCTTTGCTCCCTTTCTCAGTTAGCCTGGCTCTGTCAAAAGGTAACACCAAACTGCCTAACAGCAACCCTTAAGCTCACAAACAAGCTATCCTGTTATCTTGTTTGTTCAGTGCAGAATTCACACATATGTAGGATAAAAGAAACAAATTATAACTTCAAGAAAGTTATATGCTAGAACGTTTTCTTGGCAGCAATAACAAGGACCTCAGAACCATTAAGTACAATGGACAGATGTGGAAGCTGTCACCAAGGAGGTAGAGTAGGTCAGTAGTTCGATCCTCACCTACTCCTATCCACAGGGATAGCTCCCTGCTATCAGTGCATGAGTGTGTGCAAGCTTATGGAAATCAACAGCAAAAATGCATTAAGCAAAAGAACTATATAAAAAAAATAGCCATTTACAATTTAGAACAATTTACTTATTTTTTTACTACTGGTGATCTTAAACTCTAAGACAGCCATCAAAGTCATTGGTTTAGAAAGTGCTAATCACACCAGAATGGGCAATCTGTATTGTCAAACCTTGTCACATGTATTAATAGGCTGACTATGATTACTGACTACATATCAGTACTACTACAAAGAGGTAATACAGTCACAAGGTGGAGAAACTAAAGGCATAATTCAGACAGAGCATATATCTTTCTATGTCCTTCTCCTCTCTGCTGCTCAGTAAATGGCCAGTGAGATGATGGTGCCTGTGGTACCCTCTTCTCAGAAGACAGATATGCCCTAATGCACCAGCAGCTCCAAGTGCTGTTGAAGATGTCAGCCTATGCACATACGTACATACAAAGTGGGGTATAAAAGCCTTCTGGGGGAAAGGTCCGTCGCCCCCAGCATAAACATGCATACAGACGAGCTGTAAGCCAGGGGCGCTGGGGTAAAGAGATCTGCACCAGGTGGCCCATTTGACTCACATACAGGTTTTACCTTGTTGAGAAGGAATGCATACACATCCAAGGAGAATGGTAACTTCCAACAGCTAAATTGCAGTGTTAAATAAAATGCCAAAGTTAAATACTGCGAACAAACAGAAATTCCATTGTAAAATCTTGATATCAGTGGTAAAACACAAGGCAGAGAACCAGAGCTTCATCAAAGCTATACTGTGTACTCTATTCTTTTGATTTTTGACTTTAGTATACATGTGTACTACAATCAGAGTCTCAGTTATGTTTCCATATGATAAGAACAATACAGTAAAATGTGTTAACTCCTATATTGGTAGTACAGTTTTCGTTGTTTCTTTTTTGAACTGAAGCAACTGTCAGAGCTTCAGAAACATAAATTTAACCACTCAAGCACTGTCTTATATGACTGAATGAAAAAAAAGCATAAAAATACAGATCTAAATGAGATCTTATTATTAGTCAGATTACTCCTGGATATATTGTTGTTGCTATGTTTTGCTTACACTCTGCTGACCATCTGACAAAAACCATGATCATGAGGCATATCACAATCACTGTGAAGGACAGCCATTTTACTGTGCAGGAACTCTTTCACTTGCTAAATTGATTCGATTAGATACCAATTAGATACCGTGCAAGTCTGTTCAGGGATTCAGGTCGTCACAGTTGTATAATAATAATAGGACTCGGCAGAAAGAAATATTAAATTAAACACTGTTTATACAGGGATTCTTTGCTCTACATAGACGCCTTACTGGGTGAGTTTCAAGACGTAATGACTTTTTGTACAGTGGCAAATTAAATTAAAATTAGTCTCTTGTCCATCACATCCTTTCAGACACAATCATGATATCATAACAAACCACTGGTACAGACTATGAGCAATTATTTGCTCAACCTGACAATTTTGTTCCACATCGTCCATGCCCCACATTTCAACGTTTCCTGATGATCATCTGCTCCTCATTGTTAACGCTACAACAAACATCTGCTTCCTTACATGATCAAGCTGTGCTAAGTGGAAAGTCTTCTCATCACTAATCTTTTTCTGGACCTCTGCTACTATAAAATCCATTAATCTAAATTTTAAAAGTGATATTCAAGAGTTGAGACAATTGGCTCCTGCTGTTATGAACAGCATCAAGAAATAATGCTGTGTTCTGATTGTGGATCACTGCCACATACAAGATACACTGCTGCACTCACAAATGAGCGATAAGGTGCAATCAGTGCCCACATTAGCTGCTCCCTCATTCTGAGCAATAGCTTTGAGAAAGAAATGGAGTTTTCTCTAATAAGGGTTAAAAGAGTTATCTGCTAAAAATAAAAAATCTAATCTATACATGGTCTAAGATGTCAAACTGAACTCACTCGTCTCTAACAGCCATTTGTGCCACGGGAGCTTCATTCATGCCTTTCATTATTTATACATTTTTCATACTTATTTCATCATTCACACGCTTCATTCATACCCAACTGTGCTACACCTATATACACTTGTGGGCTTAATAATTTACAGGGAAGACGGTTGCTCCTGCTATCATTTTACTCTGCAATTAAAAAAAAAAAACTGAATTAAACTAAATTAATATGTACATGTATGTTTCCAGTAGAAAACATTCTACTTCAAGATGGTCAGGCATGTTGGACAATTGTATGCACTGATAAAACCTATACAAAATTATCATATATAGTAATATTGAAAGTAGATTAAGTAGGTTAAATGTATTCAAATTTGTTGCAAAGATATTTTCCCCTTTGAAGTTGATGGTTGTACCATTGAGAAGCCCATGTATCCAGTCTGCCCACACTAACCTAATTACATTTGAAAACTTTTTCATGACTTCAAACCAATTTTTCACAGCACAGAGTTACACAGATCAGAGATTTCCAAATAACATTTTGCCGAAGATGCAACACTAAAATTTAATTATGAATTCCAAATTGTGTTAACTAAAAACAAAAATGGAAACAACAGCCTTCAGTTGTTTTTATCAGACACAATATTCTACAGTGACTGGGCAGCAGCAAATCAACTTTATAATGTGATACAATCTAATACAAAAGCTCTGCAATAACTCTTAACGTGAAGATGATAGTTTCTTTCTTTTTTACCGCTACAGTGATGGTAATTGAAGTGGTGGAAACATTGTTTGTGGCATCATTGCATTGGGTGTCATTTGTAAGGTGTAAGGTGTAGGGTCTGTCCATCAAAAAGGTCTCTGTGAGAGACAGTCATTTACAGCCACTTGTCCCTGAATGCCATGATGGCACTTACTGATGATGTTGATGCTGCATGAACATGGGACCGTAACTGACATGCCACACATACGATGGTTGGATAAATAACAATGAACCATTCAAAGGTCTGACTTAGATCCTAAAGAGCTGATGAGTTACATAACTGCCCTCAACTTTCATGACACGACTTAATGAATGGTTAGCTAGAAAGGGGCAGCTACACTGAGATAAAATGCATCTAATCTCTGGGTTTAACGGAGATGTGGTGATTAGCCTCGATAAGTGCATTTCTATGAGCAATTGGGTGTAATTAAAAACCCAGTCAGCACACATCTCTATTCTTCTGGTGATCTGATGTGACTCATGTCACTTAATGTGGCCATCTTAAAGAGCCCCCAGAGACGTGACCATGAATGGTTGAGTTTGTTAAAGTTAATCTTCATTTAGACATACGCATATCTATTATACTGGGAAAAGAGATGCATCATGCACCACTTACCAACTAAACAGAAGAAACAAAAACACTCAACTGAAGATTTCTAAAGTATATACAACAGAACCTTCACAACACTACCACAGTCAAATGTAAACTGTACTGCACAAGCTTGTAGTATTATTCAAGAAGATGGATTTCAGTAAGAAACATATACCAGCTCACTATCCTTCAAGCTGAGTTTGAGTTGTGCATTAAGTCCAAAAGGTAATTTGGATCTCACCAACAAATCCATAAGTCATTTCAACTAATCAAGCACTAATGCATCATGTTTGTGCAATTGTTCCAGTCAATTACAACTTATCAGAACCAAGCAGGGAGTGGGAATGCTCCCCATTAGGCTGCTTGGCGTTTACGAGCTTCTGATGTTTACTGAAATTGACTAATCGACTGCACTATGGTAAAAAACAATAAGACTAAAAGCCCCAGAGGCCTTGTATAATTTTGTGTTTGTGGTACAGCCCAAATGCTAAGATGCTGGGCTCATCTTTATAGTGTCGGAGAGAAACAGAGAGAGATGGGAAAAAACAGCTCCTTTATCATTGAAAGCACAGCAACAGATACACTTTAATTGGAATTGCAGGCCAGCCAATTCTTTGTAAAAATTCAAACCAGCCACTGAAGCCTCTGAATGTAATCTGTCAAGGACAGATTCCTAGAAAGAAAACACAATCTCAAAACAATGAATGTGTCATGTGAGGTCCAGCCATCTGATTAACCAGTCAATCAGCTGGAACTTCAGCATGTAGACATTTACTGATGGCTGTTGAATAACCACCTATTCGTGACAGTATTTTACCTGCCACCCTTACCCTAAACACACACACACACACACACATACATACATAAGTGTGTACGTATGCATGTATTTGGTATTATAACTCCCTCTGTCTAGCATTCTAAAGCATCCCTCCCTCTCTTTGTTTCTGAATCATTCACTCTCTTCTCCCTTTCCATCACCTTTCTAACATCCTCAGGCAGCACAGCTTGTAGTCATTGGGCATGCACATGGGCAATGAGCAGCAACATTCAATCATTCCAGTGCAACTCCCCAGGCTCATTTGTTTCAGTCCAAAATGTAGGCTGTTTACAATTATATATATGGTTATTTGCATTGCACAGCAATGAAAGTCCGGCGAAGAGAATCACCACCCAACATTGTCTGCTGTGTACACTCAGCAACAACTATGAACAACAGAAATGAAAGCGAGACCTACTGAGACAGAATGAATCTTCAGAGACACTAACACTGATGTCAGCTCATCTGCACCCTAAAACAATAAATGGAAGCAGAGGCATCATGGATGATTTTACATTCATTTCACGCTTGGTGCCACAATGATCCAAGAGGCATCTGTGCCCCCAAAATGGCAGCTTAAGCTCAGCGCTTATTCGCTCAGAGCTTTGCATGCTTTGCATGGATTTTATTTGTGAGCGCTTCGGGGTGTCAGAGTGTGCAACTCAAGACTTTTTTCGCCTGGTAGACAAGAAGTAGCTTGGGGAGAAACAATGTCCAGTTCTAATAACTACCAATAACATTGCCATTTCGGTTTCGGGCAAGATGCTTTGTTTTCTGTTGTTGTGTTGACCAGTAGTATGTTCTAATTCTGTCCCTAAGGCAGCTGAAGAAATATTGCCTCCATGAAACAACATCCCTGTCATAACCTGTAGCCTGCATCAGATGCTGTTCAGAAGGGTTGTGGTACATGCTATGTCAAATTAAATTTGCAATATACAATAACTGATCTAAAATAATACCTGAAAATAAATGATCTAATTTGAATACAGCAATCTAATTACCATAAAGACATATACCAGTATTTAACAACTTGGTTGGAAGAAGACCCTGTTTAGTATTTTCTAAATCAATTTGCCAAACAAGGCAGGATCCACTACAGAACAGAATTTGATTCTCACATTTTCTTTTCCAATTTTCACATTTGGAATAAAAGATGTGAAATGAAGCATGAAATCAAGTGGAAACGTTTGAAGGGAGAAATTAGGCAACATGGAAAAGAAAATAAGAGGGCTAAGAACAAAGAACAGTAGAAAAAGGAAACATCTTCCTTTAGCCTTTTCTAGAGGGTGTTTGTGCAATGTCTGGATTGAAAGAGCAGCTGGTACAGTGACATAAACTGGCCAACAGCATGTCCATGTTACTTAACTTTCACTGTAATGTAGCACTCTTGGAGAAAAACTTTCAAGCTGCTGGACGCAAAACAAACACTTGAGAGATTTTATGGCAATCAGCTAGTAGTAGTTAACCAGTAAACAGAAAAGATAAATTAATATCTTTGTTCTCAACAGTGCTTTGTGTTTCTTAAATAAAAAAAAATGCTAACCTATTTCCCTGTGCACTGCAATACAATTGATAGCATGTCACAAGCTATGTGCCAGTTGTCCTTTTGTGCTGAGTAAAAACAAGGACTAGTGTTTATTACGACTTTAAATATCCCATCAAACACTGGCAATGGAGAGAGGAGCTGTCGGTTTACTGTGATGTGAGATACAAGGCAGGGGAGAGGCAAGACACAGCAGTGTTCCATCTACATGAATGCAGTCTGGTAGCTGTTGCCTTGGGCATGCTATTGAGTGTCGAGGAGGACGCATTATGCAGTGACTGCATAGTTATTCTTTTCTTCCAAAAACAGTTCAACAGTTGAATAAGGAATCTTGTCAGCTGGCTGTGGAAAAACAAACTATGCCAAAAGAAAGAAGAAAAAAAAAGGCCAAGAAAGGTCTGTGCCGGTCTGGAAAGTAGCACACCAATTTAGTCTTTGACATTTAAGAAAATCAAGAGAATAAGTGGACACTGATATTTAAGCAAGCAATCAATGACCTTCTGACTGTCCCAGAAAAAACAGCTGATTTAACTAGTGAAAAACAGTCATGAATGAATGACTTAATTATGAATGAAAGGAAGACACTCTATATGAACTAGATCCCTGCGGTGATGCACTACGAATGAACCAAGGGCTGAGGCCCAGGTAATGGGCCCTGGGTTTTTGGCTCCTACTGGGGCTGTGAGAAATGGGAAAGCAAGCAAAGAAATCACGACAGAGCTATCCTTGCAGGCAAATGGAAACCACATCCTTTTTCCTTTTTTCTTGTGCATTAACAGCAGCAAGGCCTCCCACGTTCCTACCCCTTGACTGACCCAGCAGCAGCAGCACCACCAGCTGTCCCAGTCATATACATCTCAAAAACTAGGTTTATCCAGAGCCACTGCTTTTAACACCTGATTCGAAAATATCCTTAGCTTTCAAAAGGGTTTTGCATAACTTTCTCCATGGTTCCATAAAGAGTGCTTCCTCCCTGCCACCACTCTCCATCATATCTGAATGTCACGGGCAATTCTCATCTCTTGGCAAGCGAGAAAGAGGGATGGAAGAGGTGGCCCAGATAAAAGCCCTGTAGAACTGCAGATACCAAAACAGCCCTAGAAAGGCTTCCCCCTGCAGGTAATGATCTGGGATAACTTCAACCTTCATGTGTGCTGACCTTCCACAGAAGAGGAAGGGAAAGTCAACAAACCCAGAAATTACCTGGCTGCAATGGGTGCAGTTTCATGAAGAAGTTATTGCCTCAGTATTGACAAAGACATAGGGGTCTACTCCACAAGATGCAAAGTGCTTTCATTATACGAGCCTGTGTCATATCTCCAGACATGACTGACTCTGTGATCAATTAGCTTAATAGCTGCCTTGCTGAGGTGCTCCAGGTGAGAACTTGCTGCCGATGTCACAAATTAATCACCTAAGTTAGGCTAATTAATTAAGCCTCTGGTGGAGGCTGATAACGACTTTCCCAAGAGCATCTAAATTGGTGGTCCGCATCTGTGACATTTGGCTTTGTAGATAACGACTACAGCTAAAAGTAGCATATATGGGTCTGCTGCTGGCACTTACCCTTAAAAAAGAAGCACAGAGGTCTCTATGTATTACATAGCTACTCAGTTAGCTGATTATCATCAGTATATACTCTTCCTTTAATTTGCTTTTGTTTCACCCTGTTAGAGATGTGCGAATTAACAGTTTTGATTAGTTAGACAATATATAGGTTTAATGAGCAATAAATGTACGAAAAATTAGTCTAATGCATAGTACAATACAGAATACACTGATAATATACACTCAGATGTGATGGTATAAGGACCACCTGTAAATGATTATATTATAAAATGTGTGCGTATAGTACGCATCTCCAGCCTTTAAACAAAACATTTTGAAATACTACTGAATAAAGTCTGATGTTGCATTCTTCAATCAAAGCTCCGTTAGTTAATCCAGGGTGGAATTATTTTGGGTGGGGGAAAGTAAACAATTAATCTTAATACGACTCATCTTTAACAAAACTGTTTTCTCCTGGATTAATAGAGCAAGATAAACTGCAGTGAGGGTGAGATTCAGTCATGCCCTGAGTCTTACTGTATTTATGGCACCCAACAGAGGCCTTCATCTCTCAAGATGGAACCATCTCCCTGGTTAGAAGGAATGGTTTACCCCACAGTAGGGAATCCATTAGGGATGCTCTCATGAGGGACAAGCACCACCTTGTGTTGGACAATTGTATTACATACACACATGAAAATCAATCTTTACTTTGGCTAAAACAAACAGATTGTTAAATAATTACCTGCTTTAGCCATAGCATATGTCACTACACATACCACACCTCCACACTCCACATGTGCATCTTTTAATGACTGTTGAAGGTGTCACTTTTAGCCCATCTCATTCCCCTTCTTTTGTCCAGGTGGAAGCCAGGGGGCATTTTTCCAGATTACATGCAAAACCTGCTTACCTCTGATTCGTTCAAGTAACAGCCTCATTAGTCTGCCCCCTGCCCATACCTGGCCCTCCTCTCACCCTTAGGCACCTGCCGTTTGCCACAGGTGGGCATGTAATTGCTCTGTGGCGTGGTCATGTTCTGAGCGGTTAGGAGAGAGCAGCCTCGCTAATGAGGCTGCTCAGTGTGTCGCATCTCCACTGCTGAGAAATGTATGTGTATGTGGAGCAGGCAGGTGTGTTGCAGCACATACATCTGGTATGCTGTTGTAATACAACACAGCTGCTTGCTGCTGCGTCAGAGGCAGAAAAAATAAGGCAAGAAGAAGAGATCCAAACTTTGAATGTGTGGGAGTCAAACAGAGAGGCAAAAGTGTGATTTAGTCGTGTTTTTGTTAGACCTGGGGATGTAACTGCACTGATTTTTCAAAAATATGCAAACAGTCAGTAATTGCAGATCACGTGCAGTGGTAGCTCTCATTTCTCACTACTTCACAAATAAACTGGTGAAATATTTATCTAAGAAAGCTATTATTTAACAACATGTGGCCTGGCAGCAGACTACTGTCAGTCAGTCACTATTCCTGTGAGGTGGGTGTGTGGAATATGGAGAGCATGTGTATGCACAATCACTCTAGTTCTCATCAGTCATCTAGTTAATAATGTGGAGCAACTACATAAGTGTGTGGTCTGACAGACAGTTTGAATACTCACTAGTGGTGCACTGTTTGTAAGTGGCCTCCCCTTGAGTGCTGCTGCGGGCCTGCTCCTCTCCTGCAGTTTGCTGCTTTCTGGTTGCAACAGCACTCACAGTTGCTGTCAGTTGAGCTGGCATCTGGAGGTCTGCAGTGACCAAGGTGGATCAGTTACTGACAACAGGTATTGCTTTGTGCGTGCAAGTGCAAACTGTTTGTGTATAAATGGGAAAACACTTTTGCAATATACTGCTGGCAGAACGGAGTGTTTGTGAATGTGTGTATAATGTGTGTAACCCCAAGAATTAAGACACAGATAATTGATAAGAATGTGATCTGACAGAACAAGATAATCAAAGGGGGAGTCAATTACAGCCACATGTCAACCAGCATAAATATTATGACAATATCATCTGTATTAGTTATGTGTTTTGCTTGAATGTGATGGGAATGAAAACCAGAGGTAGAGTGTAGAGACATGCAAGTCCCTGAAAATGAGACATTTCAACTCTGACATCCAGTGATATTTAAGTTTTTAGCTAAATTCATCACAGCTCCTTTCATCTTGTCACGAGAGAGAAACAACCCCCCCCCTGGCCCAGATGCAATGTGGATTTTGAAGACAGCTGCAACTGGACATCATTTTGTGCTGGGCTAATTGATAGCTTTATAGCAGGGCCTTGACTGGAAGATGAAATATTTACACTGCTGCATTCTTCCTCTCAGGCAGTTGACTTCTGCTCTTGCAATATTCATTTGGCATCCTGTGCTTTTAGTTGCTAAAAGAGGAAATCAAAGCAACAGAGTGACTTCTGAAAATTGCTTCCTCTTTGATAAGTTTCCCGCATGACATGGAAGAGTCAGCCCTCCGTGGCTTAAGTCAGAAGTCAATAGGCCCTCAGGGGTTGGGCTGTGCACACTGTAGATAATGTTTTGAAAAAGAAATCGGGGCTTCTTGTGCAGTTTCCTCAATGCTCTTGTGAGCTTTTAAATATTTTTTAAAATTTAACCAAAGAACCAATTGTGACAGACCAGAAGTAATAAATAATATGCAACAGTGTCTCATCTCGTTGAAAGGTTAAATGGATATTCTTTTATGGAAAGCACTAGGCACTCAGATATGTCTCTGATGTAGTACAATGGCTCGGTTTTCTCATGCCTGGAAATTCAAAAATTATGAAGTGCGTCTGCACAGTTAATCGATATGAGAGGACATAGCCTTTAGATTTCTTTCTGATTGTGTATTGCTGGTCTCTGCTTGATGCACGGTCTGCTCTGGCAGGCAGGTGAGTGTTATACTTTGTGAACAAAAAGTGTAGGTATGCTTGCACATACACAAACATGCTGTGTCTGGGCAAGTGCACAGCTGGACCTAACTTAATGTATGGAAGTGTGGTTATTAGCCTATTCCCATGTGGGCAACAGGAATATGCATATGATTACATGCCTTTGTGCTCAATATTTGATCACTTCCACAAATCAGTAGTTAAAAGCTTAAGAGTATCATTTAATTACATCACATATGTGTTTCTATGTGCACAAACCTAATTTAGATTTACACTAAATCCACTCAGCACTGCTTAGGGCTGTTTGGTGAGTGTACAGATGCATAGCGCCGGGCAGACAGCTTGCACAGAAGGTAATGTCTGGAACAGTGAAGCCTCAGGCATCATTCCTTTCTGCGCCTATACACTATTTTTTTTCCCCTCAAAGCATGCTTCTATTTTCTGAAATAATCAAAGACTTTGTACACAAAACAGAAAGGGTTAGGGGAGGCCAACAGCTACATAGAGAACATGAGGTAGTATTCTTTCAAAATGTTTATAAATCTGAATAAACTAATAATTCTCAGTTCAGTGTTATTAGCCTGATCTACTAATAATATAACGAAAACAACCATTTCTAGACAAACAGAGGGACAGTGAAGTCAAAATAATTACAGTTGTTGATCTCACAAAGATGTACTTTTGATAAGAAGCCAAATATTAATTGAGAATATGTTTGAGCGTGAACATGCACCGTGTAGACATGGGAGTGTTTCATTTCAGTGACTGAAAAACATTCTTTCCATTATTTTTTTAATTATTATACTTGAACTATTACACTTTAAGTGATAATCTTACCTCTCTTCCTTCGTGCCTCCTTGATCTCTTCACACATACGGTCAAACTCGGGGTCCAGTTCAGCAGCAAATATAGCATGGGCTGTGTCCTTTAAACTACAAGCTCGATGCCTGATCACCTTGTCTGAAAAAGGAGACAAAGAAAGATAACACTACTGTTGAAAGACACAAAACTGTGGTTGCATGTTGGTTCAAGGGCATGTCTTTGCAACAAAGGATATCAACCAGTACTTTTGCAAGTGTTTCTACTAGCTTTATAACTTTTTTTTTCCTCTTAGATATCAGTTTCTTTTTCTCCCACCATCACGAGTTGTGCAGGAATGTAGACTGCAATTTAATGTTGCATGTTCTCCACACTCTATCATGCATATGAAGCAAAGAGTCGATAGCAAGTCCAGCACTTTTCCTTGTATGCGTGAGAAAAGGGATTGGAGCTTTTTCACACAGTTTGAATAAAAGGATAGAGCTGGCTTTGGTGAGAAATGTTAGCGGCAGAACTCAGACATGCTTGGTATCAACACTTCACCCATTTAAGACAAAGGTAGTGGACTACATGTACCCATGTTTGTTTATGCAATATAAAATATATTTTTTTAAATGCATATTCATTCACCTCTTATGTATTATAACTTGTATGGCTCTATTCCCTTAGGTGTACCACAGCATCATTAAATCCTCCTTTTCCCTGTTCATGCACCCATGGAGGGAAAATAAAGACTGAGCTGAAGAGGCAGGCTAAAAGCACAGCCACTGTAAACAGGCAGTCTCTCATTATGGCAGGCAGAGGAAGAACAGTTCAGGCAGAGAGTGGTAGAGGGTCACAATCTGCCAGCTTCCTTTGTCTAATTGGAGGATGGCTGGCCTAATTGCGATGGAGGCAATTTGTGTGAGTGTGTGGATTCATGCACTTTTCTACTGACAGAGTATGAGTGAGTGTAAATGTGTGTTATAAGGGCAAAAATGGCTGTCAGTGGAAAAGGTGTCATAGGCCATTTGGAATGACGAGAGCTCATCAGCCCCCTTGTGGGCCCTGCCTAACCTCCCAATCTAGAACAGACAAGAACACACTGACATACAATGCAATTGCTTACGCGTTCCTTCATTGTCAGAGGGTTGTTATTGCCATTTCCCTCAAGCAACAAAGAAGCATTTGTGACACTGAGCCACTCTGTGGAGCATAGAGATATCAGCCTTTTTAGCATAACAAAGTAATTATTTATGAAGGTGAGGACGTAAAAGACAAGGAAGCCAACATGACTGTACATGGAGGATGGTAACATAGTATAAAGGGCAGGGAAAACCAGACCACTGAGGGATAATGAGGTTTTTTTCCCAGCACTTTGTGAGCTAGTATAGAACTTCCCCAGCAGCATAATTGTGCAAGGTTTGGGCCATATTCCCTGGGCCAAACACTGGGTGAACAGGCAAGCGGCTTCGTTAGTCTTCTTTATTAAACTGCCTAATTGCATTTTTCCCCTTTAGTGTATCATTTGTAGTCCCTGCATTCCAACAAATGACCCAGACCCTTGCCTGCATAGACAGAGATATGATTTATTCGTTTGGGCTGGCAGAGAATTGCTTCCCATTATTTTCAGGCAGCTACAACATTGCAAAGGAACCGGAGCAGCTAAACACACAACCCAAGAATTAAAATGGTCATATCAACTGAATGGTTTGAAGGCCTACTGTATGCAGCTTTCAGTTAAGGTTACAGTATGGCTGCTGATAATTAGATTCAGGTAGAACGAACATTTTACTTCAACGCAAGAAGCTCTACTCAACTTTCCTTTGTTTTTTCCATCTTACTTTACACACAAACATGTATCTCTCCTCACATGGGCTTTTACCCATCACGCAAGCAAGCAGCCTATTTAAACAATGATGGTAAATCTAATTTATCTATAAGCTATTGCAAGCTACTGTTCTGTTCTGTACTGTTTTTCAGCTCTCATTATGAAGCCCATATCTGGCTTTGGACAAGGAGGTAAGACAAGAAGAGAGAATGAGGTAAGAACCAGTTCAAACTGCAAGACAAGACACAATAAAATTTTCATGCATACTGCAGCTTTCTCAGCTATGGAGCAAGAATTACAGTGCAGAAATGCTATTTAAAGTGGGGACTGTATCCACTTTATTTCATTTGAAGCTGAAGAAAAACATCTCTTGAATTTCTCAACTTGATTTTCCCTCGGGATAAATAAAGTACCTATCTATCTATCTATCCATCCATCCATCCATCTATATATGTATCTATCATCTTGGGGTTCCGTAATGTCACTGCCTGGAGGCCCTCTTCACAAGTCATGTTGTGTTAAATATGATTACTTCTTACTAAGACAATGACAGCCAAATGGATGGAACACAACGATAACTACAGAAACACATGATCATACTTATTTGGATGGTTCACCACTGATTCATTATCAAGGAATTGTCATCACAAAACTCAAGAGTTTCATTGGGGATATCAAAGATATTGGGGATATAGGGATAAAGGGACATCTTTAGATATAGTTACATCACAACTTTTGCTCCCAGCTTGTCGAGTACCCTGATAATGAATAAAGCCTGTAGAAACCACACGTTTCATTAGTTAAACTTGGTAAACTAAACGAAACATTTAAATGAACAAATCAATTGAGAATAGATTTTGATGAAATAATATATAAAACATCTATAGTAAATTTAAATAAATAAAAAACTTTGCAAACAGACTATCCGCCTTAATAAAACAAAACAAGTTAGCTTGCCTTGTGACTTAAAATAATGGTGTGGTCGCTGGGATAGTACCTTTTCAGTTGTGTTTCTCATCCTGGTCGGGACCAGATGGTGGCATATTGTGCGGATCATTTTAATATCCAAACCATAACTGAAGCCATAACGCAAGCTCACTTTCAGCACTTTAGCATAAAATATAAAACAAACCAGCTGTCTAAATCAAACCAGGTGTGGATTAAGAGGGTCAGGCAGTTAATGCAAGCAGAGCGACCGAAGATGACAAATTTCTGTGAGTTAATGTTTTGCTTTTTTAGCGGCTGTTTGATAAACTGATCAGCTTCCCTTTCATTGCACTTATGGGTAATAAGCATTGTTGCTGTTGACCCCAGTGAAATATATCTTTAAGTCTGTTTCATTATCTTCACTGTATGTGTGAACATAACACTCCCTGCCTATGAAGGGCAGAGACACAGAGGGTATGGACAGAAAGCATGCTGAATTTTCAAGCACATAAAGCATGTGTATTTATTTATTTAATTTATTTATGTGTGCAGTACCCTAATGTGCGTGCATGTATGTGCTCAAGGGCACTTTTTTTTTTTTTTTTTTTTTTTAAATTCCTCACCTCCAGGATCCTTGTCAGGATTGTACTCTAAAGCGTTGCTGCAGATGAGGTCAATGTCCACCAGGAAGTCTTTTGCAGTCAGGTACTGGTGGGTGTCAATCTTGGTCATGACAGTGGAGAGGTCCATCGGCTGCCGGATAACCTCCAGATAATCCGACACCTGACACAAAATTAAAAAAAGGTCTTTTTTACAAGGACCTAAAACCAGCTTTGTCAAACTATTAGTGAGATACTGGGTCCCAACATGAGTTAATTCCTCCATACCTCCTCAATGTCAACTGGCTTGCTGAAGATGTTAAAACGTTTGTCAGTGGCCAGGCGCTTGGTCACGTCCCTGAGAAAGAGCCTGAGCTCCCGTAGAGTGTTCTCCTCCTGTTCAGCCAGGCGGCGCTGTTCCTCTGCTGACAGGACTCTGGGGCCTGGGGCCTCTGCCACCGGAAGTATCTCTTTGCACCTCTCTGTTGATAATAAATTGGAAGCGAAGAGAGATGAGTTTTCGAACTTACGCCGATAGACAATGCCAAAATATTTAAACACCAAGAGAGATCCAGAGATAAAATAAATCATCTCAGTGCCTTTAGCCATAGCAACACAACAGCAGCTGCAAGCAAAATCACTATACCAGCACTACAAATATAAAATATAAACACACTGCTAGCACAACCAGACAGTCTCATCTCAGACCTGATCCTTTACCATACCATTTCCTTTGAACACCATTCAAGACAAAAACCAAAAAATATTTAGCCTGGAAAAAGAATTCTTGCAGCCAAAGAAAAGAACGCAGCTAAGCTCCTTCCCAAACACAGGTTTTAAAATACACAAGGGCGCAGCCTCTGGCCAATGACAGAGTGATGAATCAAGCCAAGCAGATATCCTCTCCTCTTCTCTCAAGGCACCAGTCCTTACCCAAGGTATCTGCCTAGTTCATTAGGAAGGTTCCACAGAAACGTGGGCCTCTTCACTCACTAGCAGAAATCCAAAAACTCTGATTCTAATTATGGATAATAGTGACCAGGCCCTCTCACAGTAATTCCTCTCCCTGATTTTCAGTCTACCTCTCTGCTGGAGGCCAGACTGCTGTCTCGGTAAGGCAGGGACCCCTGAAGAGCACCAGGCGAGTAAAGTGAGGGACCCCTACCTTGCATCAATAAGGAAACTGAATGAACGATGGGCACCATTTCCATTTAAAAGCTCGGGCAAATAGTTCTCTCAGATTGAACTGAAACAGAGGGCTAAAAGAGCACTGAGGAACCTGGCAATGGCAGTTGGAGGGCTTGATGGGGGTGCAATTGTTGACTGAATTTGAAGTTGGTGAGGAATAGAGATGTCCAGGAAAAAACAGACTTCACACTGGGCCAATCTTACACTTGTTTG
This sequence comes from Scatophagus argus, assembly GCF_020382885.2. NCBI lineage: Eukaryota > Metazoa > Chordata > Actinopteri > Scatophagidae > Scatophagus > Scatophagus argus. The sequence goes on from NC_058511.1 coordinate 14,399,601, forward strand.
TGCTGTGCTTTCAATATCTCACATCTCAAGTTTTTACATTCAGTCTTAAGTGAAATTAAACAGCTTCTGATCATGCCAATCATTTGATGCCACTGTGCAAGTGTGAATCAGGAACACACACAGGAGGTTCTCTCAAATGTACGAATCAAAAAACATCTGCTCTCCTACTTTTCACCAGATCCAAAAAGCACCATGGGAAAGGTTGAGAAGAGAGGCAGGAAGCAAAGAAGCACTTGTAGACAACACTGGATTCTATGACTGACAACAGAGATGAGTCATAGCCGTCTCATCTTCAATGCATATCCCTAAATGATTACATTAGGTACCTGTATTCCTGAGGCGTGGCGGAGGTCTGGCCGCTTGGACTAGCAGCAAATCAGAGAAGAAGCTCCTCCTGTCCTCTTCTCCTGGAGGGCACAGCATCACTACCTCCCCATAGGTCCTCTGGAACATATTTCTCACCTGTATTGAAGACAATCAGGAGGTTCATTAGAATTCAGTGACCCCCACCATATATTGCTATGCCTTACAATTAAACTGCTTATGGAATAAAAACAGATAGTAGGAGCAAATAACAAAAAGTACAAAGACACTGGCACCGAGCTAGATATATACTATAAACTGTAAAAGCAGATACTTAAAAAATTAACTCACTAAGTTGAAACTATGGTGGCTGTAAAGGAGGTTTAACAGGTTCTGCCCTTCAAGTTTGTTTATAACTGGGTACACTAAATCTACTTCTTGAGTAGCTCCCTGTAAAATTAATCATATTTTGGGAATACCACATTTTTTATACACCCACTGTACCAAACTGATTACTCCAATTTGTGTTTGTCACAAAGTGCGCAGCTGAAGTGCCTGTTTTCATCAGTCACTACATTAAGCTAAAGCCTGACTGAGCACAGCAGAAGCAAACCATACCACAGAGAAGTTCCAGATAATGAACAGATGAATTTTTTGTGTCCACATTAGTCAATACAGTGGTTAAAAGGAAATGGGTCTTCAGTCATTTCTGTTCAGCCATATCTATTAGCAACCACATGACACTTGAAAATCATCCAAACTTTGTCCATGAGACATCATCTTAAAGATAAAAAACAAAAATAACAAATAGCAAAACAAAATAAGGCTGTCCAGAAAAAAGTAGTATCAGGCTGAACTTGGCTGCAACACAACATAATCTGTAAAGGAGCTTTATGTGTTAATCACATACATGCAAGCTGTGTTCATTTCTCGCAATCATTGTGACAAATAGCAACTGTTGAGTTGAGACATCCTGGACTGGACTGCACTGTCTCACTTGTATCTTAAACAACACATCCCATCAACACAGTCCCTTACCTTCACTGTGTTAACACAGGGGTGTTTTTGGTCTAAATCCTTGCTAAAGTCACAAAGTCACACCCACACTTACAACATCAAGACAAGACAGTTAGTCAATGTTTCTGCTAGATTTATGACATTATAGTCTAATCATGCCCTGAATCATAAATTGTGATTACTAAAGACCTCGATCCTTGACATTTACATTGTTCATTGTAACCAGTTTTGACCGGTTCAATCCCTGATTCACACTAAATGGCAACTGCACCACATTTGTCGAGTGTGTTTCATGTACCAATAATGTTTGTAAAGTACTGTATTGGCAAAGAAATACATGAGCCTTTTCCCAGCTACCTTAATTTCTGGTGTGCTTCTATATTGGGGGCTGGGGGGGGGTTCAAAATTCCCTGTTCGCTTCAATAACGGAGCTCAAGGCTGCTCCTCACAGGAAGCCCTGTTGCTGACTAAGCACCTACTTTCCACTTTATATCTTCTCCCATCTGTCTTTCACATCGATCCTCTCCCTTACCAATGACATGTTTGCTCCTCCTTTCTGTCTGCAATGCCTACTGTTCTCTTTCTTATCCTCTCTAGTTGTTGCAAAAGAAAGAACAGAGTAAAAACAACAAAGACAGCAGGGGAGCCAGAGACAGTCAAAGTGTACGTGGCACACAGTAGGTAATGATTCAAAGTATTTTTCATCATAATAAAGGAGGCAGGGCCGTTAACACAGGTAGGGATAGAAGAAATATATTGAGAGATTAATGGCTAAAGACAGAGGGGGTAAAGAACAGAGAGTACAAAAACAACTGGGGATGTCTGGCTGGGTTGGAGAACGATAAACCAAAACTGGACACCTCCTCTACCAGCATGGTCAATTCTTAACAGCAAAAACCAAAACTAAAAACATTTCTGTCAGAATGCCTGATTCTGTGTTACATTTCTGTCTCTATGTTCTGAAAAAATCTAAAATCTAGAATTGCACCCTCACAGTTGTGTGACTGTGCAAACCAGTCAAGGTTACATCCATATATACTGTATACACAGATGTCAAATGTTAATCATTTTTTCTTAATAATGTCTACCAGAAGTGAAAGATTTGGGTACTCTGGTGAAAATACAGCTGTTGGGTAGTACAGTATCTGCTTTATATCTGCAGTGAAATCAGATTACTGACGCATCAATAATTAAGTCCTTATGGTAAAACACTGGTGCAAGTATTCACATTTAATATACATTTCATGCCATTATAATGCACTTGTGATGCCTCAATGAAGCAGTGCAAAATGTAAAGACTAATAGGACATCACCTCTCTCTGACTAACTGCAGTTACCTCACCCTCACAATCACAATTTCTAGCAATTTCCATCGGTCCTCCACTAAGAAGGAAGTCAATCTAAGAAGAGTGAACGGCTGTTAAGGGAGAGAGGGAGGCTATATAGTTGGATCCAAGCCTGTAGTGTCAGTTTTGGCTGGGGAGAGATGCTGTCTGTTCCCTGTTGAGGTTTGGAGCTGAGACAGCAGCTGTCACTGTGTTCTCTGTGCCAGAGAGTGAAACAACACTCTCAGAAATAGCCAAATCACTTAAAGCGCCATAGACTGCAGCATGTCTGTGTCTCAAAATTAAAACGAAAACTCCTCAAACCTTGGTGACAGAAGCTATTGGGACACTTCGTAACAAGAGATGAGCGATGCGATTCAATAAAACAACTCAAGCAAAATAGGTCCAATTATTAGACAAGCCAAGACAAAGCCAATTACCATGTAAACAGCCTGAGCAAAATTCTACTTATTTGGCAAATATTCTCATATATTCAAATATTCTCTCTCAAATAATCATACACTCGCTATGTGGCATTTGAATGTCCATCTTTAAAATGAAATGAATTTGCAAACATCTTTGTTCTTTTATTCTAGTATTGTTTTTTAATTCTTTCCATATTCTATGCTTTTATATTTCTTCGTACTCTATATTTTAGTACTTGATACTTTAACTACTTTACTGCATGATGCTCTGTGATTTTTTTGCCTTTACACTGATGCTAATGAATACTGAATTTCCCTCAGGATCAATAAAGTATGTATGTATGTATCTCTCTATCATCTCCTGGGAATATCACATGTTAAATGTTATGTTTTTGTATTGTTAGTAATTTTAATTAGTAATTGTATTGTAATTATTTAAGACTTAAGAGTTGTGCCCAAATACCCAGAATCACTATTATTAATATTGGAAAAAAAGGAAATTGTGACATCTTTTTTACCACACACATGCAGTTTGTTAGTCAAGTTCAGATACAAAGTTAATCATCATTTTCAGCATTTGGGGTAATTTAAAAGTCTATCATCTTTTAGCAATAAAAAAAAACACCCCGCTTTTGGTTTCACGTATGTGACTGACATCGGCAGGGACAAGTGGGGAGAAAAGAGGTGGAGGTGGAAAAACAACATGTTTCCTTATTAAACTTTGCAAATGGAGTTTAACATTTCTAGCAGTGTTAAAATATATATTTCATCTGCTTGGTGGAGGATAGACTTAAAAGATGAACGAACTTTTCCTGTAGACTTTCCATTAAAAATGCAAAAAAAAATCACCACTGGGCGGTAGTCTAGCACAAAAAAATATTTATCGTTTTGTCATCTATTTATACAAAACATTTATCATGGCCAGTGTGGGAACAAGACAAAGGCATAGTGTGAGATGCAGGCATGATTAGTTTTTAAATGCAGCTTTAAAGATGAGCAAAAACAGAATATCTTAACAACATAACAGCAAGAAACTTAAGAACTGATAAACAAGTGCAATGATGTAACCCCACTATAAACCAGCAGAGTGTGATGGTCAAATGGGGAAGAACACAGAAGAGAAAAGCAGCATAGCCTGAGGACAGAATTGATGCCCTCATGTTGGCTTCATGTTGACTTGAGCACACCATTAGTCCCATCACATTGTTCCCAATTTTCCAGGCCACATGGCAAGGTGTTCAATGACCAAAGAGATAAGAAAAGTAATTGCCAATCCTACATGGTTTCAGCCAGTCACATAGTATGTAATGAACTGCAATAGATTGAAT